>NC_141993.1:37310407-37622582 GCF_049901715.1 Pseudonaja textilis
ACAGCTTCAATTAATCCTAGCCAGAATCAAGGATATGAAAGAAAGTGTACTATGAAAATGTACTTTTGGAAAAG
Source organism: Pseudonaja textilis (assembly GCF_049901715.1). Taxonomy (NCBI): domain Eukaryota; kingdom Metazoa; phylum Chordata; class Lepidosauria; order Squamata; family Elapidae; genus Pseudonaja; species Pseudonaja textilis. Next base: position 37,310,482 of record NC_141993.1, read on the forward strand.
ATTAGACTAAGGAAATCTCCTCGTCAAATATTTTATCTTAAAAGGAACCTTGACCAAAGGTTTTTGAAATAGCAGAGGCTTTTTCTACCAGTGTTACAGAGTATATGCTGATCATAACTTACAGATTTTTCAAGTTTAGATCATATAAATTGAGAAGAGCATTATCAAACATAATGATAGTACTATATGGCATTCAGGCCATGCTGCTAATATAATTTTATCCTATCCTTTTTTTAGCAGACACCATTGTACAAAAATAGGCTTCAAGTGGCAGAACTTTTTCATGTAGTATAGGATATTATTAATGAGGGATAGATCAGGACCACAACCACATTTGATCTTTCAAATAAACGTCAATAGGAAAAATTGAGTAAACTCAGCTTCAGATTATTTACACCTTCAGGCTCATGAAGAACAGCACTATAGCTTGAAAATAAGCAGCCCTCCAAGTCTTTCAGGGTTATTTATTTATTTCAACATTTTTAAATTGCTTTTTCCTTTAAAAGAAAAACAAATCTCAAAACTCTTGCAAAGGTGTCCAGCTCAATATTATACAGCTGAATTGTGGAGATTCTATTTCTACTACAGAAAGAATAATCCACATAAATGTGTGAAATAAATGCAGAATGATAGCAGCTGCACTGTAAATATTGTTATTAGGCCAATTGAAAGTTTACAGAACTTTCAATCTTTCAAATCTTTCAAAAAAAATTTTTCATGTAAGATGAAGGTAGAAGAGACAGAGACAATCAGAGGTGGTATTCAGCAGGTTCTGACCAGTTCTGGAGAACTGGTAGTGGAAATTTTGAGTAGTTTGGAGAACTGGCAAATACCACCTCTGACTGGAGATTTTACAGTATTCTTCCCCTGCCATGCCCACCAAGCCATGCCCACAGAACCGGAAGTAAAATAATTTGAATTCCACCACTGGAGAGAATGAAGAAAAAATGTGCCCAAAACACAAGTGAAGTCTATACCAGTTTTCTTTTTCAGAAGGAGTGCAAAAAAGGCTCTAAGCACAGCAAAATATTTCATATCAAAAAGTAAAAGAAGTTCAATTGATATGAGTCAACAATGTTTCTCAATTTGGCAACATTAAGTTTTGTGGATTTTAACTCCCAGAATACTTCGAAGGACTTCTGGGACTTGAAGTCCACACCTCTACAAGCTGCTAAAGTTGAGAAACACTGCTATAGACAGATATATACATTTTAACTTCTTGGGTGCATAGGGGTTCTCTGTAGACCAAGGATGGGGAACTATGGTCGCTTTAATGACCCATGGACTTCAATTCCCAGAATTCCTGAGTCAGCCATGCTGCCTCATGAATTTTGAGAGTTGAAGTTCACAGATTGTAATTCCCTATTCCTGCTGTAGACAGTAAATACATCAAACATACCTCTCTCTTTTTTGGGGTGGAGGGTGGGGTATTATTACTATTAGAAATGTGGATTCTGGTCTCTGTGTTTTCGGTATCACTAAATATCCAGTTCCCAATGGCCTGTGGTCTGGTGGTTTTCATTCCTGCAATAGTTATTCACCTTGTTTAAGATCCTGTCATGTGCTCAGTCACTTGCTTCTGCGTGATGCTTTCTAAAAATGCTCTGATCAGAATTGTTTCCGCAAAACAAATTGACAGAATGTATCCACAGGAGCCCTCTTAAAACAGACTGCTACCTTCTCCTTTGATCTGCTTAGTGCCTCTTATTTTTTAGGCAATCATATTATAAATGCCTTTGTTTTTAATGAGCCAGTGGTGACTTATTGATGCAGAAACCATCCTGGTTCTGAAAGACAGGCCTAAAGCGTTTCCTGCAACAATTAAATTTAATATCTTTTTAAAAAGGCACACAAGGAACCTCACAAAGGAAATAAAGCATATGTGCAAATTAAGATAAATATTATGATGGAACAAGGGAAGATCGAAAGACAGGCTGGGGTTAGATAGAGTTGTAAATTCCCCTACAGTGTCCCAGCCAAATGAACCTCTGTCTAGATATAGTGGTACACAAAGTGTGTGAGACTGCAGGACTGACAAATGTTCACAATGGGTGACTGTAATTTGAAATAAAATATTATCTAATGTAGGCTTTAATTTCATGTAGTAGTCATTGCATTTCTCCAATTTGTTTTATGAATCCAGCTTTTCTTACAGTGTATGCTTTAATCTATATCATGCTTTCTTTAAGCCGGAAAGCAGCAAAAGAATGTTTCCCCAGGACAATGGGAGACCTTCATTTAGTCTGACAGGTTGTGTTTTATAGCTTATGCAATAGACACAAAAGGAAGCAAACACCCTCCTGCTGTAGACCTTATACTGTTCATAGGCTAAAATGTGTTTTTCTTTGAAATTGCAAAACTCTTTCTCAGATCTAGTTTTAGCTTTCTGAATCACCAGACATTAAATGTGAAGAGAACCTATATGGGTATGCATTCCTTTGTGTTGTTGTGAAGAAAGACAATGCTATCTTTACTTAAAAACGGCCTGATGGTGAAATACCTTTTGACAATGTTTTCTTGTCACATGTTATTATTTATTAAATTTGCACCCTGCCCAGAGTTATTGAATGAAGGCTGCAAACGGCGAACATATCACCATGGATACTGCACCATCATAATTGTGAGTTGATTGCCAAGCACACAAATCACAATCATGTGACCATGGGTTACTGCAAAGCCACAAATACAAGGATCTGTTATTACTCTCTGTCATTCAGCATTATCATAACTTTGAATAGTCACTGAACAAATCAACATGAAATGAGGACTACCTGCAAAATGATTGTAGGTTAAAATAATAACTAATAAGTGAATGGATAGCAGTACTTGATTACACACTTAGTCATACATCCAAATTCAGGACAGACTTTAAAATGAGTGGAACTGAGTTTAGACACACCTAACATCCCACTAAATATAGTATTTATAAAAAATAATTTGAATCTTTCAGTTGCCTTGAAGCTTTTTCAGGTGTCAAAAGCTCATTCAAGTTTTTCTGATGTGCCCTCTTTTGTGAAGGATGCACAGATTGATGAAAATCCTTTTTTTCTTTGCATTGTTGCTTTGGCAGATATATGTCTGGTCTGGTTAATGGCTTTTTAAATGGGATTGCTTTTGGAAATGTGCAAAGTAGCTGTGAGCTCTCTCCTATAACTTTGTTAGCAATACAAGACTTTCCTCTGAAGTAGCATATCTGGAATGACCAAGAATCCAGATCATTTTGCCATAAAACAATCCTAAAATATGAATTCTTTGGTAACTTCCTTTTCAGACTGGAAAAGACAAACACTAACTGGACTTCTTTCCTATCAGTATTCATCTTGTTTTAGTTGTATGACATAGAAAGGTCACAGTCAGACACATGTCAAGAGTGCGTATCTAGCACTGGTGTTCCTCAAATAAATTTAAGAAATAAACAAATAAATGACATTGGTTTCCACAGAATGTCCACAAAACTAGACAGCTGAGGGGGAAAGACTTTAATATGTGCAGCTGTATGAGTTTCTGGTTTCACCTGAAATGGACAATGGGTCAACAATAGTTTGATATACATCCAACTTAATTTGTCCCAGTGTTTCTCTTTGCTTACATCAGTATTCTTAGTGTGTACTTTTTGGGGAAGCTAATATGATTTGACTTATTTCAGTAAGATTAAGAGGTTTGTCTGCTTCTTGTTTCCTGGACAGCTAATTCAGACTTATTGTATCAAGTGTGAGTCTTCCTGAAACTCCCGAAATTCATCTACTTGGTGACCTGATCTTATATGTTAATGTTTCATTACTTAATAAAATAAAATTTTATTCATATTCTTTCACAACGTTGAATCAGTGCATTCATTAGAACTTAAAGGTAGAGATAAAAGATTCCCCTGCTCAGTTGTGTGTAGCTTTAAGGGCTGGCACTCATTTCTGTTTCTTAGTCAAGTTGTCCATAGACATTTCTGTGGTCATGCTAATTTTCCCACCAAAGTGGTACTTATTTATCTGCTCACATTTGCATGCCTTCAAACTGCTAGGTGGGTAGGAGCTGGACAAGTAACGGTAACTCACTCCACTGCATGGTGCTTGAGTTGTGAACCCAGACTGTCAGCTTTCCAGATGACAAGTCCAGCATCTTAACTACTTGAGCCATGATGGACTTACACTGGCTTAAATGAACAGGCCTATTAGAATTGTTAAATTAAAATGTATTGGTTTTATAAAAGTTAATCTATGTCAGGGGTGTCAAACTCAAGGCCTGCGGCCTGGATCTGGCCCATGGGGTGCTTAAATGTGGCCCATCAGGCTGCCCTAGAAATAGCAAAGGACTTACAATGGTGCCTCTGCCAATGAAAATGGAGCTGGTGGCCCTCCCAAGCTCCGTTTTCACTGGCACAAGGTTGCAGGAAGCCATCACAGCTGAAAATGAAGTTTGGGAGCCTGTTTTCGCTGGCAGAGTGCTTGGGCTACCACAGGCAACCCTGATACAAGTGACATGTTTATGTTTTATTTATTTGTCAATTGCTTACAAGATAATAGGTATAAGTACAAACATAGTTATGAATACATGGATGCATATAAGAAAAATAAAAGAAACAATAGGACAGGGACAGTAGGCACGTTGGTTCGCTTATGCATGCCCCCTACAGACCTCTTAGGAAAGGGGTGAGGTCAATTGTAGACAGTCTAAGGTTAATGTTTTTGGGGTTTGGGGAAAACCTCAACATAGAGTTGGCCACACCCACCCTGGCTACAGTCATCCTGATCGTCCAAGGTCAAACACATTGAGTTTGACACCCCTGATCTATGTGCTGCTATACTGCTTTGTTTCTTTTATAGCATTCTTATTCCTGATTTAGCTCCTTGGAAGCATAGAATCCTTTCCTTCAATGCATACAAGTCTTTCTTATTCCTAGCCATTTATATTTTCCCAGAAGCCTGCCCATGCTTATTAAAATGCAAAAAAAAAAAAAAAAACCTACTTCAGAGTAGGTTTCCAGAAATATTCCAGAAATTAGGTGCCTGATGAAGAAGTTTTTCTTCCACACACACATTTTTGTTGACCAGCAAGAAGTTTCAATTGGAGATTTTTAAAAAAAGATCTGTATGTTGGAATCCTATTGAACTTTTCTCCCCAAAATAAATGTGCACAGATTCCACCAGTAACACATTTCATATGTATTGTGTAACAGTTGTCCAGTTTGATTATTCTTACCAAAATTGTCTGAATTACATAAGCTAATGCATGGAGTTTACTTAAGGCTGCATATGGCTTAACTTGCTGACTGAGGAATATGGGAGAAATTTAATGACATCTCCTGATGTTGATTATCCCTGGATGGGCTAAATTTAAGAAGCAAAAATATTGAAAATGCCAAATCAAATATTCTGACTCCGCTGACCCAATTTGGAGAAAATATATCTTAAGGCAGAGAGAATTTAAGTTCCTATATATATTACCAAGATCAGCTATGATTCTAAAGTCCCTTCCAAGAACCAACCCCCCAATTTAATAATTGATAGATTAAATCATACTATCTTTATCTGCTTTGATTGGAGGGAAATAGGTGGGTCATTTCGGTGAGGTAAAACCAAAAAATTTCATAAACAAAAGAATTTATTAGATTTTTATTTTATTTGAAAAAAAAGTTAAAATACAAAAAAATTATACTACTTTTTAATTTTTTTAAAAAAAACCAGGATGTTGGTAATTATTCATTTTACATACTAATTTGCACCATGGGGAACACAGAAAATAACGTATTCCTATCACATTTCAGGTTAAAGTAAAATAACACCCAAAAGGCCACCCTCTTTGTTTTACTTCTATGTTGTATTCAAATAAATTGTCAAAATCTTGAGATAATAATGGCAGGAAATTATATGAAGATAAATTCAAGATGGTAACTGCAACTCATTTATTAAGATGGATTAAACTTCAAATACAGATTTATTCAGCAAAACTATTTCATTTTATCATTTTGCCATATAATACATATGCACAATGCGTGTGTATGGTATGTATGTATGCATGTATGTATTGTGTGCACACGCACATGTGGTCTCAAACATATTTTTCGTCTGCAAAGGGTGAAGTTTATTTGATCAAGGTGCTTTGTAAGTTCATGTGGGTTTTCTTGAGCGGCAGATATATTCTATAGAACTGTGTCATTCTTCCCAGCTTTTCTGTTTGTAGCCATGCCAAAGTTTATCACTGCTCACTTCTGGATAATATTAATAATGCAATCACTTCCAGTCTGCAAAACAACTGTAACATTCATCAGATTTCTCCACATGCTCCAGAGAAGCCAGACAGTTCTATATGAAATGTCCAAAAGTGAGGGGATGGGGCTGCTAATGGGTTTTCTTTTCTTCCTTGCAATTTCTTAAAATTTCAGGGAATCAATTTTTTTTATCAAACTCAGAGCAGCACATTACATTAGTAGACAGATGGACGGACAGACAGACAGGCAGGAAGGCAGACAGATAGACTGACTTGGCAATCAGTTTATTCCCACTCATCTCTAAATCTATATAAAGTACAAAATTAGAATAGACATGGTGTCTACCGAAGCATATGTTTAAACTTTAGAATACTGTCTTTTTTTCTAGTACAAACTGGGGTGGGATTCTACCAGTTTGCACCTATTCGCTAGAACTGATTGTTAACATTCTAAGCGGTTCGGAGAACTGATTGTTAGAAGAAATTACTGGCCTAATCTTGTAAGGAAGGCAGGAAGAAAACATTCTGGTGTTGCTTACAGAAACTGCCTCTCCATTAACCCTTATTACAGTCTTGGCAGGGCTAGACTTCCTATCTCAGGAACATCTCTGGAGTTTTTTCCCCTCCTTTGCTGGTACTTTGCTTGTGTGGAGTGACCATTCAAAGTTACAATTGCACTGAAAAAAGTGACTTATGACCATTTTTCACACTTACGACTGTTGCAATATCCCCACAGTCATGAGAGGCCAGGCGAGGAGATGTGTGCCTTGATGTGAGTGATATTGAGTTGGCCACACCCAGCCAATAACACGACCAAGCCATGTCCACCCAGTCACATGACCACCAAGCCACGCCCACCACCTAAGCCATGCCCACAGAACCAGTTGTTAAAAAATTTGAATCCCACCCCGAGTACAAAGCTTGTATGATGATGTGGTATAAGATACCCAAAGTACAGAGAAGATTACTTAAGTAAATAAGGTAGTAAAATCTACCAGTGTATAAAGAAGCTTATTTAGATTTGTTTGGAGCTTGAAGTGGTGATATTTTCTGAGATGTAAATAACTGAAACAGCTGTGACTCACCTGAGCTAACATGAGACTGGATTTATCTGTGCTACCTCAAAATCACAAGAATTACTTTTTGAATTTCTTTTGGATTAAAGTTGCTGGTTCACGCATTGTGCTATAATTGTCTAGTCATAGTTGGTTTGCTTCATACAACACATTAAATCATAATGTACAAACATAGTGGTTGGGTTCACACTATACTAAGACCAAAGCAAACAAACTACATTATGTGTGAACCATGTTAATGCTTTCAAATTGACTCGGAACTATCCTTAGTCTGATCAGCACTGTGAGCACTGATAGCATTCTGACCCATCTCCTTAACCTGGGTGTGGCTGAGATGGGTTGTAATCTGCCTCCTCTCACCTTCCCTGCCTCTTTTTTAGCAATTCAGATGTCATCCTCTTCTGCTCTGCTGGCAGGAAGATGCAGAATATAGGAAGATGTAGATGTAGAAAAAAAATGTAGATGTAGAAAAATAAGACTTTCCCATTCGAACCCCTTCCAACAGTACATTCTTTTTTACTTAGGATTTCACACTTAGGGGCAACACATGGGAGAACATGGAAGAATTCCCAGGTCATGGCTTGTACCCAGATTGGATTGTTCCTAGGAAAGAATGAAGTACAGGTGTTGCTGGATAGATGCCATGCTTTCAAACATAAGAGGAGAAAACAGGAGCTGGAAAACATGCATGAGTATGATTATCATTTCCACAATCTAAATCTCTCTTTCCAAGAGATCATAAATTTTAAAAAGGGAAAACCCAATTACTTTCCCAACAGGTAACATTAGAACAAAACACATTATTTTGGCTGCAAGTGTGAATGAAGGATGTGAGCTTTTCCAATGCCTTGTTCATTGCAATTGCAAGAAAGGAACAAATAAGAAAGAAGCACTTTGTTTTCGAGTGATTAGTTAAGCTCGTATATTTTTAATTTCCTTCCTGAGAGTATAAATTGCAGCTAGAAAAACAAGATGAAATCAGATGTATTTTCAGTCCAGAATTTCTATAGTGTTCTATGTCTTGGCTAGATAAATTTTTCTTTTAAATTTGTGGAGAATGTCTTCAGTATAAAGTGATCCAGTGTCCTGACACTTCCAGATAAGAGTGAAATAAAGGGTAATTAGCAGTAAGACAAATAAATGAATGTTCATTTTTTGTTGCATTTTGTTTCTTCAGGAGCCATCATTTTTTGTGAAGCAATTTTTTTTTTTTACCAACAACCATTCTTGTACACCATTCTTTCATTTATAACAGCAGCTGCAAATTTGCAAGTAGCAATCTAAAGCAAAAAACAATTAGGTACCATATGGTCATGCAATTTGCGGATTTGTGTAAGAATTTTGTTTCTATTTTGGCATCAATCACTTTGGCTTGCTTTAAGTCAGTGATAGGTGGGGAGGGTTAGGGGGAAATATAGAAAAGATATATGAATTATTGAGAAAGGGCAAATGGTAAAGCCAGGACCTATCCTTATTGAATTTAAGTAATAAAGTATTAATTTAGCATTTTATTCTAATGCATAAAAATTCTAAAAGTGCAAACTGAAGAACTCTGACCTCATTTGTGTAAATGTGCAAACAATTGAATGTTAATCAACTTTTTATTACTCAGTCATTTATAACTAGACAAGATATTTAATCCCTTAAACCATATTTGGAGTACAGCTTTCAAATGGCATATCTGAATTAGTATTTCACTTCTGTCATGAAGATCAAATTAATTTTCATCTTCCCTGTAAAACTAAAGAAGGAAACAATTGGAATTTCTTTCTCCAGATGTAAACTGTAAATTATGGGGTTATTTCTTATAGCATTCAACTATCCACAGTTTTAAAAATCATTAAAATATTGAGTTTTCAGTCTGAGTTTCTTGAACAAATTAAATTCTAAATCACTGTAGTTGCATGTGCGTATGAGTGTTTATATCAAAGTTATTTACTAATTCTCTCCTTTCTGTGAAACATACATTTTAAGTCACATTGGAATTCTTAATTCTCTTCTAAAGAACATGATTCAAAACAGTGATGGATAACTTCACCGAGTTTCATTACATAGCTTCCAAACACATTCTAGGAAGGCAGTCTTAATTTAGAGCTATCAGATTTGGACTGCAATCATTCAGTTACCATTGTCAGCAAAGAGTTTGAGTTTTTTGTATCTGTTTGCTACCTTTTCATGGTCATCTGGAAATGTGCCTTTGGTGACCCCAGTTAATCAGCTTTCTGTCAGGCAGCTGTTTCCACAAGCATAAATCTAAGCCTTAATTTGTGCCTTGAATGAGAACTCTAAGTTGATTTGTTTGCTGATCCATTTGTTGTTTTCTTGGCTGTTTTCTTGGCTGTCAATAATATTCTGAAGAATCTTCTTAAATATCAAAGTTTACAAGCATCAATATTCTTTCTATCCTTCTTCAAAGTCCAACTTTCACCTCCCTCGAGCCTCACAGGGAATACTGCTCCTTTCAATTATTCTAAACTGTGTAGATATAGATACATCACAGCATCTTAATATATTTTGCAAGGTTTCTGTGGCTGCTCTACCAAGTACTACTAGCATGTGTCTTGACTTCCTCTTCCTTTGCTGTAATATTAATAAAATAAAATAAAAATACACATTTTGAAAGAAGTGCAGTGCAACCCGTGAAAGGTTGCTGGAGTCTGGGTTCTCCAGGCCCTCTTGGTATGGTTGCCAGTCCACACTGGTCCCTCAGTCAGGCACCTCTACTGGCCTGGGTCTTGTAGTGTTGTGATGGTCAGTCTTTGACCAGCAGGTGGATCACATGATGAAATGGTATTCATATGGCTGGTCGTCCTTTCTTCCCTCCCTCCCTCATTCCCCCTCTCTCCTCTCTCTCTCTCTCCTCCCTCTCTCTCTGTCTTGAATTGCCTGCTGGGCTCTCCTTTCACTACCCCTGCTCCTTCGTAGATTCCTCTGCTTGCCTCTCTTATGCTCCCTTTTGCCTTCACTCCCTCTCCATTTCCCCAGGCTTCTTTCTCCATTTGCCCCTTAAGCCTCTTTTCTGATCCTCTCGGGCCTCTTTTTTTCCAGGCACCCCTTCCTCTCCTTACCTTCCGACTTTCCCCCCAGAAAAACCTCTCCTTCCTCCTCTTGCACTCCCTCTGTCTCCCCCTCTTCCTGCAAAAACCTCTTCCTCTTATTGTCTTCCACCCCGCCCTCCACTACAGAAGGAAATAAAGAAATGTAATGAGAAGAAAAGTGCAAAGAAATAAATAGAGAAGAAAAGAAAATATAACAAAGTGGCTTCCAATCTTAACAACAGTAACAAGTATATCTATATTTTACTCTGTTTCTCTAACGTTACAACATTATTTCCTTCTCTCCATAATCTATCCTTTCTACTTATCAAACCATAAATAACAACCACATTTTTTCAGTAAAAAATTTATAAGGGAACTTTAGGGATTAATAAAGGTGTTCCTTGTAGACTATACTGACAATGGTATTCCTACCAATGGTTCGCAATTCTGATGGCATAATCTTCATAATGACTCTTTCCTACCATGTCAAGGTGATGATAATCTCCTCAAGGCAGTCATATCATGCAAATGGCCCCATCAATTGTGAACTAAATAAAGAAATCTGATGCATGTCTGAACTCAGAAATATATTCCATTGAATGCAACTGGACTTAATTTCAAGAAAATTTCCTTCACAATATCCTCAGGTGCTTATTCTCAGGAAAGTGATTTTTCCCATCCAATAAATCTATGGCTGAAATTTTCTTTGACCTTTCATCGTCTAGTTTAGATTAAAATCTGCTAAACAAAGCTGCATTTATCATAGTTACACAACAATGAAACCACCTGCATAGTTATGTTTTGTAGATGTTTATGAAACAGTAATACAAGTAATAATACAAATGTTTTTAAAAAATGACTAGAGTAGTAATTAAGAAGCAGATATTTGTTTTCGTGTCTGAAAATTTTCTTTCAGTGACTCACATTATTGGTTCTGTTTGTTGTCATTCCAAATAAATCCAAAACAATATACCTGGCTGTAATACATCCTGGCACAGAAAGAAAGCATTGCTCATGAGCAAGAGATCTCTGAATTATGTGCATATTAATGTATACATTAATTTTGAATTGTACAATTGTTTCAAAAGATAGAATGGGCTCAGGAGGGGAAACTGAAGGAAGGGATTGGGAAAGTTGAGAACTGAACTCCATCAAAAGTATTTAGTGATGATTTTAGAAATTCACTCTTTCCATTCCTTTCATCTTCTCCTGTGACAGATCATTTATTTCTTCCATATCCATTAACATGTTCCTGGCAGGGTTTTTTAAATATATATATACATTGCTGCAGGCAGATGCTTGTATAGGTGTGTGCTACTTGGCTAAAAAGAAATCTAATTATATTTTATTTTTAGTAAGAGGCTATCATCTTCAACTGCAACACCCTTTGGAATAAACATTGATATATTCACATGGGGACCCAAGGCTATGATTGTACTACGTGGAAAGGTCGGTTTATTTTCCAACTCTATTATGTAACTTTCTAAAATGCCTGTTCTGCATTTTAACTGTTTAAATAAATAAGAATAAATAATTTTAAGAAAGGCATAGTTTGTGGCTTTGATTTTCAGTTTGGCTTGATATTATCAAAAAAGGCAGCAGCACTGCTTAGTAGATTTATTCAGCTATTCTTGCTATTATTAGTCTTCATCCTCATGCATTTGTCTAATATCCCTCTAAAACTACTGAAATTATATATGATCACTATATCCTATGCTGGAGAGTTATCTTAGGAACCTAGAAAGATACAATGGTCTTAAAGTTTTTTTTTCCCTGTGTGTCAAAAGTAGCTGAGTGTCACTTAGACCAAAAAGAAACTTTATGTCTGATTAAAACATCTGGATCAGCCACATTTGCATCACAAAAAAGAAAAAAGGGTAGAAGCGTTAAACACTGGACAAAGAAATAGTTTGGAATTCCTGAAGTTGTTATGAGATAGGATGGCCTGAAGATTTAGTGTATATGAAGAAATAGATGGAGGAAGAATCTGCAGGAGAAGACAACCAGAAGGGCACAGGATCAATGGACAGATCTTCTGAGCTAGTGAGCAGGATTGGGCTTTCAGAAGAAATAATAAAAGTGGTTTTTGTTTAACTCTCTCTGGATTCCCTGTGCACTCACCTTTATTTAAATCATGCTGCTTGCTCTTGGAAAGAAGTAACTGCGCAGGACAGAGGACAAATTTCCTGTGAAAATGAAAAAAAGGAACAACAAAATATTCATTTTCATTGCCATTTCATGTATTAATAATCATGATTATACCTGTATCTGTTATCTAATGTGACAAAAATAAATACATAAAAAATAAAATAAAACTTTTCACAATCATTGAAGAGTTAACATCTATCAAGATGTGAACTGATTCCAACGATTGTGAATGCCATATTTTTAAAATCAATTATCCTTATAGATTTAGAAATAAGATGAAAATAGAGGGGATGGAAAAAGTAAAGAGTACATTAACACTAGTACCCGTTGTTACATTAACACTAGTACCCGTTGTTCTTGTTTTAGCAAGGATATGGTTGGCTTAACAGTATGAGTGAACAATTTATGTTCCTTTCCTTTTTCTTTCTTTCTTTCTTTTTGATGAATGTAATCTGCTTGGTTGAACAACCTCAAAAAATCCCCCCAGGTGTAGATCCTCACCAACAGCAAAGTGAATTGGCAGCTAGGACAATGCCCTGAGTCTAATTAGTCTATCTACCAAAGAGGCTAATTGTGTCAAAGGCTAAATTTATACTGATCTAGTGAAGCATTTTTAATGCTTGCATAATCCAAAAGTTAGGACTGGTGGAAAATAGGCAAAAATATCCCTGAAAAAATTTTCTCCCATTTTTAATATTGTTGTATAGATTGCACAACTAATATTAAGATTTTGTTATAAAATTTGTCATGTTTCCAGGTTTATCATTAGTAACTAAATGTTAATGTTTAGAAAAGAAATTAATTCTGTAACACTTTATACTAAATATTCTTTAGTTAACATCAAAAGAAAATTGATTTCTTCAATTACACTCAGTGGCCAGATCCATTCCTCAGATATATTCCACATGATTAATAGGGATTGAAATTATGATCAAGGATAGAAATAGTCAGGACTGAGTTTTGTTAGAAATCTCAGTCAAAAATACTTCATAAACATTTTGACCCAATACTATACAGTATTTTGAGATACATCATTAGTTTAGAGACAAAGCACATAAAGGTTAAAACTAAAAAGAAACATTATCCTTCTAGAAATTAGACTGAGATCCACTCTGACACTCTTTTGTAAGTTCTGAAGATGTGGTTTTGTCAGCGGGTTTGGGGAACCCAGAAATGGGATGGAACCCATTAAATGGCTGGTTTGAGTGTGTGCTGTGGCCAAAGGGTTAGGGGTGGGAAATTATTATTTTATTTTTTCTACATTAATTTTTATCTTCTGTAAGCTGCTTAAAGTTGTTGTGAGCAAGTAGGCGGCTATATAAATTTTCTAAAATGAGTAAAAATCAATCAAACAATCAAAGTGTCTTCACATATGTAGAAGGAGCCCACACAATCAGAAAATATTGAAAAATATATCCTATCTTTTCTGGACAGTATGACCTTTCATATGTTAACAGAGATCTGCTTTTTAAACATTTGGGAAGCTGAAGGCTGGAGAAGTCCTAGTATCTCATCTGCTCTGTTTAAAAATAAAGTCAGAAATTAGCTAGTAAGGATTAACTAATTTATGTAATTTACAGTACTATGGACAATTGCTGCTAGTTAATAGAGCCATAGAAATACATTAGACAAAAGGTAGCTGAATACAATATGTAGCCATAGCATTTTCTTCATGCCCTGATCAAAAATAATTAAAAAGATGCTTGTTATTCTTGAAGACATTGTAATCCAACTAGAGAAAGTACCAAACTTAATAAAATACATAGATTGAGATTTTCAATTCTCAAATTAGGTAAGAGAGACTATATGTGTGTGTGTGTGTGTGTGTGTGTGTGTATGTAGGTAGGTAGGTAGGTAGGTAGTAGGTAGGTAGGTCTAGGTGTGTTTGGGTCTTTTCCCGTGTAAGATTAAGAATATCTTGGCGACGTTTCGGCGAGGTCCCACTCACCATCCTCAGGCTGGTGCTTTCGGCTTCATGCGAGTTCAAGCAGTGTGTGATTGGAGCTGCCGTCTCTCTATAAATACTGGTCGTGGGGACTGGTGTGCTGGGCTGGTTGGCTGCGCTGCTGCCTCTTGATTGGTTGATGGAGTTGATGTTGGTATAATGGGTTGTGTGATGGCCTTGTGAGTTTTGTTGTGGAGATATCCTGGATCTTGTGCTGTAATCTCCTGGGTCGTTTTGTTTTGTAGTGATCTTTTTTCCATTAGCCTCTCGTGTTTTAAAGGCTTGGGTAATGGGTTGTTTGATGGGCTTGCAAGTTCTTTTGATGTGGTATCCTGGGTCCTGTGTTGTAATCTCCCGGGTCGTTTGTGTTTTGATCTCTTTTCCATTAGCCTCAGAGGATCACTACAAAACAAACAACCCAGGAGATTACAGCACAAGATCTAGGATATCTCCACAACAAAACTCACAAGGCCATCACACAGCCCATTATACCAACATCAACTCCATCAACTAATCAAGAGGCAGCAGTGCAGCCAACCAGCCCAGCAACCCGCCCCCCCCAGTATTTATAGAGAGGCGGCAGCTCCAATCACACACTGCTTGCACTGGCACGAAGCCGAAAGCACCAGCCTGAGGATGGCGAGTGGGACCTCGCCGAAACATTGCTAAGATACTCTTAACCTTACATGGGAAAAGACCCAAACACACCTAGACCTACATACCTGTACCCGTGAAAATCTACGAAAATATATATATATATATATATTTCTTGGTGAAAGAATGGTATTAGTTTGCTATTACCATCTAGTGGTTTTTTTTTCTTTTTTAATTTCCTAGTATGTTAGGTATTTCCTGATTCCCAGCAGTCATACTTAACACTAATAAATTTCCCATCCAGCCCAACAAGCTGCTTTTTCTTTCAAAATTAAAATTAAATACATATAGAATATATTAAACTTTGGTTAAATTTATTAAAATCTAACAAGAAATTATCAAACTCTTGTTATAAGCATGAAAATAACTTGTTGGTTGTAATTTTGAGGGGCGTTGTTTATGAATACATGTAGAGAATGAAGCTATAAGTTGAATTATGTCAAATGAATGAATTGCATCATTTCAGTATTAGGGGTGCTTATGAAGTAGCAATTCTTAGTTGGTGACGGTTCCATGTTAAACTCCAGTTAATGGCGATAACGAAAAAGTGCAACATTCTAAAGGCATGTAGTTTGTATGTGTCTGGGGTGGGGTCGGGGTGGAGTTCCATTAGGTGACATGAACAAATGGGTGAAAACAAGATGAGAAAGTGCAAACGTGTGTATGCATGGACCATTTGAAGACCCAAGAATAAATGACAATTATGATTGGTGAATATCTGTTTACCAAATGCTTTGTTTTAAATACATTATAAATTTAGGAAGATTATTGATTTTATTGTTTATAATGAAAGACTGAAACAATTAATAAAATATATAAGCATTGTACAGGTTCTGAATATGGAATGTTATATAAGAAAAATATTAGAAGGCAGATTGATCTTTAATGGATGGAATAGAAAGTAAATGTGTAAACTGCTTGGATCGGGGGGAAAAGAGTGTCATGGAACTGTGAAGAATTTTGCTAATGGGGAATATGAAAAATTGTTCTTGGTAGAACAATAAAATGGCTGTGGATGTGGAAAATATATGTAAGAGAAATTATTTCTGCAAAGAATGAGACTGAAAGATATTGTATAATATTTACAGAGAGGAAAATAACTGTGAAGAATGAAGTAAAAATATCAAGGATTAGTTAACATTAAAAAGGACAAGAAAATGTGGAGTGATTTTAATGGTTTTTTTAAAGATGTTTTGATGGTAGGGAGAAAAGACTAAAGAATGTGCCTCCAGCAGACTGAATGGAATTAAAAATAAAAATATTTGGAAAGAAAATGGAAGCACAAGAGTGCTAGCAGTATTTTAGAGACCTCTGTGATATTATAATGATTTGTGAAAGAGTGGAATTGAAATACTGCAAACGTTAACATCCAAATAAAAAATATGAAAAGTTATATACCTTGTATAACAGTGCAACATTACACTATATCAATCAGTGCTGTACAGAATGTAGCTACCCATCCAATTTCGCCATTTAGAGAGAGCCTCTAAGGATACAACTGAGAGAAGAACATGGCTGTGGATTAGGTGGCAGATCTTCTCTTTCCTCAAAGATACGTAAAACCTTAAAGTTGTCACTCTTTTAGAAACAAATTAATGTGCTTTTGCTTCAGCATGTTTTCAGCTCCAGTGTTTGTATTATGTCATGTGTTACGGGAATTCATTCGGAATCTTATTTCAGGTTTATAATTAGGTTTTCTATTATTTATATTTTGGTTTTTATGTTTGTATTGCTTTGTATAACTTCCCACAATCACAGTGGTGTTTTTTTTTTGGGGGGGGGGATTATGCTGGTTTAGAAAAATATTAAGTAAATAAATGCTGAAAAACAGAGCTGACTATAAATGCTGCAACTGGAAAAATATTAATATTGCATGTATGTGTGTTTTTATAATGGAGTAGGTTTAACATCTATGAAGACTGAATCTATGTCTGTCACTGAAAGATAATTGTTATTATTGCCCTATGCAAAAGAGCAGAGAGCAATACTGAATGAAAAATTACAGATTTGTGTTCAAGAAGGTGTTGGCAAAATTCTAACTGAAAGGATGCAAAAACTTGCACTGAAATATTAAATGTTAATACTCCGTATATGTGTTAGGGTCAAGAATAAATGGTTGATAAAAAAAAATGTGGATTGAATACAAAAAATGAAGTAACCAGTATGAAAGAAATGTGTTGATATGGTTGGCTTTACAGATTGAATGAATGAATGAATGAGGATCAACCTGCAAAACAGTTATATGAGAGTGATTGGATTGAGAAGAATGGGATAATTGAGAAAATGGTCAATTGATGGAATTAATGAGATTCTCAGACATAGAGATAAGAGGATTAAGCAACAAATGGCAATCTATGAAGTGATCTATGGAGGTAGTCAGTGGTGCGATTCAACCGGTGTAACAACCAGTTCAGTGACCACATGCTTTGTGCACAGCATTTAGAAAAGACCATTTTTAACTGTAACACTAAACTTCTTCTGCAGCCCCAATTAGTAAAACAGCTGATGTGCAGCAAACTGCTTTGCCGCACGAATCACCTATGCTCAAAAACAAGGAAATAAAGCACAGGAAAAAGGCAGGGCCAAATGATCACCAGAGTTACCAGTTTGACCAAACTGGTTCGAAGTGGTACAATCCTACCTCTGGAGGTAATAGAAGTAAGATCTTATATGGTTAGAAAGACATGGAAAACTATAATTGGTAATGATGCTGTCAGTTAGGTCCCCACTTTCTATTATTGCAACCCTTTTATTTCTTTGGCTTACCATAGCTTCTTTTGTCTTTTTTTATTCCACATAAATAAATAAGCTTATACCAAAAAGAAAATACTTGATGGTTATGTACAATACATATGTATGCATATATCTATGAAATCTATGAAATCTATGAAAACAAATATATATATATTTGTTTTCTTAAGTTTTCGCAGGTACTTACATGTATGGCATTCAGCTTTGTTCGGGTATTTTCCCACTTTAAAAGCACAACTACAATGACGTGGGAAAATACCCGAACAAAGCTGAATCCCATATATACATATACATATACATATACATATACATATACATATACATACATATATATATATATATATATATATATATATCTTAAATTTTCACGGGTACTTACATACTTACATGTATGGTATTCAGCTTTGTTCGGGTATTTTCCCACGTCATTATAGTTGTGCTTTTAAAGTTGTAGTAACGTTTCGGCAGAGTCTCATCTGCCATCATCAGGCTTCTGATGATGAACACAATACAGAACACAACACAGAAGCCTGATGATAGCAGATGAGATTCTGCCAAAATGTTGCTACAACTTTAAAAGCACAACTATAATGATGTGGGAAAATACCTGAACAAAGCTGAATACCATACATGTAAGTACCCGCGAAAACTTAAGAAAATACACACACACACACACACACACACACACACACACATACATATACATATACATACATATACATATGTATACACACATACATACATATACACATACATACACACACACACACACACACACACACATATGCACATTTTCTTCAGCAGTTCCATAAGGCCAATTAATTTTTTGCAGACGCAATGCAAAATAAACGAATCACTTTAAGTCATTTTCAAATCTGGCAAACAGATACAACATTCAGCACAGACACACTGGTGCCGAAACACAGAAAATAATAACAATAATAGGAAAAAAAACCCAGTAGATGTTTTGCAGACATTGCACTTGTAATGCAAAGCAACGGTTAAGTTACAACATCCATTTTAAAGTATATTTAGAAGAACGAAAACAACTTGGCATTAATACATATAAAAACAATCACTTTAAGAAACAATCTAGATGAAAGAATGCAAAAAAAAAAGACATCCCTGATGCTTCCTCTTTCATGCATGCATGTTGGCCATACTCAATAGCCTTCCTCCATTGCTTTTTCTAAATGATTCAGTGAAGGAATGATATACTATACAACAAGACAAATTTAACAAAAAAAAAAAATCACTGTTTTTTTTTAAAAAAGTAAATAGCAAGTGTGGTTAAGGATGGAAAACAGGATTGAGACTGAGCAATACATGGAAGAATTCTTGCTTTTCCCCATAATAGGATAATGCTTCACCCCTGCCTCACCCCTGACTTCTCCTTAATGTCAAAAGAAGTCCCCTTCTCTCTGTGAAGAAAACAGTTTCTTGGAGGAGTGGAACATGTTTGCAAGATAGAAACATATTGGAGAAGGAATGCGTTCCAATCAAGACAACCTTGGAGTTCTCGGTTTTCAGTATGCTTTCAGTTCTGTTATCAAAACTGCTATGGCAATGTAACTGATATGTTTCTATCTTGCTAACTCATTCCCACTTCTCCAAGGACTGGCTTTCTTCATATATCCACATGTTTAAAAATGATAAGCACAGAAATGAAATCTATTTTTGATATGAGAACTGAATTGAAGTTGGATACCATAGTTTGGTATCCATATTCTGGGATATCTCAGGACAGCATGGCAGGGAATGAAAAGAATGCAATATATATATACTACTAAAACTCATCATCATAGGGAAAAACCTTTAAGTCAAGGTATTTCAAATGTGTCTGTGTCTAAAATCTGGGACCCACGACTCCTGTAGAATTGAAATTTAGCAAATTTTATAAAATATTTTGTGACATAATTATAATTACGCATTTTATGACATAATACAAAATGTCATAAAACACTTCCAGTAGCCAGCTGAAGAAAGTGTCCAAATCTAACAATCTTCGCAATTCCTACCTTTGCAGGACCTCTTGTAGATCTTATTTACCTTTCAGTGTTTGAAAAAGTGAAGGAGAAATAGATCAGTAGGTGACAGCAAGGGCTGCCAAAGAAACTTAGATCTGCAAAGGCAGGTATTAATTTCTTGAAACTCACAAAAATACTCCATCAAAAAGTATCACTCCATGTTTTAATTACCATCCCAGAGTTCTTTGCATATATAAATAGGTTTGTCCTATTATTTGGGAGTAAATCACATTAAAATAATAGTTCTGGTTCATAGTTAATGAGTATTGGGTCACAAATAGTTATTGCAATAAAATTGTAGTTATTTACTTTGAGCAATGAAATATGAACAGAATAAGGAAACATTGTACAACATGGGTCCAAGTATGACATTATTAAAGAATACCCAATCCAAATATTCTGTCCTTAAAATACTATAGGAGGAGGATTTGCTTTGCCCAATTGGGAATTATATTACCAGGCGACGAGTTTGATGTGGGTAAAGGAGTGGATATCACTAAGGAATACTAGACTTTTGAATTTAGAAGGACATGACTTACTGTTAGGGTGGGATGCTTTCCTCTGGTATAAGGGAACTAAAACACAGGTATTTTAGAAGACATTATATTCAAGAAGCATTGTTTTTAAACTGGGAGAAGATGAAAAAGCAATATTATCTAAATATTCCACTATGGTTATCTACTACTGAAGCTTTTTCTTATCCAATAATCTATAAAAAGGAACAAACAGTTAAATATGGTGAGATATTGAATGAAAAGGGTGAACTTAAATCTATGCAAGCATTGGAAGAACAAGGTGTAAAAATGAATTGGTTTTCATATTTGCAAATACAATCTAGATTTGATAAATATATTAAAACAGATGGCATCTATGATAAGTTGACCAACTTATATAAAATTTTGACAGGTACTGGTGAAAAAGTAACTAAAAAACTTGAACTTCCAGTTTGAGCTTCTTCGGTGACAGACCAAAACCTTGTCTCTCCGAGGCTTCAATCCTTGCTCACCGCTGGAGCGCCCCGAGCTGGCTCGTTTTGGGGCTAAGCCACCCCATAGAGGTGATGAAGAGGGGGGAGACTGCCAGCAGGGTTGAGGAGAGCCACATCTCTCCTCCCCAGCTGGCCATTACTCCCTTTCCTGAAGGCGGTTTTAGCGGTGGTCAGAAATGGCCACCACAAAGAAGAACTTGACCGGAAAAGAATGTGCAGGAGGAAGATAAGAAGAGAAAATTTTGGTTGACCGGGTCAAACAGCAAAAGCAACAAATAAGGTAGCCTGGAATTTAAACTTAACAACATTGTTCCCAAAGAAGATTTTGAAGAGGGGAAAAACTATGTAGAAAATATAAAATGGTAATAAGATATGGAATAGAATATAAAAATGAGCATGAAATTGAGTTTTGTGTCTGTATGAAGAAGCAATAACCTGGGACCATGCTATTTTCAATTAGAGGAAGAACAAGTTAAAGAAACAATGATTGTGTGGGGGAAAAATTTGGATATGGGATTGACCTAGATAAATGGCAAAAACTGTGGTCTCAAAATTATAAAATGACAATGTCAACTGCATATAAGGAAAATTTGTATAAGATGTTTTACAGGTGGCACCCCCGACGAGAATTGCGAGAATATTCAAGAATAAATCGGATAAACGTTGGAAATATCATAGGATACCTGGTTCATATTACCATATGCAGTGGATATCCTCAGATGGAAAAAGATACTGGACTATAATCCACACATGGTTGGAAAAAATGATAAAACAACACATAGACTTTAAGCCTGAGATATTCTTATTGGGAATTATACCAGAAATATACAGTAAAGAATTGAAATATTTGATTGTAAATGTTTTAACAGCGGCTAGAATTGTATTTGCTAAGAATTGGAAAAATGAAAAAATACCTACGCAGGAAGAAATTATTAAGAAAATCATGGACTGTGCCGAAATGATAAATTGACATTTGAAATCAGAGAACAAGAAGACAAACAATTTTATATGATATGGGATTTATTTTATCAATAGTTAGATAAAAAGACATGGTAAAGAAATAGATTAGGAAGCTTTACAATAAAAAAATTAATAGATTGATATAGAATACAATATAAAATACTGTATATAACCATTGCATGAATGTATAAGATTAAATAATAATGAAATTTTGAATATCTCATATAGAATGATGGAAAAATAGTTTAGTCAAATGAATGATTAATAATTAATATTACATAAGCACATATTAGATTGTTAAGGTGAGAATTTATACAACTTGTGAGCAATGGTTTTATGGTTTTATGTTTCATTTGTATGTTTGTTGTAAAAAATAAAAACTTTATTAAAAAAGATACTATGAAGTTAATTAGTCATGTTAGTTAGGGGTAATGTTCACATTACTTAAATGTGATCAACTTTCTTTAGATCACCTCTAGTGAAAATGTGTACTTAGGAAGATGGGAAAGCTGATAGTTTTTCTCTGTATTCGTGTGTGTGTGTGTGTGTGTGTGTGTGTATAAAACCATCAGCATTATGTGTGTGTGTGAGTGTGTGTGTGTGTGTGTGTGTGTGTGTGTGTGTGTGTTTGTGTGTATATGGTATTCAGCTTTGTTCGGGTATTTTCCCACGTCATTATAGTTGTGCTTTTAAAATTGTAGCAACGTTTCGGCAGAATCTCATCTGCCATCATCAGGCTTCTGTATGATGATGGGAGATGAGATTCTGCCAAAACGTTGCTACAACTTTAAAAGCACAACTATAATGACATAGGAAAATACCCGAACAAAGCTGAATACCATACATGTAAGTACCCACGAAAACTTAAGAAAACACACACACACACACACACACATATATATACATACATACACACACATATTAGAGAGATAGATGATATATAGATAGATGATAGATACATAGAGAGATAGAGATAGTGAGAGAGAGAATGGTTCAAAAGGAAGATATTCACCCACTGAATATGTCTAAATCGGTCTGCTTAGCTTCATAGCAAGGAGATATAGTATCCAACTGAGAATTGTCACAATAACTTACTATTTTCTGGAACAATCAACAACAGCACCAATGTTTTCTTCACCACAAGACCACACTGCTGTATCAAATATTCTTTGGTTTGGAAAAAACATCAGATTGAAATGCATGTGTAAAGATTAAAGGATGGAAAAATTACAGAACATTATCCCTTCTTATATTTTATACTGTATTGAGATTGTGTTTTGCTTGACAATGAGGGAAGAGGGAGAAAAATAGATTCAGAGAAATGTGGTTAGGATTTTGAAATGGGATGTATGATCTGAATAGGAAGGACAAGGAAAAATGGGGTGAAAATTAGAATTGTATTAGAAAAGGAGACCACCAGAGCCTAGGGGAAGTAACATATAGGGATGTGATAATTTGTGTAGGTTTGTATCAACTTAAAATTTGGCTATAGGTTTGTAGTATGATGTTTAAAATCTGCGATATGACACATCCTTTATAATTCTCTTCAAACTTGATGTTCTGTTACTTTCCATGTACTCTGGAAATAACACGTGATTAAAACATTGATACTGAATTAAGTTTAGAAGGCTTCATCCGAAGTCTCAAAACATCAGCAAAGTCTATATAGCAATCTTATTTGCAATTTTATTTACGCAATCTAATTTCAAACTTATTTTTTAACTTTCCTCCCCTTTTATATAACTTTTAATGAAAACTCTGCAGTGGTACCCTATAGATAGTCATATAGTTTTGAGAAAGTGAACCAGTTTGAATTTTAATGAGATTTTGCTTTGCATCTGCTGATATTTAATACCAGGGAGAGCTAATGCTAATGAAAAAAATGTCATAAATTCCAACAGACATATTCCACATTAGCTGGACTGTGCACTTCAGGGTATGTAATGAGGGCAGGTGGGTGGAGAAAGACCAAGATGGCAAGTGTGACAATATGATCAAAGCCCTGTTTTTTTTATGTGTATCTTGTTGCACTTCTATCTTGATCTTCTTCCTTCAAGACAAAAGCAGTAATTCTGACATATAGACATGCTATACATTCCACAAAAAACACCAGTTCTGGAATATTATCTGACACTAAAAGCAGTTCCCTATGAGCTGTTCTTCCTGTAACTGATAACTGAATACATTAAATCTAATCATATGGAACAAAGAGATCTTTTCCCCCAAAGTCTAGTCCTTTACTTTTTCTAGCTTCAGGATAATAAAGAGGTTCAACTTTCAACTAAAATTTTCAATTTCTTTGCCTTTTTTTTTTTTGCAACTTGCCTATGATCTATGCTCACTAAATCATAATCTAGTTGCGGTATCGCTTGCTACTGGCTGCATCAAAACTTCGCTTATTAATGCTAGTATTATATAAATTTGAATGACATCACAGCCATTTCCCATTCAGTCTCCTTACAAGGGCCAATATTGTACATTCAGCAAGCTGTCAAAAATGCTAAAAATGGCCAGAGAGCAATTCTAACTGGAAGGTAGGTTCACTGTCTTGACTTGTTACAGGGACCTAGTTGCTGGAAAGGAGCCTAAAAAAATAGCAATTTAAAAGGGGAAGGGGAAAAAAAAGTAAGACTTTTATGGGAAGGCAGATCTTAGAATTTTAACCATCTTACATTTAATTGTAGGATAACTGCATTTTCTTGTAGGGGCAGTAAGAAGCGTGTAATTTGACCTAATCAGATCAGCAAAGGAAGGGAGTATTTGATGCCAAGCAACTCCAAGGAAGCAAAATTCTGGATGATTCAGAAACACTTTTTTTTAAAAGGCACATAGAGAAGTGTTCTAAGCAAAATACTTGTGACTGTATAAGCCTCTCGTTCAATATTTGATAAATTGGCTATGATTGAATTACATTTGACTAAGAATTCCCTTGTATAGATTTGACATCTGTTTTTTTAAACATTCATTTGTGGGAACGGCATATGCTTTATGTAACTCAAAAGTCAGTTTTGGAGATATCCTGTACTCCTGCATTTTCACTGAAGAAATAAGGATTTCCTTTAACTTGGCCAGCTTAATATAAGTTATACTTGCCTGGGGCAGGGCAGGGCCCACCCTAATTAAATCAGACATTGTTAAAGGCATAAGTCTGCATATTCATTGGAAGGAAGGAAGGAAGAGCATAATTCCTCATGTGTTAAATTTGTAATGAAACGTATTTTTGTAGTATAGTAGTTTAATACAGAACTACAGCATGTTGTAGTATACAGTGTGTTTATTGTCTTACAGGAGTATTCATGCCCAAAGTTTCAGCCCGCTGGCCAGCCAGCTTCTACGTTTCCAAGATAAGCAAAATATAAGTGGTTTAACAAACTCATTCACTCCCGCTTCTTATTTTACCATTGTTCTTTTTCCAATGAATAGTTAACATTTCATGGAGACTGCTAATCATACATCATTTTCATTAGTCTGTTTTCATCTCCCCCTTTTCCTGCCTTTATAAAAACCTTGTTGGGACATTCTTCTGAATGCATGGAAGACTTCAAACTGGGCAGAGAATAGGGCTTGAGCTCTAAGATTCTAATAATGCCAGATTCCATATTGTGCAAAAACTGCCTATTGTCAAGTAAATACTCTCCCTCAGACCTCTTCAGTGAAGGTGGGGAGGTCAAAAAGAGAGAGGGGCAAGTCTAGTATGTGTTCCATTATCTCCCCAGTGGGAGTCTGACACATTCAAGTGAAGATTTGAATAGGATAAAACAGAACTTCTGTACTCCTTCAGAGTTCACCTAAGCGTATTGATAGCCGTGACATTTTTCTCAGTAATTTTTCTTCATCTTTCAGTTCTTTTGGCGTTCATTCATCTTATTTGCCCTTAAATTTAAACAATTTGCTTAATGAAATGTAGGGACAACATTTATATCTGGAATCATAAGTCAATTTCCTATAAAAAAAAATTATCAAATTATCAATTGAACAGAACTAGAGGCATCTGAAGCAATTGATATGCAGTATGTGGCTTACACTATATATTATGTAAGTCAGGGACATGCATTGGGAATTGCTCTGACACATCTGTATGGATATTTCTGTGCTCCCATCTGTAAGATTGGGATAATAAAACCTTTGAGAGATAAGTCAGAAAATAATATTAAATGAGGCCTTCAAGTATATAGGCAGTGTGTTATTTGGTATTAATATTATCCTGAGTACATGTACCAGGAAATAAGCCCCATTCCCAGAAAAGTAAGATCTGTTGAAGTAGTTCTGATTTATTGTTATTGCCATCATGTCTTGTCTCATTCGGTGTACATAGTCAAAATGTACCCCCTATCCTGGAATTTGGCCAGCATTGCTCCATTTTCCTGACCTTTGGTAATATAATAAGGAGGAAATGGCTTCTATTAAGACTGTGCCTTATTTTTGAAGACTCTCTGACTAGAGTAGGAATAATTAACCATTCAACTATACATTATTCTGGGGACTGACAGAAGAACAGACTCTAATTGTCTCAGAGCATGTAATGTGAACAGATTAAGTACACTATTAGAGGGGCGGTTTATCTGACAAAATAATAACACTGTTTGTATAAGCAATGATTGTACTATGGCTGAACTACAAATTTGTTTAAGACTCTGTGGTTATATAAACATTTGGCGTCTTTTCTCTGTGGATTTCAAATGGAGCTCAGCCCTCCTTCAGTCTGTAATTCCTTTTAAACCTTCAGCAAAGTAAGCCATCAAAGACACAGGCTTGATTTGTCCAGTAATGGAGAAAGCAGACAACCAAAGTAATGTGACAAAAGAGAATACAGAAAAAGCTTGGCAAATTACTCACTGAAAAGTTGCCTGGGTATGAAAACAACCTAATTAATCCCCATCCCTTTAGAGTTTTGCTTGGTCTTAGCCAATTTGAACTTTGGACCTGCATGCCCAGAAGACCTTTTTATATAACTACACATTGGGAAGGTCCTTTTTTTGTGTTTCACTACATTGGCATCAGTATTTTCAATGCTTTAAAGTCAGTTTTTTTCAAACTTGGCAAATTTAAGATGTCATTCATTGGAACACTGACAAAGATATGTGAACTTTAGGCTGGGGAATTCTGGGAGCTGAACTCCACACATCTTAAAATTGCCATGTTTGAAAATCAGGTCCTTAAAGCACATACTTAAAGAATGGATTTTGGCATGAGGCTTTCTGGAATTTGCTGATTGTTTTCAATACTATTGAAAACAAAAGTATTGTTTTTTGAGTTTACTAAAAGGAAAAATAAAAGTAGAAGAGGGAAAATCAATTGATATTGATAAAAAATCTGAATAATTATTTGCATTCTGCTGTTTGGCTTCACGTTCGTGATCGTGCCGCATCATGCAGCTGCGGTGCGGCTTCTACATCACTACCCACTTCAAACCCCTCCAACCCATACTTGAAGCGAACTGATGCCCACCATGAAGATGCGGCACAACCATGAACGCAAAGCCAAACAGCAGGATCACAGCTTACCAGCTCAAATCCCCCAGCAACTAAGACTAACCTGAGCACAACCAAGCTCCCACCTGAACAGAACACACCACCAGCCAATCAGAACACAGCCAAACCCCCAACCAATGAGAACACACCCCCAGCCAATCAGAACACAGCCAAGCCCCCACCCAATCAAGTCACACCCCCACTAGCAGTTAAAAGGAAGAAGCAGCTGCAAGCTCACATCACTCTGAGAAGCACAGAGCCGAAGACACAAGCCTGAAGATGATGAATGAGACTTCATCGAAACGTTGCCTAGATACTTCCAATTTTACGCAGGAGAAAACCCGAATAACCAAAGATCCACATACAAATACCCACGAGAACCTCAGAAAACAATATATATATATATATATATATATATTCAAATTATGTAAGATTTCTGTGTTGTCAAATTATAACAGAACATTGTTACAATGATCTACCAGCCCTTAATAACAAATATCTATGATGTAAGAGATGTTAGTTTGTATTAATGGGTACTTTATGGAATATTTTGAAGCATAGGTTGTTCCATTGTTTCATTATAATTAATGCCTCCTTACCAACTTTGATATTCAGAACAGGCTGCTTTAGCAAGTGAGGATATAGCTCTTGGTAACATACTGAGTTAAATTTCCATGCTATAGATAGAAAATATTGAATAACTTGGTTTGAGATAGGCAGATATAGAAACTGAATAAATAAGTAATAAATACACTTGGTTTTGTAGGAAACAAAGGTTAAATGAATTGGAAAGAAGCCCAAAGAGAAATCTGAACAAAAATGTGACTTCACCATCTCCTAAATGGCCTCTAATTAAACAGGAACTTGGAAAAGTTCCAGGTAAATGAAGTAGAAGTGCTTTGAAAAATGCTATTTCAGTAGAAAAGTAAAAATCTTTTGTTATGCTCTTGATTTATACTTCTGTGTATGTGCCTGAGCTATTGCATAATTTAAAGAAGTAGATGCTTAAATTTCAGCTCCCTATTCTAATTTTTTTTCAAGAAAACGTTTATCATCAGAGAAATCTCCTAATCTGTGAAATAAATTTGGAACTTTCTACCTTGTTTCTGTTTATGACCAAGTCTTTTTGTACCAGCCAAAATACATTATGTGATTTACTGTACTCACGTTATTGCATTTTCTTTTGCCTTTTGGATATTTCACATTCAAAAGATGTTTTTACATTTTCTTTTTTCTTTTTTTTCTTGATCATTTCTAATTTTGATTTTGTTTATATCTGGTGAGATTGATCTATCTCCAAAGAATGAAAGTGCAGTGGTGGGATGCATTTTTTTTTTACTACCGGTTCTGTGGGCATGGTTTGGTGGGTGTGCCATGGCTTGGTGGCTGTAGCTTGGTGGGCGTGGCAGGGGAAGGAGACTGCAAAAACTCCATTCCCACCCCACTCCAGGGGAAGAATAGTGTAAAATCTCTATTTCCTCCCCATTCCAGGGGAAGTTAACTGCAAAATTCTCATTCCTTCCCCACTCCTGGGGAAGGTTACTATAAAATCCCCATTCCCTCCCCACCCCACTAAGCTGCTTTCCAGCTCCATTCTCCTGTGCAGGGCAACAAAGGAAGACCCAGCCAATCAGCTGGGACTCGGGAGGCAGAGAATAGATGAGGGTGGGGCCAGTCAGAGGTGGTGTTTGCTGCTTCTCTGAACTACTCAAAATTTCTGCTACTGGTTCTCCAGAACTGGTCAGAACCTGCTGAATACCACCTCTGTGAAAATGGGCAAAAACCTTTAACCACACAAGTTTGGGCTATTCAGCCAGGAGATACCTTCATTGTAATTATGTCCATTATTTACTTTTAATTATCAGAAATGCAGCAAAGAATTCTTATCTGTCTCAGGCACCAAACTGAGAAAAGGAGGAGTCCAAGTGAGATGTGCCTGGAATATAGATGAGAGTGAAAATTATTCAGCCACCAGCCCAAAGCAAGATTTGGGGACAGACCCAGAGAACTTCTGAAAACCTCCAGCTTTCCACTTCATATACTCAGCAACCCTTCTGTAGCATTTATATAAGAGAAACACATTACTTCGCAGCATGATCCCCTCTTTTATATCCACCGCAGTCTTTTGGAAGCAGGAATGGAAAAGAAAGTATAAAAACTTTTGAATGACTTTCCCCCCAGTTACATGAAGTTCAATAGTAAAGCCAGTTAACCTTGGCTATTACATTCAACCGATCTTATGGGTCAATTCTACCTTTTTGCTTTCAATTGAGGGATAGATTAAAGCTTTTAGCACAGGAAAAGGAAAATCTGTGGCCATCCAGAAGTTACTGAACCATTGTGTCAGAAACAGACAGAGCAGAAAGACTATTTTACTGCTGTATGGTATAATCACAGAATATTGAAAGCCTGCCAGAATTTCACTCTGTTCTGTTTTATACCAAACAGACTAGGGCAGGGTTATTTTGAGTTTCTTTCTTGTGTCTTCTCCTTTCAGAATTAATTTTTTTTCTTCTCTAGCTTTAACTGATTTTGCATCATTTCTTCCAGTTTATCTATATAGAGGTATATCAACTTAAAACCATTCAGGTATCAACTAGGTTGAAAGGTACCACGGTTCTGAACTTATGACCATTTTTCACATGACTGTTGTAGCATTCCCATGGTCATATAATCAAAATTCAGGTGCTTAGCAACTGTCATGCATTTATGACGTTGCGCTGTCTTGGGATCATGTGATCTTCTGACAAGCAAAGTCAATGGGGAAGCCAGGTTCACTTAACATCTGTGTTACTAATTTAACAACTGCAGTGATTCCTTTAACAACTGTGGTAAGAAAGGTAATAAAATAGAGCAAAATTCACTTAACAAATGTCTTGTTTAATCTCAATTGTGCTCGTAAATTGAGGAATACCTGTATTCCACTAGGTAGAGTTTACAACTTTTTAAGTACTGGCTTGTTATTGTAGTTCAGCAACATATGAAAGTCACAGATTCTCTCAGATTCATATATATATATATGTATGTATGTATGTATGTATGTATGTATGTATGTATGTATTTCTAGTTAGCTAACAAACTTACTTATAAGACATTTACATTCATATGAAAATGTTAGTTAACAAGGTATTCAGACTTGATTTTATTTTGGGCAGGCTAGATTCCTGGGGACATATTCTTTCATTATTTTTCGATTGTCTTTACTACTTGCAGTTGTTCATTCTCAGAGAAAATTTAGTTGGAAGACTTGCTATTTTATGCAGAGAAGCAATATCTACTTCAGCCAGGGAAATTTTAGGAAAAGCACAATGTGTAATGAATTTAAGAATCATGAGTATTATCAAAGTTGAAATACAGAAGAAAAAAACCAACTGTATACATGGCAGCTATCCAGGGCAAAATGACCTAAAGTATAATAGTATCAAGCAATCCAATGGGATGCGAAATTATGTGACTAAATTCAGCACTACTAATTCAGCACTCAAAAGATGTTCAGTTTTGATTTTAGAAATCAAAGGCATTATTTTTCTTTCAACCCTTTCAACTATATTTACAGAAGAACATACATTATATGCAATTCATCAGTCTATGTGAATTCTAAAACAAAATGTGCTTTGTAAAATGTTGACTTTCTAATACATCTTGATTGGTTTGTCTAGGAGTACATTGTATTCTGGCCAGGTTTTATTCTCTGTCCCTTGAAATTTGCATGTCATTGTTAACAGGCTATTAAGTTGAGAGATAATATCTTTCCTACCCAATTCAACAATATGGCTGGTTGGGGAGAATCAGAGACATGGGCTTCAAGAACAGGGCAGTTTTGTTAGATTAAGATGCCAACTTTTAAGGGGAAAATGTATTAATAACATCAATGCCACTGAATGACAAAGAAAACCAGCCTTTCCAAATTGTTATCTCCTACAGGTATTTGACTGTGAACCCAATATCTTCTGCTACCAGAGTTATTGACAAACTGGGACTGAAATTCAATATATTTGCAGGGCATCTAAGATTTATAAGATTGGAAAAGTTGAATTTCTGTAACCTGTGAAACAGAAACTCAATGATCTGGTTAAAATTGTAACCTAGTTAAGATCTGAACATGGAAAACCAGGCGATTGTGAGTGCTAGATTCACTTACGTGTGAAAGCCAGGTGTGTGATCTTGGGCCAGTCATTCTCTCTCAGCTCAACCCAGCTCACAGGTCTGTCATTGTGGAGAAAATTAGAGGAGGAAGGAATACTAGGTGTATTTGTCACCTCGAGTTATTTAGAAGAAGAATAAAGGTGGGATAAAAATAAATAAATAAAATCAGGCTTTCAAATGAAAGACTATTGAAAATTTCAGGCTCCTAAGGTTTAATAGCTGTGAAAATATACTAAACGGGGATGCTATTTATATTTGTATAATTTTAAAAATATTTTAAAAAGCAAAGCTAAGCTCCTTCTTGGAGAATGGCTAGGAAGTATGCATAACAGATATGTGAGCTAATTAACAGCAGCCACCTCCCTATTAATTTTAGTTTTATTATTCCTTTTTATGTCTCTCTATAAGGAGAGGGGAATGGGTACTTTCGGGACAAATAATTGCCAGATGGATATTATAAAGCTGTACAGTGTCATATCTAACCTTATATATCATTCAAAAGCCACCATGAAATCATAACACAAAGCTTTAAATGTATTTTTAGCATTAACTGTTCAATTTTATCCTTTCTATAATCCTATTTTAATGAAAAATATTTTATTTTAGAAATGGTTTCCTGCTCAGTAATTAGATCTAGATGAATCAGCACAGGAATTCAGAGAAGCTGGAGTAGTCTTAAGATTGCTCTTTTTATTTATTTTTTTATATACCTACCTTTTGGATAAAATTTCAATGCTGTATAATTTATAATAGCCCAAATCTATTAATGTAGTTTAGCTGTGTAGCTAAAACAATGAGCTGTACTATTATAGTCCAAAGTACTATATGCAAAGAACCATCATCTGCAATATTATATATGTTTAAAAAAAAGGTAAAGGTAAAGTGGCTCTAAGATTTCTTCCTGCAGTGTTGCTCTTCCACCATTGATCCCATTCATATGCAAAAACAATATTTATTTTCCAAACTTATTATTTTAGGATAGAGTATTCTTTTAGGGCCAAATTTAGTGGGAATGATACCTGCCTCAGGTTGGGCCCATGACACATACCCAGGGGTGTGATTCAAATTTTTTAACAACCGGTTCTGTGAGCATGGCTTAGGTGGTGGGCATGGCTTGGTGGTCATGTGACTGGGTGGACATGGCTTGGTGGTCATGTTATAGGCTGGGTGTGGCCAACTCAATATCACTCACATCGAGGCACACATCTCACCTGGCCTGTCATGACTGTGGGGATGCTGCAACAGTCGTAAGTGTGAAAAATGGTCATAAGTCACTTTTTTCAGTGCCATTGTAACTTTGAATGGTCACTCCATACAAGCAAAGTACCAGCAAAGGAGGGGGGAACAATTCCAGAGGCGTTCCTGAGACAGGAAGTCTAGTCCTGCCAAGAATGTAAAAAGGGTTAATGGAGAGGAAGTTTCTGTAAGCAACACCAGAATGTTTCCTTCCTGTCTTCCTTACAGGATTAGGCCAGTAATTTCTTCTAACAACCGCTTCTCCAAACTGCTTAGAATGTTAACAACCAGTTCTAGAGAATAGATGCGAACTGGTAGAATCCTACCCTGCACCCTCTGTTTTCTAATAGTTTTCTGTCATCTAATCCCTGAGATGGTTGCCATCAATTTTCTAAAGCCGGACATATACAATTAGCCTTCCAGATTTAAGCACAACAACATCATTTTAATAGAACTTTAAGTCATGCCATACATAAACTCATAGTTCCATTTCCCATTACATTAAACATTATCCCATTGCGGCTTGGCCCAAGGTTTGAAGATGGTATCCTATCCTGAAAATATAGTGCGTACCTTTCTGTTTCGACATTTAGACTTATTATTGTTGGTTGCACAGTCACCTAGATGTTTAACCTGCATTTGCATTTTGTGCACCTATCGAGTCCTTTCTAAGGATCTATTGAAATTAATACAGCCTGAACATGGCTTACAGCAGGTGTCCCCAACCCCTGGTCCCTGGATCAGCACTTGTCTTCAGGATAACAGAAACCAGGCTACACAAAATAGTGAAGCCCCATCCAGCATGCAAAACCACATCCCCTCCTGTCCATGGAAGAACCTCTCTTCATTGGTCCTTGGTGCCCAAAAGGTTGGAGATCACTGGCTTATAAAATATAATGCTATATTAAAACATATAAAACAAAACAAAATGCCAGGTGTGAGATGAAACCCAAAAGTGGGAACACTTTTAACGAGAAGTGTTCTGGTGGACTGCTGTTAGAGAGGGGGGCTATGACAGAGAAACCAGATAATTACATTTCCTTGCTATTTTGGGGTGAAAGGAAGCAAAATTAGTTGCCTTCTCCTAGTCTTTATTCCTTTATTCCTTTAGATGATTTGGGCCAATCACTTTGTCAGCCCAACTCACCTCACAGGGATATTGTTGTGAGGAAAAGAGTACTATAGAATCTTGAACACTTGTATACTGTTGGCAAGCTTTTTGCAGCCTATGCTACAATGCCATTTATAAATTAAGCTATTAATGAATTCCTCTCCTATCTTTTGGTTGTTTATGTCTAAGAATCCTCCCATTATTTTCTGAGCTTTCAGAAACATCTCAGACTGTGCTTGCATTTGCTGGCATTTATATTGGTGCACATAATTAGGGATTTTGATTTATTAGAACCAGATCGCATGGAAAAATGTTTTCAAGCCAACAAAAGAAAGACAGCTCTCCTTCATTTCTCCAGAATTGGTGAAAATTGGACAAAAAGCTTCAGTTTAAATGTAGAAGAGTGGTAAAATCTAGATTTAGAGCCAAACTATCTATTATTTCTATGGTACAACTGGTACAACCTTTTCTTGGAAGAAACTGGACGAGCCCAACCAAGGAAGCACCAGGAATATTTTTGAAAATGTCAACTCTTGTCTGTTTTTGCCTGCTTTCTTTGCCATTTGTTTTAGTAGAAGCAATGCACCACCAACCTGAATACAGAAATGAACAAAATATTTGGGGGCAGCTCCCAGCACCACCCCCAAAATTTCTGCCTAAAACAGCAAAGTTGAAAAATCATGAAGAGTAATCATATATAATTCAGTTAAATTTAAAGATTGTGTTTGGTTAAATTCAATTTTGTCTTGAGTATTTTCTTTTTATGAGTAACCTCAACTAACTCACTACCCAAAGGGCAATATAGCTTTTAGTGTAGAAAAATCTTCCTGCTTGTGGTTCCATAGATTTCATTTCTATCCTGACATTATGGCATTCTGCTTTTTCTAAAAGGGAAGTTGCATAAAATTGGATTTAGAGTGATTGTATTTTTAAAGCATGAGAATAATAACTTATTTGTGAAGTTATTATTTTATTTTGAGGCCAAACTAAAATAAATTAAAATAGAAATCTAGAAATAGATAGTAAATAACTAAATACAACTTACCTTACAGGATTTTTTTTAAACCAAAACTGCTAGAATTATATATAAATTAAATAAGGGTTCAAATGTCTTTTCATATTTGTAAGCCATCCAGAGTATTAGGAGTGGGCAGCTGCAATAAATTTAAATAAATAAATAATAACAATAATAATTATTTTTAAACTCTCTTCAAAAATTTGTGGGATACAAATTGGGTGAATATTTTGTTTAAAGTTCTCCGGGAGAAGGAAGAATTCTTCAACAGTTTCTCAAGTAATGGCTAAGAGTAAAGTGCTGATTGAAATTTTCCAAGGGAAAATTTCAGAAGGAAGCTTGACAAGCAAAGGAATCTATAGACCAAATCCATAGACAACTATAAGAATAGCCATAGCACTTAGATTTATATACCACTTCATGGTGCTTTACAGTCATCTCTAAGTGGTTTACAAGGTCAGCATATTTCCTCCAACAATCTGAATCTTTTGAAGGATTGAAGCATGAATCAATCTTGAACCCGCCAGGATTGAATTGCTGGCAGTTGGCAGAGTTAGACTATCATATTGCATTCTAACCATTGCACCACCATGGCTCTATATATGTATGTGGGAAAGACTTTCCCAGATACACATATACACTTGAGTATATCATAACTCAAATAAACCACTGTCCACATTTAACAATTTTCTGAAAATAGTGTCTCATTTGAAAGACACTCTAAAACAAGTTGTCTTGTATCAAATTAATGCAGGAGGATTTCTCTGCCTAGTTTACTTTAAAGTTACTCTAATATAAGCAAATGAATCTCAATAGGGGTTGCAGTATATTCACAATATTCTTTGGATATCCCATATCATATCCATGGAACCTATCTCCCAAAGCCCTGAAGTTTTGAATGCTACTTTCACAAAATCTATGGGTCCTTGAAGGAAAAAGTAGCTAAGGAACAGAACTCATGGAGCATTTGCCAATGTCTCAATCTAAGGCAAAACAAATTCTCTCCCAAGAGTTTCAGTTGTAGAATCACACAATTCTGAAATTGCCTTGCGTTTATCTTCCTCTGAAAAATTCACTCCCTAGTTGTTTATAAAATGAGAAGTGGTGACATATGCTATAAATGGACATACATTTTCCAGAACAGGAAGGAGAAATATAAGAGGAAATCGGATTCACACTAGAGCACTACAAATCATTAAGAACAAAATAAAAATAAAAATGAAGTGCCTGAAGGTAGATATCTCATGTTTAAACCACTGTGCGCCTGTACACCTATTGAATCTATTCAAACCTTTTGATAGCAAATGTCTATCTAAAGGTTTGTAGGAAATCTGTGATTTGAGTAATAGACTGCTTTCAGTTTTCCTGCTAAGCAGTCATAAAGAAGGTTAACATTATTGTATATACTTGAAGAGGACAGTCTTTTTTCCTGCACCATATTTTCATTCAATCTTTCCACAAAATGACAGGAAAATATAATATTAGGATGATTTTCTTCTGCCATCATTTTTTTTTGAAACATTTTTTAAAAAATATAATTTGGAAGTCTGCATGTGTTTTATTTTCTCTCTGGTTCCATGTTTGTTTATTTTTGATCTACCTCTAAACTCCTGATGATTCAGGAAAGTTCTGGTTGGGATAAATTTAGCATAACTCATTCTGGTTTGGGTGCCTCTTTCAAATTATGGCATAGACTTGTAAAGTCAAGGAAATCTCCCTATTTTCACCTCCATGTTTCAAGATGTAACCTGATGCCAAGGGGCACTTAGTCTGTACTTTATATTATGTATTGTACAACACTCTCTTTTGTGTTGTATGTAAAAGTGTTAAAAGTGTTAAGCAGTTGTGCAGTTTGTACAAAAGGAATAAGCAGTTGTGCAAAAATGCTGTAAATTAAGAACATTTTCAAAAATAGAGGTGTTAATAATTTATTTTCATCAATTAACAAAATGGAATGTAAATGAACAGAAGAGAATTCCAAATAAAATCAATATTAGTTGTAACCATCCTTTGCCTTCAAAACTGCATTAATTCTTATATAATTATAATTGTTATAATTAATTAATGCACAAAGTCAGAGATTTTGTAGGATCAGAGTCAGGTGTATCATTAATTAATTATACCAAAGAGGTGCTAATGATTGTCAATTTCATATATAGGTTGAAACACAATCATTAACTGAAACAGAAACAATTGTGTGGGAAATAGCTCTGCTAGGTAAGGTTGTAGAAGACAATTTCACATCACAGGTCACTGAGAACAGGAAGAATTGAGAACAGGAACAATAGGATAGTTATACTGCATCAATGAGGTCTCAACCAGGCAAAGATTTCAAAGCAGATTGAGGTTTCAAGATATGCTGGTCAAGCTCTTTTGAAGAAGCAAAATAAAAACAAAAATGAGCAATATGGTTGATGCAGTGATCAACAGAGGAAACTTGTAGCAGATGAATGACACATCGTGCCTACTTCCCTTCAACACTGGAAGATGTCCAGCAGTGCCATGAGCACAAACTGCAGAAACCAAGAACACTGATCTACTGTCCAGAAAAGTCTGGCCAGAAATGGTCTTCATGAAAGAATTATAACCAAAAAGCCATACCTCTGACATGAAAACAAGACTAAATGATACAAATATGCATGAAAACATAGGAATTTGGGTGCAGAGAAATGACAGCAGGTGCTCTGGACTGACGAGTCAAAATTTGAAATATTTGGTTATAGCAGGAGGCAGTTTGTTTGCTGCAGGGATGGAGAAAGGTACAA
This sequence comes from Pseudonaja textilis, assembly GCF_049901715.1. NCBI lineage: Eukaryota > Metazoa > Chordata > Lepidosauria > Squamata > Elapidae > Pseudonaja > Pseudonaja textilis. The sequence goes on from NC_141993.1 coordinate 37,348,014, forward strand.
TAATGAGTGTCTGCAGGCAACAGTGAAGCATAGTGGAGGTTCCTTGCAAATTTGGGGCTGCATTTCTGCAAATGGTCAGATCTGGTCAGGATCATTGGTGTCCTCAATGCTGAGAAATACAGGCAGAGACTTACCCATCTTGTCTTACCATCAGGGAAGTGTGTGATTGTCCCCAAAGGTATTCTGCAGCAGCACAACATCCCCAAACATACAGCCAATGTCATTAAGAAATATCTTCAGCATAAAGAAGAACAAGAAGTCCTGGAAGTGATAGTTTGGTCCTCCACAGAGCCCTAATATTAACATCATCAAGACCGTTTGGTATTAAAAGAAGAGACAGAAGGATTTGAGGCACCTACATCCACTAAAAATCTGTGGTTAATTTTCCAAGATGTTTGGAACAACCTTGAAGGAACCTTGCCAAGTTCCTTCAAAAACTCTGCAAAGGGTGGTCACACCAAATATTGATTTAGTTTAAATTTCTCTTCTGTTCATTTACTTTCCATTTCAATGGACTATTAATTGATAAGATGAATTATTAACCCTTCTATTTCTGACAATATTCTTAATTTACAGCATTTTTGCCCAACAGCCTACACTTTTGCACAGAATTGTACATGCATAACAAATATTCTTCAAATCCAATTTTTGCTTCTTATTTAGGGGTTTGAAACCTCCCTAGTAGAAGAGTAGTGTATGCTGCTCTGAGGGGAAGTTTTGAAATAGGATGAAGAAAAGGATACACAGAACTAAGTTGCACTGACCATATTTCTCTGTCTTGATCACTGGTTAGTTTTTTTTTAATATCAGTTAGGTACATATATAACGTGTGTATTTTTAGTTTTGAACAGATTGTTGACAACTTGATTTCCATAACTGACTTTCAGCAAATTCAACACTTCGCAGTCTTTTAAGTGTCAGTCTGTGGGTGGTCCACCTCTGTTTGAGTGTTTCTAGCTAAATATGAATAGAAAACAGTTTTTTTACTGGTTTTTGGACTTTAACCTTAAGTACGTACCAGGATATAATCATCTACATGTTCCCAATTGCCAGGACCTAAGCTATTAGATTCCCCAGTGCTACAGAGGGAAACAAACTAAGTTGCCTCTAGTGACTAATTTAATAGGCAACCTCAAAACATAGAGGTAGTTTATTGTTTGAAGTAGTTTATTGTTTGAAATTATAATGATTTGCATCTAATGCATGTGGAAAATAGTCACACATTGTTCCTTTTATTGTATTAAGATTACAGGAAGAAGAACTACTTCCTTGTGGCTAGAAGGTCAGCTCTTGTTCCTTCTTAACAGCATATTAAAGTAAACAAAAAGAATAACTTCACATTTTTAAAAGGTATTGTATTATGAAACACTTGTTTTGGCATAGTTCAAAGAGCACAAAGCTAAAGCTTAAGGTACACAATGCTGAGAGAGAATAAGATTTTGACTTATAAATGAAGAAGTGGAAGCAAGAAGAACAGCAGTTACTACCCCTCCAAAAGTGTATAAAAGCTTAAATCCTACTTCAAGGTTGAATATATAAAAACTTAATTCAGCAAATAAAATGTTAATATTCCTCAAAAATCTGTTTTCTGAATTTATTTATTTTTAAAGCATACATCTAGTGGCTGAACAAAAGGATTAGTTTTATTACTCATTATCATAATGAGCATCATTCTATTTTTTTAAAGGAATAAGAGGATGAAAATCATTTTGCATGTTGTGCCTCTTTTTAAAAAAAATCTGCTTGGTTACTTTAATCTGAAAGCCAGGTAAATAACAGAAATGTAATTTGGCAAAATAGCAGTCATTCAGTTCCATCCAGTCTTTTTAGTCCCAAGTGAATTTTCCAACATGTTTGCAATGCCATAGAACTCCCTTGCTCAAAATTATGTAGCTTCAATTTGTTGTTCCCTAAGGGGCCATTAAGAAATGAGGGGCACTGGGTTAAACCCTATTTTACTAGGCAACCTGGTTTGTGTTATAGAAATTTAGGACACATGAGATTTGGGTAGCAGTTTATCTAATGGCTAAGGCAACAAGCTCATTTTTTTTTAAAAAAACCATCAACTTCTATGCATTGCAACTGATTTTCTATGGCTTCTATTTCCCTTATCTATAAAAGTCTACATGATTAAGTCATTGAGATTTTAACACTGCAGAAATAACATGTCAAATCAGGAAAGAGAGACACATTAGAATCTGAAAATCAAGAATTCCCGGAGGCCTTCACTATCTCAGTGGTTCCTAGTTTGTTGAAAAGAATTACTTCTGTTTCAAATAAATACTAAACTATATCCAGGTAAAAGAAATGGAAATATGTTATGTAGATTAATCCTTGGCCAGCAAGAAGGGCAGCAGAAATCAAAATTCCTTTCACCAGGAGTAATTTCTTCAAATATATGGTATCTCTAGCAAAAACTAGTGTATTTTTCATGCAGAAATTGATGTGAAAAAGGTTTTGTTAACTGCCTCTCTCTCCAAATGGAGGGATCATGCTAATGAAATTAAATACTATGCATTCCATAAAGATAGATTGAATGTTTGGTCTGTATCTTTAATCAGTTAATTGACTAATAAAAAAGAAAATACTTTATCCAATGCAATATAGAAATTAAACCCTTGAGCTTACTAGTATATTACAAAGGTGGCATTATCCCCAAGCTATACAGGGTACCTCAATATTATATCTGATAAATGGGTTTTATACCCTGTAGAAATCCTTATAAATATTCATCTAAAAAGCTGAAATAAGCTTCCTGAAGTGTAATTTAACATATATGTTGAAAAGCAAAGTTAATTTAGAAGGTTAAAAAAAAATGATGTTCTCCATTTCATTTGGCACAGTTAACAAGGATCCAGTACAGTGGCTGGATGAGGGCTGCTACACCAAAAGCAAAAATAATAATAAATATGCAACCAGTTTAACATTTCAATACTCATCAACCAGCATAGGATGCAGCAAGGACTTTGGGGAGTTGTAGTCCAAAACCATTAGGACATACTCCATGACCTTTTTTGGATTCAGAGAAATAACTATACAGTATGTGTACAACTTTTAAAGAAAAGTGTTGATTTCATTTTGGTGGGAAAGTAACACAGAATCAATTTAACTATTTCTGACAGTTAGGAAAAATTGTATGAAGTAAAAGTGTAATCACCTGTCTCTTTCTGAATATGTTTCTATAGAATACTCTTATGAAGCAACAGTTATTTTATAGAAAGACCACTCGAATCTATTATGCTGACAAAGGTCTGATGAGAAAAGTTTATAACCTCTGGGAATTTTTGCTTCACCAGAAGTAAGAAGGAATGGGAAAATATATACAATAATTCAGGATATACAAAAAGTTGTATTTCTAGTAATATTCCTTCATTTATAATATATTAAAAAGACAGAATGTATTACCTTTGAAAGAAGGGTAGCTATTAGCTTGGATAAAGATTACAGATTATTTTGATTATTTTCAAATGTCTGACGAATATCTAGTCAGGATGACTGGATACCAGCTCTAGTATTAAGGCAGTGTGCCTCTAGTGCCAACTTTTGCAGAATACAAGGTCCTATATTTGTAGTTTTCCTATAAATTTCTACTTGGCTACTGTTAAGAGAATATATAGAGAAGCTGAGAAAGAATGAAAGAGAAGGAGATAGATAAACAAACAAGCAAGCAAGCAAGTAAGCAAGCAAGCTGGAAAAAGCCAATAAGTCAAGAGAAAACTTAATTCATAAGGGTAATTTTGCCCAGGTTGAAAGAAATATGGGAAGAAGCATTGGAAATCATTCAGAGACTTCATCTAGCACATGAAGCTGGACAACCCTAGCACTTGTTCTATCACTAAACCCTTTCATCATATGATTTCTGCTGTCTTTACTCTTCCAGATGTTATTCATTCAGTTCTTCCAAGTGCCTTCTGATCTCACAACAACATTCACCATTTTGGTTGATTTTAGAGCCCGGGAAGATGAATTTCTTTACTGTTTTGATGGTCTCATTGTTGACCTCCACTCTAACCTGTGTGTTCTTGGCAGTTGTCATTATCTTTGTTTTCTTGATGTTAAAGTGCAGTCCAAGTTTGCCTCTCAGGATTAACCACTCCAGAGCCTTCTTACTTTCTGTGAGTAATGTTGTATCATATGCATATTGGAGGTTGTTGATATTCCTACCACCGATTTTAACCCCAATGCAGCGGTGGGATTCTACTGGCTTGGACTGGTTCGGGAGAACCAGTAGTTCCATTGAATGTTTGGCTTTGCCACCTTCCCCTGCTCTTTGCTGTGCTTTATTTCCTTGTTTTTTTAGCACGGCTGATTCATGCAGCAGACCAGTTTTCTGTACCTCAGCTGTTTCAGTCACCTGGGCTGCAGTAGAAGGTTTCAGTTGAAAATTGGCTTTTTTAAACATAGAGCACGCAAAGCATGCATTCACCAAACCAGTTGTTAATACCAGTTGAATTGCACCACTGCCCCAATAGTAGATACCTCCAAATGTGCATTTCTTATGACTATTTCTGTATACATGTTGAATAGTATGTGACAGAACACAACCTTGTCAAGTGCCTTTTTCAGTTCTGAACCTTTTTATGTTTCCATATTGCATTCTTACAGTAGCTGACTGATAAGAATGCAATGACTAATGAGCTGGATGTGGTGTGGTGATTTTTCCAGCAGTTTCAGAACTTGCTACGGTCAGCACCATTGAAGGCTTGTGTGTAGTCAATGAAGCACATGCAAAGGTGTACTTGATATTCCTTTGCTTTTTGTTTCTTATTTCTGTGCCATATACAGTTGTTAAGGATGGTACAAGTGAATTTGGGCATATTTTGGTCAATAACAAGTGCCACTAAAGCCCAACTTAATCCCAAATTCCTCACACTATTCTGTACATGTTAGTCTCTCTGGCCCTCCTGTCCATATCCCAGCAAGCTGGGGATATATGCAATACATTGAGGATACTCCAGGATATACTTGATAGTAGTGGAAATTTATGGTTTGCTTGTCCAAAAGAGCAGCAGTTAAGATGTATTGCTCATCTATTGAGCCCCCTTAATCTTTTTTAAAAATGTATTGTTTAACAGCAGTACCAGCAATGATAAAGTGAATTAGGAGATTATGAATTAACTCCAGGAACTTGCAACTTCAGCTCTCTAAGCCTCTAAAATTGAGAGGAAAACAATTATTCCACTGATACAGAATCAAATATGCCAATAAGTGTAGAATTTAAGTATAGCTGTTAAGGAAAACCACAAATCAATATTGTAGCATATGCAGTAGTTTCTCTCATCCAGCATGAAATGAACTGACAAGACTGTGCAAGTCTACCAAAGGCACTGAATCTTACATACACAAGCATTTTTTAAAAAAAGAAAATTACTTGGTTCTTAACAATAAGGTAGTAGAGTAATAAAAAGGGTTTGTTCAAACAGGCTTTGAATAACATGATCCTGTTCCACAAATCTTTCAACAACACTGTAATGTTAAAAAAAAATCAAGCAATTTTGGAGCAATGCACAAGCTGAAAGCTAAACCACAAACCTAGGAATTCTAATATTACAAGAATGTGTTTGCATAGGCCTAATGGATGTGGGAAGAACCTTTCTATGAAATTACAGTGATTCAAAATGATTTTGGTTGAAATCTTGTACATACTTACTTCAGGGTAAGTTCCGTGGAGTTATTTCTAAATAAGCACAGAATTATTAACATATATTATGTGTTTGATGAGGATCCAGAAGTAATTATGTTGCTTAGGATAATTGCATCTGTTAAGGAATAGGAAAAACTTGAAGAATGACACCCAAACGGATGTTTCTAAGAGGAACAAAGAAGGGAAACCTGTATATATATATATTTGCACGTATGACAATACAGTGCTCTCCCAAGTCATTCCAGGAAGTGTGACCAGTTCTTCCTGTGAGTCATGCTTCCTGGAATGAAATACTTTGGCTTTTCATACAACAAGTTTAACCCTGAATTATTTATATTTATTTACCTGTATGGAACCACAGACACTACTGTTATGTCTGTGGAACTGGTTGGAGTTCCCAACCAGGTCCGCTGTTTGAGCGGGAGCACCAGCAGCTCCCATTGGTTGGCTCCATTTGACAGCCGGCTATATAAGCCGGCTGTCGGGCAGAGCCAGCCCATTATCGCCCGCTGGTCTGCGAGTTAGCTAGCAGACGCGACAACCCTTTATTCATTGCAATAAAGCCTGTTAGTTGTACGCTCTGGTCTCATGCCTCTTCCTTACCATCGCTCAACAACACTGGCGACGAGGATGGGATGGTCGAAGGCTAACCAGACGCGTTATTTCAGAGAGCTGTAAGCCACAGAGAGAGAAACCAAGGGCGCTGTAGCCGCAGCCGCCCCGCGCTCGCAAAGAGCGCGAAATTCAAACTGATACTGTTTGAGCTGATTCGCTGAAACGAGCCACAGGCACAGCAGCCGAGGCCGCCCATGCTCACCAAGAGCGCGATTTTCAAAAAGAGCTAAGCAGCCCAGAGAGACAACCGCAGCCGCGTTCTTTTAAGAGCGCAAATTCAAATAGCGATTTGAAGCAGACGAACCAGTTTCCCTTTCCACGATGAGCACGAATACAGCATTCCCTCCATTCAAACCAAACGAGGAAACATGGGACTCCTACAAAAATCGATTCAGCCATTTTCTTGACGCCATCGGTCTAGCCGACGCTGCGGAGCATAGGAAGAAGTCCTATTTCCTGAGTTACTGCGGAGCCACCATCTTCGACACAGCCACAGCATTTGTCGCGCCCCACGCCATCAGAAGCGTCCCATGGGATGAGCTACAGGAAATACTTTCAAATCACTATTCGCCCAAACCGTCCCAAATAGCCAGGAGGTATGCCTTCAGAGTCAGGAAGCAAGCAGAGGGGGAGTCGATCAACGAATACATGGCCGCCCTGAGAACAGCCGCTTTGCAGTGCGGATTCAAAGAATATTTGGAGGACATGCTGCTGGATCAGATCGTCTGTGGGGTAAGAGATCTGAGACTCCAAAGGCGTTTACTGGCGAAAAAAGACTTGACTCTAGCCTTAGCCATGGAGGAAGCCCTGGCTACTGAGCTCTCGGCCCAGTCAGCAGCTGAAATTCAGGGAAATCAATCTAAACCCAGCACGCACACTGTCCATTCTGAAGAGGTAATCAGCGAAGATGACCCCACAGACACGTCTGACATTAACCGCCTAAATCATCAGAAGCCTTCACAGGTAGAAGTGGGGCAAAGAAGCAACTTCACCCCCAAACAACCTCCCATGTGCCTAACCTGTGGAGGCTCCCACCCTAGGGCATCCTGCAGGTTCAGAAACGCCATCTGCCTGAACTGCCAAAAGAAGGGTCACATCGCTAGAGTCTGCCAAGCAGGGCAATCCTTACCTCAAAGACCTCCACCACCTTCTAACTCCCAAAGGCAAGTGGTAGACTGCTATACCTGCTACCACGCTAACCATACTTCCCTAACCCCTGATAAAATTAAAATTTCTGTTTTCCTAGAAGGTAAACCCTGCAGGATGGAGATGGACACGGGATCCGCGCTCTCAATCATCTCCTGGGATACCCTGAAGAGGATCCAGCCCAGGCTGTCAAGGAAACAGCTACAAAGATGCCACCTGACGCTACGAGACTACCAGGGCAAGAACATTCCTGTCCTCGGGAAAGGCAAGTTCCTTGTTCAATTCTGAACCTTTAAAGGCCATCTGCCCCTAGTGGTTGTTAATGGTACCCTCCCTAGTCTATTGGGACTTGATTGGTTTCCTTCTCTCGGCCTTAGTGTAACCGGGATCCATGCTGTCTCAACTTCTGATGTAGATACACTATTTTCAGATTTTTCCGACGTATTTAGCAATGAGCTGGGTTGCTATTCGGGCACCCCCATATCATTTTCAGTAGACCCCCAGGCAATCCCTCTTCGTTTAAAACCCCGGAGGGTGCCTTTTGCCATCCGTCCGAAATTGGACGCAGAACTAGACAAACTACTTAAGCAAGGGGTGCTAGAACCCACTGATTTCGCTAAATGGGAGACCCCCATAGTCACCCCACTCAAGAAAGATGGCAGTTTGAGAATCTGCGCGGATTACAAAACCACGCTCAACCGCTATCTGCAGGTCAGCGCTTACCCTGTGCCCGTTATTCAGCATCTGTTACACACTTTCGAACCCGGCACCATTTTCGCTAAGTTAGACATGTCCCAGGCATACCAACAGTTCCCTGTCGATGAGCAGACAGCGGAGTTACAAACAATAGTCACGCACAGGGGGGGATTCAAATGTAAGCGCCTCCAATTCGGGGTCAGCGTAGCCCAGGGCATTTTCCAGTCACTCATGGAGAGGATTCTCCAGGGTCTCCCAGGAGTGGTTCCCTACTTCGATGACATCTTAGGCTCAGAACCACCCTAGACAGGCTACACCCCCACTATTGCCCAGACACCCCTCTAGGGTCCGATAGTCTGGTCAGAGACTTCGCCCCACAAGACCTGGTATACGCCAGGAACTACGCGGGGGACCCGTTGTGGGTGCCGGGACAAATCGTGTCAGTCACCGGCCCCAGATCCTACCGGGTCCTCCTGGAGGATGGACGTTTGTGGCGGAGACACGTGGATCAACTCAGAAGGCAACGGACGGGCGCGACAGATACCAACCCGTGCCAACCTGCCAGCTCCAACGGCGCCTCACCCACGCCTGATGCAGATCCCCTGTGGAACCTGGTTTTCCCTGACGAGCGAGAGGGCTGGATGGAGAACCTGAGTCTACAACCGGAGTCACCGATCCAGCCACCGAGCGACCCAGCTGACCAGCAGGACCTCGAGACTCGGTCGGATCAACCAGAGCAGGAGGTTTCGCCAGCACCGCCGGACACCACGCCAGGGCAAGCCCACGCACCAACGACCTCTGGGGCACGTCCCGAGAGCCAGGACTTGACACCGGCCGTCAGTTCACCCAACTTGCGATGCTCTGGTCGCCAGCGAAGACAACCCACATATCTACAAGACTATGCATGTTCCCAGCTGGGGGAAAGGAGTGTTATGTCTGTGGAACTGGTTGGAGTTCCCAACCAGGTCCGCTGTTTGAGCGGGAGCACCAGCAGCTCCCATTGGTTGGCTCCGTTTGACAGCCGGCTATATAAGCCGGCTGTCGGGCAGAGCCAGCCCGTTGTCGCCCGCTGGTCTGCGAGTTAGCTAGCAGACGCGACAACCTTTATTCATTGCAATAAAGCCTGTTAGTTGTACGCTCTGGTCTCATGCCTCTTCCTTACCATCGCTCTACAACAACTACCATTTTAGGAATACAGAATCTTGATCCTCTTAAAATGACTTGTAGCTAATGAACCCTTATATCTATTCAATATTGGTAAGTTTTCATGACATAACAGGACCACCTCTTTCCCACTGGCCAAGCAGACGAAGAGTCTGTTGTCTGCTACTGACTACAATGATTACTGCCTGCAATAGGGTAGAGTTGGGTTCTTTTATAGGGGAGTTTGTACTTGTGTAGAAATGTGTATGTGCTGATTTAGGTGACACTTGATGGGCAAGAGCATGTCTATGTGCTCTTCAGAGAAGGGGTTGATTAAACCAAGTGATGTGCATTGTGTCTCTTCTTTTTCAAACTTGACAACTTTAAGACTTCAACTTAAGACAACTTTGTGTTGACTTCTATTCCCAGGTTTACTGGAAAATTATGAGAGTTGAAGCTCACACATTTTGAAGTTGATAAGTTTGAAAACACTGAATGAAAAAAAACATAATGGCTAAATTTTGACTGGGTTTAGGTGGGAATGTCTAGACTCACAAGTAGACTTCATTTAACCATGGGCCAGAGTGGACTTCTGTGGGAGAAATTGATAAATTTACTAGGTCAGGTGACATCTTTATAGTGGTCCCAAATACATAATTCCCATTAACCTAGTTAATTCTTATAATTACAGGGTTATTATATTATACCTGTGTTCATACATGCTGTATGAAGTGTGAGCAAAAGCTGTACAGTGACTTCATACAATGAGTGAACAGAGGTTTTATTTTTTAATGACCTTGTAAGACCTTGTCATATTTTATATTATTATCTCCACTTGTTTAATCATCATTATATTTTGCTCTTGAATGGCATTTATACTTCCTTATTTGTGAGTTGTAGATGTCAGCCCTGAAATCCAGTCATCTTATCTATGGGAGGAATCCAGAAGTGGTATTCAGCAGCTTCTGAACAGTTCTGGAGAACTGATAGTGAGAATTTTGAGTAGTTCGGAGCACTGGCAAATACCACCTCTGACTGACCACGCCTCCATCTTTCTCTGCCTCCTGAGTCCCAGCTGATCAGCTGGGTTTTCTTTTGTTGCTCTGTACAGGAGAACAGAGCTGGAAATCAGGTTAGTGGGGTGGGGAGGGAATGGGATTTTGCAGTAACCTTCTCCCAGGAGAGGAGAGAGAATTAAGATTTTACAGTACCTTTCCCTTGGAGTGGAGTGGGAATAGAGATTTTGCAGTTTCCTTCCTCTTCCATGTTCCACCAAGCCATGCCCATCAAGCCAGGCCATGCACACCAAGCCACGCCCACTGAACCAATAGTAAAAATTTTTGAATCCCACCACTGGAGAAATGGCCAAGATGGCAATGTGGGCACTGTAATCAAAGTTCTTTTGGATAACGGCATTGACCACTAACAAAAATGCTATTGCTACTTCTCTATGTTTCTCTGGAGGCTTTTATTATACCAAAAGCTTAACAAATGTACTTATTCCTTAACCTACTACTTAACATATATGATATACTGGAGTAGAGAAGCTTCTGAGCTCTGTTTTCTCTTTCATTTCTTCTGCTCTAGCATTGCTAGACTCCATGCCTGGTCTTCCAACCAGTCACTTGCTAAATTACACTTTATCCTGAAAGTTGCTTCATTCTCTTGGCCGCAACTTCTTCCATTCAGATGCTATCATTGCTTTCCCTTTGTAATTGGTCCAATGTTCCTTTGGTTGCCTTAAAGTCCCACTGGGAAAAGCAACAAAGGTAAAGAAAAGCTAAAGCTGTCCACCATCCTTAAACAAAGCTCACCTATTTTATGCTCTAGAAAGGGACAGAAAGATGCCAGAATCCACATCTTGTTTTTTTTTATTCCACCTGCAGATGCTGCTGCGTTCAGATCCTGCTTAAAGGCATTCCCTTTTTCTTCAGAAGTTAATTGGAGTCACTTCACTGCATTCCAAATGTAGCAAGCAAATTAGGCTCCTTTTGGGGACCTTCCTGTGTATTCTGCTAAATGGGGTTTACAGATTATCCAAATGACCTGCCTTTAATACAACAATGTGTCTGAAGGCAACTTTTTATTTTCACCATGAAATAGCTAATAAGATAGTAGCTTGCACATGTAAGGTACTTTGGAGAGTTTCAGATTTCATGGCAGTTGGGCTCATTCTAAACAACTAAAGGCAAAGTCATATTTCCTTTTTTATGCTTTGAACATTTCATGGCCTATTTGTAAAGAACAGATAAGCATAAACAATCTATTTCTATCTACATCTTTAAAAGAAAGAACATGTTGTTTGTGTAAAGGATGCAAATTGCAATGCTTAGAATATAATTGTTGGCATTAAGATTTAAGATCTGCTGATTTCCCAGCTTTCTCAGGATGAGAAGCCAAAGGTAGCAAATTATTTTGAAAGGGTAGCCATTGTTAATAAAAACAAACTTTATCTAAAGCCTGATAGTAGAAAGCTAAAGACAACACAGAGGGACCAGTTAGATCCAGGACAATCCAGAGTAGAATTGTAGCATAATAGAATTATTCCTATGCATGTTTTTGATAGTAAATTTAACAGTCTCATTCACCTCAACAGATAAATCAACACGTTTGGGAAAATCCTGAGCTTTGCAAGAAGAAAAGACTATTAAGAAAAGCTAAATGAGAAAACCCAAAGTAGCTCAGTAAAAACCGGTTGGTTGAAAGAGAGAGACAGGATAAAAACCAACTGAATGAGAAATACAATGATGGCTTTAAAAAAAGGCGTACCTGAATGAAACAGCAGAAAGGAGTGTGCCCACTGCTCACTGTAAGAGAATCATTTGAATAGCAGAAAAGTGTGAAAAAGGAGAAATAGAAAAATTGCTATAGCTAAATGCACAGTTGTAATCTGGGGAGAATCCTGGGTTCTCTTGACTGAAAGTCACCGAAGCTGCATGAAGGGAAACGAGAAAATTTTATGGAATTGACTGGTACTCTTCAACTTCTTTCTTCACTATTTTTGGATTGTTCTTTGACTAGTGATTGGGCAAACAATGTGTTCCACCAGAATTTCCTAGCTGAAAAATGGTGTAAAGTAACTACTTTTCATACAGATGAATTATGACTGAGGTACTGTATTTTTCTGAAAATAAGACCCAATTAAGATCATCAGCAGGGATGGGATTCAAAATTTTAAACAACCAGTTCTGTGGGCATGGCTTAGTTGGTGGGCGTGGCTTGGTGGTCATGACTGGGTGGACATGGCTTGGTGGTGATGTTACTGGCTGGGCTTGGCCAACTCAATATCACTCACATTGAGGCACACATCTCCTCACCTGGCCTCTCATGACTGTGGGGATGCTGCAACAGTTGTAAGTGTTGAAAAACAGCCATAAGCCACTTTTTTCAGTGCCATTGTAACTTTGAATGGTCACTCCACACAAGCAAAGTACCAGCAAAGGAGGGGAAAAAACTCCAGAGACGTTCCTAAGACAGGAAGTCTAGTCCTACCAAGAATGTCATAAGGTTTAATGGGGAGGCAGTTTCTGTAAGCAACACCAGAATGTTTCCTTCCTGCCTTCCTTACAGGATTAGGCCAGTAATTTCTTCTAACAACTGGTTCTCCAAACTGCTTAGAATGTTAACAACCAGTTCTAGTGAATAGGTGCAAACTGGTAGAATCCCACCCCTGATTGTCAGCCAGATGGATGCATTTAGTACCAAAATGTGAAAATAAGACCTAACTGGGAAGTAAACCCTAATGCATTTTGAAGCAAAAAATCAATACAAGACTCAGTTTTATTATCAGGGAAACACATTAGATCCTGCTACAACATGAGATGTAACGATATAATAGCAATGGAAAGTTGCTGACAGGAGAAAGGTAAGGTTTCTTTTGAGCTAAGCTTTATAGAGATATTTATGTAGTTTCCCAGGCAGCATTTCTAACATTGTTTCCCATGGTCCTCTGCCAGGATGATTTTTGGCTTCCTAATTTCTGAACCCAGACAAGGCCTTCTTCTCCAAGGAGCATTTACAGTGACTTGAAGGAAGCAAGCCTGGTTCCTTATTCTAATCTTTTTAGATTGTTCCAAGGTGAAGAATGAGCAGACCAACCCAAATAAACTGGATCAGAAAAAAAAGACATGCAAAAAACGGAATCCATATTATTTCAGAATTTCAGCCTGAGGGAAATAAAACTCCATTGTTTCAGAGATGCGTAATTAACCTTGGCTGGATTCAGAAAAGCTAAGTAGGTTATGCTGCACTTAATACTTAGATGAGAGAATAATCTCCTTTTTGGGGGTGGGGAGCTGCCTTCGAGCCAGTGTTAATTTCTGGTGATTGCCTGAAAAAATCCATGCAGTTTTCTTGATAGGATTTCCAAAGTGGTTTGCCATTGTCTCTTTCTAGAGCTGACTAATGATTAGATCTGTACTTAAGGCAGGACTAGAATTGGCATTCTCTCTGGTCTGATGCCTTAAAGATTACACCAACCTGGCACTTGACTCTTAATACCTGTATGGGACAAGAAATCCATGGCCTATGTGCTAGTCTGAGCAGTAAAACAAAGATCAAAGATCAGTGGAAAACCACTTCCACATTGTCATGATGAAGATTACACGAATGTTCAATCAGAAGGAATCCAACTCATCTGAAGGGACACTTGACGTTTTAATATTTATCCTTTCCTTTCTTTAACTTAACAATAGAATAGACTCTGGGTTCTTTATTCTTTACTTTTGTACCTTCATTATAACTTTTAAGAAGTTCTTAAAGTTGTGATGGGTTTGGTTCATTATTTGAATTATGGTAACAATTTGTATTTTTTAAAAGGCTGAATGCAAAAGGAAACAAAGTTTCAGGCTGCAGTCTTGTTCCTTTGAAGACCTTTTTCATGTGCACAAACGTCATTCCTGTTGGGCTCTGGGAAATTATTCACGTCTGGCATTCACTCAGAACCCGACATATCACTGGGACTGCGGGACTGATAGACGTGTGGACGACTGTCATTTATGCTGAATTGTTGAGATGGGAGCCGCCCGGAACTATGTTCATTGTAATGACATGGACATTAGCCTTGCTAGACAGCTGAGAAGCACATGGATGCTAATCAGTCATCAGGCTTATTTCCAGGACGCATGTTGATGTAAACCACAATGTGGGGATTTGGGGTTATGATCCTGATTTAGATAGATGGGAAGGAAATGGGAGGTAGGTAAGGATACAGAAGGGATAGATAGCACGGGGAGACAAAGGACTGTAAATAAAGATTAGGCGGTGACAAATAGGCATGGAGAGGAGGCACGGGAGTAGATAATGCAGCAGCGGATGTTAGGTTGTTAGCTGGGAGGGATTAGAGCACAGCATAAAAGACACTGAGAGGCAGACACTCTCAGCGCTGACTTTAATCGGGAAATACCATTTTTGCTTATCAGCACTGGAATTGCTATAATAAACTTCACCATACCAATTGTGACTAGAGTGATTTATTAGCGAGATACTCCAGTACCCGGTTGGGGCTGAAAATTCCCTTCTTATGCTATCCATAGTACCATCTCCTCTATAGAGCAAGATGTTCTGGGTTTCAGCTTACCTGTGCCAAATCAATGGTGGGATTCAAAAAATTTTTTACCACTGGTTCTGTGGGCATGGCTTGGTGGGCATGGCAGGGGAAGGATACTGTAAAATCTCCATTCCCACCCCATTAACCTGCTTTCCAGCTCCATACTCCTGTGCAGGCCAACAAAAGAAGACCCAGCCAATCAGCTGGGACTCGGGAGGCAGAGAATAGATGGGGCGGGGCCAGTCAGAGATGGTATTTGCCGGTTCTCCGAACTACTCAAAATTTCCTCTACTGGTTCTCCAGAACTGGTCAGAACCTGCTGAATACCACCTCTTCCCTAAATATCCTTTGTCTGCCAAGAGTTGGATGGTTGAAAATGAAGATTTTTGCATTGGGAGATACCTAACTAAGAATGGCTGTGCTATAGATGGAAATCAGTGGCCTTGGCTGGTTCTCATGGCAAGGAAAAATTTTGGGAAGCAGTTTGGAAAGGATAATTGTTCACTTCCATTTATTTCTTGGAAATGCGACACCAGGTAGACCGTGACATCCCAAATGACAGAAGCTTCTGTTGCTAGATAATTCAATTCCTGCATTCATTCCAGGGTATCCTGTATTGGAAAAGGAAGTTGGGAAGCAGGTTGGCTGTTCAGTAATTGGATCTATTTCATGCTTTGCTATCACTTAAATAATCAGCAAGCAATAAAGGCTAAATATAGATTAACCCTACTTAGTTATCTGTAGCTGAGTCTTTTTTTCTTTTTCTGGACAGGATTTGTGTTGCCTGTACAGCATACACAGAAGCAGCATGGTTGAAATGAACTGTTTCAATTGCTTCTTAGAAATTGCCTGCACAGTCCAGAATTTTTGTTGAGAGGCCTGTTTTGTGCACAGTTTTGTCATTTAATTGGAAGCAATGTTACTCTAGAGCTTTAAACCCTAATAACAAAATCAAAGCAGTAAACAATCAATTGCCTCTTTTTGACACTAAATAAAACTTCACTTGGAAATAAAGCTTGGCTTTGTAGTCTGTTTGGGTCACAGAAATTGTTTTTAAATGTACACTGACTATATGCTGCTATTAATTCTGAGCTAAAAACCTTATATTTATACTGAGCAACAAAAATACATAATAGATGCAGAGATACTTTGTTTCTTTTTTATTTTACTTTTCTATGCTGGACTTTATTCACTTTTAAAAGCAGTTTATTGCAAAGTTCTGTTGCATTAGTGAATTGTTTTTACTTTTAATAGTTAATACTCCATTCTTTGTTTTAATTTAATTGTTACCACAAATGAGAACTCAGAAAATAAAATTAGTCTTTCTTTTCTCATTCCTATTCATTGTACAGATGTTTAAAATGTTTTTAATTTTAAAATGAATAGCGGACACAGGAAGAAATAGGTGATATAAAAGGATAATGTAAATTTGTAGATGAATTGTTAAATATTTAATTCACTGAATGGAAAAACAAAAATGAATTGGGTCGGAAAGTAACATGCAATGTTGCTTATTTGGAGAAATATACAAGAATTTTTCCTTTGATATTTATATACTACAATTTTTTTCCTCATTTTAAAAATTCCTTTTATTATGTGGAAAGTTACAAATCCAGACAGAGAACAATATTCACAGTTTTTGAAATTTGTTCCAGCTTTGTTGGTTTTTCTTCTAATATACTGGGATTATATAACAATATAAAATAAAGTAGAAATAAAGAAAAATTATTAAATACAATATAAAAGGAATACATGTGTTATTGTTATGTGTAATAAGCCACCATTTGATGCCTGTTGAAATAAGTGCAGAACCACTTAAAACAGAGCAAATAACTTAATGACAGGCAGCCTGCTATCCATCAAGGAAATTCATAAATGTTACTGAAATGCCCAAAGTGTTTGTGTAGGCATGTATTAATTTTTTAAGGTATCAACAGTTTGATCTAAAATATGAAGCAGAATATGGCTTGCTTTTGTTCTTTTTCTTTTTTTCCAACTACATATTGTTTGTTTATTTGATTTGTATCCCAACACAAATTCAGAATATATGCCATGGAGACACCACAGTATGATTGATTGTTATGGTCACAAGAATTAAATCTAACCTAGTGGCATCTAGCCAAGCAAAAAGGAGCAAATAAGCGACCAAACTGAATAGTGAAGACCAAACATTCATTGATTCATATATTCTTTTTCCCTACAATTCTTGCCACTCCCTGTTGTATTCCCTTGCTTCTCCTTGAAAAGAGTTAAGCAGAATAACAGACCAAAAGTTCATATATTTTGGAAAAATATATATTTTTTCCTTCTTTTTTTATGCATTGGTTCAAAAACAGCTTACTGCTGACATCCATCTCTCTCTGTCTCTTCCCCTCTTTCTCCCTCTCTTGCTCCCCCTCCCTCTACTCTCTCTCACTCACTCTTTCTCTCTCACACACATACACTCACTCTTTTACCACAATCTCATTCTCTTTGTATTCCCAATTGTAGAATACACATTTTTCATTATTGCAACTCATGAGTGAGATCATAGTTATTCTATATTAAATTTTGAAAAGATAACTTGGATGATAAATCTATTTGGCATCTATTATTTGTGACCCAGGTTTCTTAGTTTATCTTATGAAATATTTCCTGATTAGATAGAGCTTGAGTTGGAGTTGCATTGACTTGTGTCTTTCAGCAAATCAACTAACCCACAAAAACTGATATGACTAGGTCTAATTTTATTTATGGGGTTTTAATCTTTGGGATGTATCTTCAGTTTGAAATTATTGCTTTTTGTAGCTGGTTGACACCTTTCAAACATTTCTGAAACTCTTTTGAAGCGCTTTAGAATTTAGACTATTTTCTTCTGTTTTCAAAAGTGAATTGCTGAATACCTGGTATTTGGGTAAGAACTAATGCTTTCAAATTCTTCTTGTAATATTTGTTCAGAAAGGCAAATAATTTGAACCAGTTCTGTATTTCTTAGTCTATTTTGTCTGATTTATATGTCAATAATAACGTAGTGCTTTACAAAGCACTGATTTTATATCTTTGACACTAAAAGTAAACCTTTTAAGCATATTGTACTATAAAGATATATTTTTAGGGTGTTTTAAAATAAATATTTTATATACTTCTGGTAAGTTTTGAGTCAATACAAAAACATGATAAAGTACCAAAATGAAATGGTAATGGCATGCTGATTTACATAGTATCCAGAAAAGCAAACCAGCTTTGTATATATAAAAACATGGAACAGACAATCCTATCCTGAAGCTGCCGAAATTATTGAAGACAAGACTAAAAAGCACAACTCTTTAGATTCATTCAGGAATTAGGACAGTTAATTCAAAGGCTAACCATCTTTACAGAAAATAATGGAAATTTTTGAAACAAGGCAAGAAGGAGGATGGAAAAAGATGGTATTCAACAACGCCCTGCAAAATAATCTGGAGATTGGAACTTTAGTTTTTTAATGCAAATGACTTCAGTATGTTTCATGTGGAATTCACCATATTCCATTTTAAGACTTTTCTGTCATCATAGACTGTGGGGGTTCTTGTTTTAAATTAAAAGCCACTCAGGTTTCCAATGGAGCACCCGAGTACTTCATATTTTTATTAATGTGATTCCAAATGTAGCATGAAAGCTGAGTCTGAAGGTCTGAAGTGAGGAGGTTTATTATATTTCATGACTTTTCTGGGGCTGTTGTGTTTTTCTGCTGAGATTGAAGGATTCTGATTCTGGACTGGAATTATACTAAGATTAAACAAGATTCCAAGACTGGTTCCTCAACGTGACATAAAGATACACAGGCATGCATATATGTGGAAAAACACTACATGTACTGCCATGCACACATTTACTTTTGAAATCAGTAAGAATAAATGCAAATTTAAGTTACAGTCACTATGCCTGCAGCGTAATATTTTCCGTGGTTTTTTTCCATTCAGGGAAAGGAGAAAAGCCTGGCTGATATATTTAACACCAATTTTGTACCTCAAAATATTCTATAAAACGCCAGGAGGTAGACTGTAAACATATCTGGATAGCACACTGAGATAAGTTCAGCCTTTTATGTTATAACTAGAAGCAGCTTTTATTTAGATGATGTCATGCATATTGTGGCTTTAATGTCTTATAGTTGTCACATTCCAGCTAGTTTAAATGTATTGGTCACTAGGATTAGCTTTATTAGAATCTGACCTGAAGCTGCATTTATAGCAAAGTGGCAAACCGCATTCCATCTCCCCAGATATTTCCATGCTTAGCTTTTCTACTTTCTTCAGTCTTGCAGGCATTTGGGAAGTTTTATAAGGACAAAAGCGAATGTCAACAGGGTAAAGTTACTTTAATAAAATGTAACCAAGATTGGGTTTCTTTCTTGGCAGCTTGTGACTGGGAATCCCTTTGTTAGTGCTGTAAAATTTCCTGTGACAAATAGGACCCCTTTTATTTCTCTCTTTCTGACAGAGAGACTTTAATTAAAAGGTGAGGAGTGTGAGAGCAACATAGACATCTATAACCACGTGGCATGGAGTATAGTCCCATGGGCTCCTTAAGGCCTGTTGTAATGATAGATGGTTTGTGAATGAGAGCTTTAACTATTTGCCATGATTTCTTTCCCTAAAGTGTAGGTAGAATGGCCCATAGGAAGAGCACAGAAGGACCATAGTACATTACTAGGCGGACCATTGTGAAAAAAAATATATTCTTCTGATTTAATACTTGTCTTTGAAAGATTATTTAAAGTAATACCCTAAAAGGTTAAGTAAATAGAAAACCTTTCTGAATAAAGGAAGGGCAGTCTTTCAACAATGATTTGAAAAATGTGCTATAGTAGAAAGAATGAGAAAATGTAGATATATTTTAATTAAAACCCAAAGAAAATAACAATTGAAACACTCTGGGTCTTTGGCTTCATATATATATGAATATATCTATATCTTCTAACTGCCATGTGAAGAAACATGAAAGACTCTTTTAAATATTTTTTTAAAAAAATTCTAATTCTGTTTTTTTTTTTTTTTTTGAAAAAAGATCTTCCAGAACTGTTTTTTCACTTTGGGAAAAATCTTTTTAATAGCACCATCTAGTGAAATCTATGTCCAAACCCACTGGAATTATCACTGTGCATCCAAAACAAAATCACACAATCTTTTCTATGTTACATCCTAAGCCAAATCTAGTCTTGTAATATTGAAATCCCCAACTATACTTCAGAGTTCCCCGCAAAAGTTCTATAGTTTTTATGCAGATTCAGAAATATATGTCCTCTGACAATGCTTATCCTTTTGAATTTACTACTCAATTTTAGAAATAAGCAAAGAGGTAAGAATTACAGTCTCAAGACTGGACCTGTTTATCTTTAAATTACTGAAGGAATGTTGATAAAGAAATATGCACACATCTTTCAAATATTAGACACAGTAGCATATCGCTGAACTATACAGTACAGATAGTCTTTGACCTATGACCATAATCATTGCCCAGCAAGGTGATGTTAAGCCAGTCATGCCTGATTTTATAATTTTTTTTGTCATGGCTGTTAAGCAAATCATGGCAGTTGTAAAGTGAATTATTTTGTAAATTGACATTGTTTGCTAAAAAATTATTTGGTCTGGGTCAGGAATTATTGAATTGTTTCTCTGCCCTTAGCCTAGACTTTTAATGCCTTCTCTTACTTTGCATTTCTTTACTAGGAATCTTTTTATTGGTTTCATCTTGGGATACTTCTTGATATTTCACTATTGAAAGAAGAAAAAAGCTGTTGAATCCTTTGGCAGGACTTCACTGCCTGGTAGTACTGTTAACTACAAGGAAGTCAACGGGATTCCACAGTAGACTTCGCTGACACATAAAATCTATAATGCATAGTCACTGCGTGAATACAAAGCCATAATTCTACTGAAAAGTGTTTTTTCTTGAATTTTGAACAGTAGGAGGGTAGTCTGAGTCGCTAGCAATATAAACTATCCATTCACTTATCTGTTTCTAGTACCAAAGACTGTGTGAGCTTATGCACTACTGGATACATTAAATACACAAACAATAAATCTGTGGAACCATTTGAAAAGAACAGGACTGATGGTTATTTAGCTCTTTCAGTGTTTCACAGTTTCTTAACCTTTCTAAGTCTCATGTTACAGTTTTCTTGTACTCGCATATATTGGGGTATAGAGAAGCAAGCAGTTGATTTAATTGAAGGAGCTTCTAGGAATGTAAGTTTTCTCAACTTCTCTTTCATATGTATCTGAAACCCTCAGATAGTACAATCCATGTTAATGCTAGCTGGAAACTGCTATCTAGCTGTAGTCTTATCTGCAATTAATAGCAACTGTACTTTTTAACATATTTGAAAGACTTTGTTGAGAATGTCAAAGACATCTCTGAGGAAAATGAGCGGTTAAGAAAACTGAAATATAAATAAATAAAAAGACAAGTTGGCAAACCAAGATGGATCTATCTGCTGTGGTTTTTTAATGCTACTTTCTGGTTCAAGGAGGGGCCAGAATCAGGTTCATGGAAGTGGCTGAGTGAGATTGTAGAGGAGACTCACCAAAGGAATCAGATCTTTTTCAGATAGATTTTAAGCGGTTAGCTTCATTTAAAACACTACAATATTAAAAATATAAACACATTATTGTAATAGAGAAGACAGAGTTTATAACAACATGTATAAAATATCACCTCCAATAAAGGCTATAGTGTCACTCCAATCACTTTTGCCAATTTTATCCCCATACAACTGAGAGAAAGTAACTCTCTCAAAATTATTTTCCATGTCTTGAAAATAAGTTACTCCAATGTAGCCCAAAGCTTTCATTTACTGACTATGGGAAAATGAATCCTGCAGTGTACAGGAAGTTGGACTTGATGACTTCTTAGGTCTCTTTAATTTTGTGATTCATCCCATCCCAATGACCATTCATTTCTACCAATTTTCTTAAGCACAGTCTTAATATAGTGGGGCTCATGGAGCATTGATCCAGGTAGTATGTGAACTGGGATAAAACATGGATTCAACTGGGTCTATGAAAAGTGTAGGGGTTGTCCAAGATGGTGTGCCCTACATCACTAGTATTTCTAAATTTAGTAATTTACTATATTTGTTGGAATTATTACACAGTATGAACATTCTGAAAAAAAATGTAAAGGGAAAGAATACTTTCTTAAGGAAGGCTATCCAAGGCCATCAAAGACAGATGTTAGAATCTGTCTTATGAAACTGAAAACTGAACAAGGAAAGATTTAACCTGAAAATAAGAAGAAACTTTCAGACAGTAAGAACAATCAACCAATGGAACAGCTTGCCCTCGGAAGTTGTGGGAGCATCATCACTTGAGATTTTCAAGAAGAGATTGGACTGCCATTTGTCAGAAATGGTGTAGCGTCTCCCGCTTGGACAGGTGGTTGGACTAGATGACCTACACGGTCTCTTCCAACTCTGATTATCTGAGTCTGAGATTGCACTTAACATTTGAAATGCTTGTCTGAAATTAACTATGAAAACTTGGTTGTATATGTTTCAGGGCCTTTCATGTGTCAGGTGAGACCATAGGAAGGAATCATAGAATCCTAAAATATAAGTGTGTGAAGAGATTCTAGAAATCATCTAATCCACCCCAGGGGGTGATATCCAGCTACATCCTTCTAGTCTAAATCATTTTTTTTTTATCTAGGACCCTGGAAGAATGCTGATGACTTCATCATAGCTCTTCAGATATATCAGGATAGCCACCATGAAACAACAATGTTCTTGCATTTTTAATGACAAGTAATATATAATTCATTATTCACATGCCCTTAGATTTTTCAAGAGAAAACTATAGAAAAGATGAACTATAGAAAAGCAGTTCTGCCAGTGGTGATTTCCTAGTTTTGCTTACATTATATTGTCAACCCGGAAGTGAACCTGGCTGAGGCCATCTTTGAAACTTCATGGTTACCACAAGGCAGAGGGGGAGAAAGGGTGGGGGAAAATTAGATAGCTCAGTTTTGCCGTCAAAATAAAAAGTTTTCTTGTGGTAACTAAGGTCATTCCAACAGGTGGCTGAGAAGAGGGAGTGGAGTAACTAAGCAACCTGCCAGCCCCATTATTGGACAATGTGACTGATGACCTGGGGGCAAGGGGGATTTTCACTTTTTATTTAGGTGAAATCTGTGTGAACTTTCAGAGTCGGTTTTTACCAGTTGTGCCAATATGATGTATCCAATAATTTGTTCTTTGAGGAACCTACCAGCCTCAGATTTCTGCTTTCATTGGGTGCATTTTTTGGAACACTGATAGGCGTACCACCTGGATAGGAACCAAATACAAAAATTTGAAGTTTAGAAAAAAGATTGGAATTTCATTTAATTTTTTTAAAGGCCTGGGCTGGAACTAACCTTGAAATCCATGGTGCAATAAAGTTATTATCAGTGCACATTAAGATAAAGTCTATCTCTAGCGGTATAAATTGAAAATCCAGTGCTTAAAGAATAAATATTGTGTGATGGCAAGAGGTTAGGTTGTAAAGAATTGTACCAAAAGTGCTAAGATTGAGTGACAATCTTTTTATACAAAATTAAATATGTATATGACCGTCTTGCCAAATGCTTTATATATATTGGAAGCCCACATAGAAATGCTTTTATTCTATTTAGAAGTTAGTGGTTAGTTGCTATATAATATGGAATTGAACTGTTAAACAACTTTCCGGGTAACTGTTAACATTTAATTTAAAGGCTAACCCAAATGATCTTAATGTAAGCTAAAGATAATGGGATACTGCAAACAAATATGAAGCTTATTTTATGATTAGCTTGAACTTAATTACATATTTAGAATTCAAGTTTACATAATTAAAATTAAGATTTACAAATAAATGTTTTCCATACAAATGAAAAAAGTGACTACGTTTCACTTGAAGAAGGCAACACTCAACCATCTCTGTAACATATCCAAGAAAATTCTATGGCTATTTTAAGGAATTAACTTGAAAAAAATATTCATGTAAGGTTTTTTTGTGTTTTTTTTAAAATGAGAGTTCCAACTTCAGATAATTCTTTTGGAATGATGGATAAAGTAATATTTTTTCTTAAATTTCTCTTATAAACATATCCACAAATAATTATATTGATACATGGTCATCTGCCAAAATGTTAGCCTAGGTAGATTACATCTTTAGGAGGATTAAATCTCTGCAGGAAGACAAGAACTATATTTCATTAAGAAAGCATCTTGAAAGTCTTATCTATCTATCTATCTCTTGTAACTCAAAAGCTTTAGCCTATTATCTTCCAAATATTATCTTGTTTCCTAGAACTTAAGTGAAGTTTTGCTGTAGGAGAAGAGCAGGCAGACTTGGGGTGGTGGTGGTGGAGTTTAGCATGCCATTAGTTTAGAGTTATTGCATTCCCATAGGTGCTCCAAGTCCAATTTCTCCAGAATTCCATTGACCCTTATCTAGTACCAATTTAGCATTGAACTTTATTGACCAGATTCTTGTGACCAGGCTTAAATAAATTTTCTATGCTGAAACCTTATGAAAAGTCCTGATTCTTTGTGCCCAACATGAATCTGCTGACTTGAATTTCAACACTAAATTTCTTTACTATGCCCCCAGTTCTGCCTGCTCATTTCCTACAATTTATGACAAAGTGATATTCTTTACTCTCTGCACAAAGATATATAAAGTTAATATGTCAAAGAGGTCCAAAAATGATCAGATAGAGCATGGGTGTCAAACTCACATCATTATGCCAACATCATATGATATATCTGGATTTTTTTCCCCTCGCTAAACTGGACATGGGTTTGACAGCCCTGAGATAGAGTATATGAGGAGTAGCTTCCTCAGAAAACTTTTCTATTGATAGTTTCAGAAAATTATTGTAGATCTACTTTTAATAGTTATGTCTACTTTAACAGTGAAACTACTGTGCATGGCCAGTGTATTCATCATTGATCTCTGTGGAAATTATAGAGAGAAGACTATGTGTGCACGTTAGTAATATTTTTTCAAGGAAGTATCTCCTGTCCTTTTGTCTATTCTTTTTTTTATTTCAGAATTTGTACTTCCAAGTTAATGATGTGCTTTTACTTTAAGGAGATGTCTGTGTCTTTTCAAAAGGGTGTGTCTGCTTTTGTTGGGCACTTTTAATGTTCTTTGAAGATTCCAGTAATTAAGCTGGAGAATGTTTTTTCCTGTGGAAATCTTTGTGATGTTCTGAAGTAAGGATTGCTGTCTTCAAATAGAATAACAACAATATCAACAGATGGTTCTCCTAAGTATTTGTTGTTGTTGTTGTTGTTGCCACCTTTAAAATGCAACACTACACATGCTAATGGATTAGAATAAACCAGAATACTTACCATTTATACAGTAACTGCGTAATGCACATTAATGTCAGAAGGGGAAGAAGGCAGCATGACTAGATCCAGTATGACGATAATATACAAATACTTTTGATTCATTGCTACCATTGTCCATGAGCTTCAAAGTCATTGTTATGGGTCAGTAGGAGGAACACTAGAATGTACTCTGTGCTACTGAAGCGACTCAGAAATATTTATTACAAATGCAGTGTTCTTTGAAACTTACAGAGCCATTGTTTTCTATTACATGCCCATTTAGTTTCTGTACTGAAGAATGATTAACTATCCATGGAGACTATCCCATAATGTAATGCCACTGACACAAAACAGCAAGTATGGATCAAAAGAGAAAGAAAAAAACAGCCTGTAAAATATACTCATAAAATATGCTCATAAAACATTTTCTCTGCTTTATACTGAAATTGGGCTTATGTCTACCCCTACAATAGTTTCATTGGGTTCAGCTGGACCAAGTAGTTTGAAATACAGGTATATGTATATTCTATAGAACCCCTCCTAGCTATACTGTCAAAGATGTTCTAAATCAAGAGTTAGATTTCACTCTCTGTTCTAACTAACCCCACTCCCCCAATATTTTGTGTGAAAATAAAGATAAGCTTATAAAAATACATTGGTGCTGAAGAAATCCAACTGTCTGAAGAAAGTCTGGTGAAATATATTTATTAGAATTTGTCAAATGAAAATGAGAATGAGAATAAGAGAATAAAAATACAATGACAAGGACGATAAGCACATTAGTGCACTTATGCACACGCCCTCTACTGACCACTTAAGTATGAAGTAAGGACCAAAGAAGTCCACTTGTGACTGAAACTGAAAATTTGTTGCTGAGACAACTGAATCAGGTATAGCATTTCAGACTTATTTATTTATTTATTATTTATTTATTTGGTTTGTCAATTGCTTGCAAGATAATAGGTATAAGTAAAAACATAGTTATGAATACATGAATACATATAAGAAAAACAAAAGAAACAATAGGACAGGGATGGTAGGCACGTTGGTGCACTTATGCACACCCGCTACAGACCTCTTAGGAAAGGAGTGAGGTCAATAGTAGACAGTCTAAGGTTAAAGTTTTGGGGGTTTGAGGAAAAAACCACAAAGTAAGGTAGAGTGTTCCAGACATTGATCATTCTGTTGCTGAAGTCGTATTTCCTGCAATCAAGTTTGGTGCAATTAATCTTGAGTTTGCATCTATTGTTTGCTCTTGTATTGTTATGGTTGAAGCTGAAGTATTCATTGATAGGTAGGATATTGTAATGTATGATTTTATACACTATACTTAGATCGGACTGAAGGCAGCATAGTTCTAGGTTTTCTAGGTCTAGAATTTCAAGTCTGGTGGTATAAGGTATTCTGCAATGAGTAGAGGAGTGGATAACTCTTCTTGTTAAATATTTCTGGACTTTCTCTACTGTGTTAATATCAAATACATAATATGGGTTTCAGACTGATGAGCTGTATTCGAGTATTGGTCTAGCAAATGTTTTGTATGCTCTAGTTAGTAGTGTGATATTACCAGAGAAAAACGTACATAGGATTAGGTTAACAACTCTTAATGCCTTTTTGGTTATGTAGTTACAGTGGGCTCTAGCACTTAGATCATAAGAGTACTCCAAGGTCCTTGACAGAGTTTGGATCATTAACAAAGTCTTGACTATTCAGCCTGTATTTTATTTTCTGATATTTTTTTGCCAATATGTAAGACAGAGCATTTGTTTGTTGAGATTTGAAACTGCCAGTTGTTTGACCATTCTGATACATAGTCAAGGTCTTTTTGAAGGGTAGCAGTATTGTCTGTGGTGTTGAATAGCTTTACATCATCAGTGAAGAGGACGATACTCTTAATATGATCACAGAGGTCATTTATGTAGAGTATGAAGAGAGTTGGGCTTAGAACACTGCCTTGGGAGACACCACTGTTGACAGCTACAGAATTTGATAGGATGCTCCCAATTTTGTCCATTTGTTGTCTGTTTGACAGGAATGCTTCTATCCAGTTATGCAGGTGTCCAGAGATACCATAAGATTTTAGTTTTATGAGTAGTTTGTTGTGTACCACTGAATCAAAGGCTTTACAGAAGTCTATATAGATTGCGTCTATTGCTTTGCCCTGATCGAGTTGTATAGTCCATATGTTTTTGCAGTGTAAGAGTTGCAGATTGCAGGATAGTTTTTTCTGAAACCAAATTGACAACTCTATTACAGAAATCATATTTTTACAGTCAAGTTTAGAACAAATTAAATTGAATTTAAAGCAATTGTTCATGTGCATATTATTGCAATTAAAACAGAAAAAGTCATTTACAGGCAAAATATTACTATGTATAATTTTGAATGCAATACTTAGGTCTGACCACAAGTGACACAGTTCTAAGTTATCGAAAGCAAGAATTTTGAGTCTAGTAGCATAAGGAATTCTAATGTGTACAGAAGAGTACAAGACTTTTTATGCGAAGTACTTCTGAACCCGCACAATTGTACTGATGTCAGATATATGGTGGAGATTCCAAACAGTTGAACAATACCCTAAAATCATATCAATATTTCTTCTAAAAGGTTTCATTTTTTGTTTCTCTGATGTTTGGGACACTGCCACAACATTTATCTTCAGATGTACATAAGATTGGATGCTTCAATCTAGATCCTTTTAAAACAATGTGAAATATGAACAGGATTTCCATACTATTGCTTAACAGTGTAGAAGATTAGGTACCATTTGATAGGTCAAGTGTAGAGTTGATAATGTGTTGAATAAAGATTTTTACCAGTTTGAACAATAAATCAAAGCACTTATATAGGCTAGCTACTGTGCTTAAGCAGTGATTGGGCCTTTTAAAAAGACTGAGACAGTTAATTGCACATGGAGCAATTTTGAAATCATCACATCAATGAATTCTTTTCATTGATGACAGTAAAAGTAATGTTAAAACAGAGGTCCCCAGCCCCTGTTCTGCGGCCCAGTGCCTGTCTTCAGCCCATTTGGAACTGGGCCATGGAAGTGGTGGATGAGTGTGTTAAAGCGGCACAAATGTGTGCACAAAAGTAGGCAGAATCTATTAATTATTTTTTGGGGGAAAGTCTGATTGTATTGGAGAGAAAAAGAAGGCAGAAAAAGTGCTTTGTATTTTTAATTAACTTTCTTTGTAGTGAAAGTGCTGAAAAAGTACCATTAACCTTAGTTACAAAATAATCATATATCATTGTCTTTTTCTGTGTTTGTTTTCAACTGAATGAGAGTACAGAGTAACACAAAGTCTAAAATTGTACTATTTCACTTCAAAAAGCATAGACTGTTGGTTTCATTTAAGATATTCTTGGTAATTTGTAAGTTGCTTTCCATGGAACACCCAGGAATTTTGTGATCAACATAAATTTATCTGTGACATCTGTGAAGTTGTGTGAATTTATAGACAATGACATTTCAATCCCAGCCAAAAGTGGGATAGATTTAGAACAAGATGCTCATCAGTTCCTGAGTGTAGGAGGAACTATACATTGTCTTCCTACTCTGAGCTCAATGAAAAGTACTCCAAACCCATCTTTTTCAGCTTTCAAATTAAATGGCTGTTTTCTGACTTGACCCATCTGAAGGTCTTCAGAATAGATGATCTTGGGCACCTTGTTCTTCTTTGAACTCTGATTGACTGCAGTACCTACAATGGTCTGCTCCTTCCTGTGGCTGCCCATTAAGCTGTACAGCTGTTTCCTGCTGAACTACCAGCCATTTCCCGCTGAACTACTTTGTTCACTGCTAATTGGCAGTTACTGCTCTTTCGTTTAATAATCTTTCAGGTGATCCAACATGAACCTTTAAATAAATGAAAAAAACTTAACCATAGAGGCTTTTGCTTCATTCAGTCTTGACCCTGGCACTCCTTTAGCTTCTGCATAGGCAGGATAAGACATGGTCCCTTTGATCTTCTACCACCAAATCTACAGTACAGAAGCTTCTCTTCCCTTACTATCATTTTTGACATTGCTAAGTTAAAATGTAGGAATGTTACTGTTTGGTATTTTTGTGAAGCTGAACTATCAAAGAACAACCTGTTCTCTGATTATTGCAGCATCATCGCGTACTATGAGAGAGAGACAAAGAAAAATGTGGGGGCTATGCCAATATCAAAGGGGAGGAGGTGAAAGGCACCCATGTATGCACACATCTAGGAAAGCAAAGGAAAGGCCTGGGGCCAAATGAAGAAGAACAATCCCTAAAAGGTTAAGGAAAAGGCAGGCACTAGAGGACCAATTCGCACAGGAGTCAGGGTGTACAAGAAAAAAGGGAATATTATTTACCAAATTAAAAATACTAAAAACCCTAATAAAAAGAGAAATAATGGGATGATGGCAGACAGATTTAGAACAAAAATAATCACAGAACAATTAGTAAGCCCTTAGAAAAATATCATGATATACTTTTATGTGTTTGTGTATTTTCAAGGGAGAATCTTAACAGTTTTAAACATAATTTTTAATAATTGAACAGGCCATTTTGTTAGCTAATGTGGGGGGCTCGTTCTCATCTGTCAGTGGTATTATATACACCAGGGGTATCAGACCTGCAGCTCATAGACTAAATGTTTGATATGCAGGCCACGCTCACTCCAGCTCCACAAAGGGAAAAAACAATGCAATGTGTCACGTGACAGCAACGTGACGTGGCGAGTTTGACATCTATGATATACACCAAATCAAGAAATCAGCTCCACATAAAGGCTGAAACTATTTTTATTAATATTGGCTATAGTAAGTGACTCTGACAATGCTTTACCTCCTCCCCACCCCTTTATACTGATGTGAATTATGGATGTTTTTGCCTGAACATTTAGCACATGTCTTATTCTTGTTATGGGTTTTAGGCATGTTTTCTCCCTTATCACTAACAGATCAGACATTTTCCTTACTCTACAACTGCAAGTATCTGGGGGTGGGGGGTGTTCATATTTTGGGAATGCTGGGCAGGGAGTTAAACTACATGATCTGCAAGGTACCTTCCAATTATTTCATTCAATGAGTATCCTTACTGTCAACAACTGAGTATCCATATCTGAAATAATTGCATGGATAGATTTGACATTGGATTAGGATATTAATGCACCAAATTTCATTTTCAAGAAAAGAAATGTTATGTGTGTGGAAGAAAAGCCAAAATATAACAATATAATAAATAAAATAAAGACATTTTTAAATGACCTATGTGCTTCAGAGAAGTCTTTCTTCAGAATTTTTTTTCTAATTAAAACATTTGTCAAGAAGGTCAGATTTTAATAAGATTTCATGGTCTACATCAGGGGTGTCAGACTCACATCATCATGGTGGCATCATGTGATGTATCAGTATGTTTTCCCCTTTGCTAAACCAGGTGTGGGCATGGCCAACACGTTACACATCCAGCCTGCGAGCCAGGAGTTTGACAGCCCTAGCCTAGATACATCTAGAGTTCTGTAGGAACATAGAATATCTCTCTATAAGACCAACTCTTTTCTAGTTTGAAATGACCAACACTCTCAGTTCCATATGTTGCATTCTTCCATTGGCTCTTCTGGTATAATACAGCCGCCATTATCTGTCCAACTGGATCAGCCTGTGAGGATAATATTTATTTCCTGCTAATGTCATGCTTTCCTGGAATACCCAAGAAGGCTGATGAGTACTGCCCACTGATAACTGTTGCAAGGAGAAGCTGGCTGTAATGCCAAAATTGTTAGTTCCAGTTTTCTGAACTTTATTTTTTAATCATTTATTCCTTGAAGTAACTCTAAGCAAGTTATGCATCAAGTTTAAATAACAGCATAAGAATAAAAAAGACAGAACAAGCACCAAATAGCAATAATATGTAAATGCAGTGCATCATGAGGAGGAAACTCGTTCATCATAATCAAAGATCAAATTATACTATCAGGGAGCAGATCATCTCCACATGGATCTAAGAGCCAGATTTTTTTTTACACTATATGGACTTTAGGTGAAAGGCCATTCCACAGCTACAAAGAAGACCTAGGTACTCCAGGATGACAATGTTTTATAGCTGCTTTTTCAGGACTTACTAATCAGGACGAAACAACAGAAGTGTAGCCAACCAAGGCTAAAACTATTGTATTAATTATGATATTATTAACTACTCTATTTTTATCCTATAGTATTTAATGTTGTATTTATTTTTACCATACAGCGATGTTGATCTTTGATCATAAATAAGAAAGTTTTAATAAGCTTTTTTGAGGGGAGAAGTTAAGGTGACATACATATGGATATGCCACAAATTTGTAAGCACTATAAGCATGACTGATCCAAAATCACCCCAGTGAGTTTTTGTAGCTGAGAACAGATTTAAATTTGGCCTTCCCTGGTTCAAGTCCAAGATTTTAGATATCATGTAATAGTGCATAGTGAGTGTAACATGTAGTTTGCTTCTAAGTTCAGGATACATGAAAAGACTTATTACAAAGAACATCAGGACATATCAAGAGACTTACTGCGAAGAATAGCTAAAACATTTCATTTATTTATTTATTTTGTCAAATGATTATTAGATAACAGGTATAAATATAAACATGATTATAAATACATGAAATGGATAAAAATAAGAAAAAAAGAGAAACAATAGGACAGGGACGGTAGGCACGTTTGTGCGCTTATGCACGTCCACTAAAACATACCACACACTGTATTCAAATTAGCCAAAGACTAGCAAAGAATCACAGAAGTGGGTGAGAAAATGAGAAAAAGAGAAAGAAAAATAATAACCGCGGTGCTCCTAATGCAGGGAATAGTTCCTAAAGAAGTTCAAATGGACTTTTAAGAATATTTTCTTCTCAAGTTCATTTTTTAATTCAGACCCAGTATGTTTTATTTTCTATGTAGTGTATGTGTATCTGTTTATGGATGTCTTCATTTGTGATTGTATGACTGATACATACAAATGAAGACATCCATACATATATACA
This sequence comes from Pseudonaja textilis, assembly GCF_049901715.1. NCBI lineage: Eukaryota > Metazoa > Chordata > Lepidosauria > Squamata > Elapidae > Pseudonaja > Pseudonaja textilis. The sequence continues at coordinate 37,380,125 of NC_141993.1, forward strand.
ACACATATAGAAACACACACACTGTTCATTTTATTGTTGTTTCCTGTACATTTATTGGAACATACAGATACCATATCAGCTAGTTTATGTGTGATTAATCATCAAAAGGTGGTATAGAAATTGAGACAAACAGCTTAGAAGAGGCTTTTTGTCATGTCTGTTTCTTTCTTTGAAACAGCACACTACATAACAACGAAGAGTTTCAAGTTTCTCAATGAAGAGCAGTTTGTAAATTTGTTAGTGTTTTGGCCCTAATTTGATGTGGCTTCATAATAAAAAATGTTGGAGGAGTGAGTTTCCATCAGAATGTGGTTCCTCTCCTGTTACTTAGAAATTCCCATTCCTTGTGAAAACCTAGTCTGTTTACTCTCTTCTAAACCACTTCTAAGCTCCATGGTTTCCAAAAAATGTAAATTTGCTTAATGTGTTATGAAGCAGAATTCTAACCATAATTGCATAATCAAATCTAGAAAAGCAGGCATTTAGGACAAATGTCAGTATTTCTTTCCCTCTTCACTTACAGTGAAGTAAAGAAAGGTTACCTTAATGTACTGGTGTATACTCTTTAAGGGAATCTCTTGTGCATGGAATTTTCATCATGGCTTCTCCATTTATATAGCATCTCTTATTATAGGATTGACAAAATGGATTAGAATCTGCCAACAGAACACCACTGATGTTGATATAAATGCTGTGGTGCCAGATGACTTCCAATTTCCAAAGTTTTCTTGAATCTGGAAAAAGTTTTCTACCTCAATTTTCAGTCTTTTTCAACTTTGATGACTTTTGGTTTATTTGATGATCGCAAAGTGTAGAATGAAGGTTTACTCTCCCCCCACACCATCGTATATCGATCTTAGCGAAGGCTGATCTAAGGAAAGACATTTTTGCACAGAAAGGCACGTAGTCTATCCACATGTGGATATAGTAGCATTGGACAAAAGTTAATATTTTCTGATAAAATCCTCAAATTGAGGTCTATTTGCATTGAAGTAAAAACATATCATATTCTAAACCCTGCAGTTTTAACTTATATCACATGCATAAAGTTAAAGCAAAACAGGCCTTCAGTTCTGCATAAATATTTCTAACAGATAACAGATAATCAGAGTTGGAAGGGATCTTGTAGGTCATCTCGTCCAACCTGCCCACCAAGAGGGAGACCCTACACCATTTCTGTCAAATGGCAGTCCAATATCTTCAAGTAATGAGACTTTTTGATATGATCTTTTCTAATCTCTTTAACCATTTGTATCATTCTATAAACCTCAAAAATTACACCAACTAACTTATTCAAAGAAATTTAGTTTCATTAATACATAATAAAGAATAGGAATCTATTCATTTAAATATGGGTCTGCTCCCATCATGCTCATAATGTAACAGAATCCTATTTGAATAGCAAAAGAAGTTTAAGTTTGCATTTGATGAGAATGCAAATTATCTCTTGATGTCATTTTTCCTTGATTTGATTATAATATCAATAGTGAGACTAACTGAGGATGGGAATGAAAGAAAAAAAAAGCACTGCGTGTAGGGAAAGTTTGAATCCACGTATGATTATGCAGATATTATACAATTAAATATGTCCTCAATCACCCACTCGGACTGGACCAGATTTATAAGCCTCTTAACAAACTTCTAATTAAACTCTATGCTAATTGAATTGATGAAGTGGAATTGCATAACTCTTCTCTTCATTACATATTAGTATGGATCTACTAGGCTAGATACAATTCTTTTGAATGATCACATTATAATGGTTGGTTTATATAACATTCCATTTAACAAAAGACATTGTGTTAGACATATTGAATCTTGTAGTCTGGATTCTGAAAAAGGTAAATAGTAAACAACCACACACTGTTTCCAATAGAACTTAAACTAGGAAGTCTAATGGTCATTGGTTGATAGTTCATAAAAATAATCTGGTTGTAGTTGAGTTAAACTTTTAGCCTGCATGCTTCATAAATATAATATGTTTGGTTTACTGAGTGTTCAGGCTATTGGTCATATGTGATTAATAGACATTGAAGGTGATAGTTAGAAGTTCAGTTATAAGAACTTGGCATCTTTTTATTAATACTTAAAGAAGTGACACTGTTATTCATCATACATAGGGAAAATAAAATTTCCAATTGATTTTTCTTACCATGACTATTATCAGTTTCAGGGCCATAATGCCATTTCTATAATTTGCGAATTTAGGAAATAATTGTATCTTATGAGTTTTTTAAAGGCTCAAAATTTTAAAAACAGCCATTGTAAAAACAATTGGAGTAAATGAGTCAATCATAAGGAAATGAGGGAAATGACTTTTCAGTTCCTCTAGTTCATAACCTCCGAAACTTTTATAATTTACTTGGAGATCTTGCTGTAAAAAAGAATAATCCGAAATCACCTGGCCATCAAGGCAGCATATAATGAATCTAGAGGTCCTTCCATTTATTGTCCTGGGATTGTGTTTTCCCTCGATACCAACTGCAATTTAGCAACTGGAATGATGGTAAGTGGATAAGGAGCATTACTGTGGATTAAAAAACTGGAAGATTTCTGTCATTGGATTATTACCTTGTATCAGAGAGACTTTATAGACCAGTGTTTTGACAGTTGAAGTCCACTTATCTTAAAATTGCAAAGTATAAAAAATATTTATTTATATAAAAAAAGGAGGGGGGGTGGAGGCTGATAAGAATACAGCTCATCAGTCTGGAATCCGCACTGCATATCAAACATTAATACAATTGAGCGAGTCCAGAAGTATTTCACGAGAAGAGTACTATACTCCTCTGCTCGCAACAGAATACCCTATACCACCAGGCTTGAGATTTTGGGCTTGGACAACTTTGAACTACGCTGCCTATGGTTAGACTTAAGCGTAGTACACAAAATTATCTGCTACAAAGTCCTACCAGTCAATGACTACTTCAGCTTCAATCACAACAATACAAGAGCACACAACAGATACAAACTCAATGTAAACCGCTTCAAACTTGATTGCAGAAAGTATGACTTCAGCAACAGAGTGGTCAATGCCTGGAATGCACTACCTGACTCTGTTGTTACATCCTCTAACTCTCACTCCTTTAACCTCAAACTAACCACTCTTGACCTCACCCCATTCCTAAGAAGCATGCATAAGTGCACCATCATGCCTACTGTTCCTGTACTATTGTCCCCATTTATTCTTACCTACTTCCTGTATTCTTACTCATGTTTATACTTATATCTATTACCTTGTAAGTGATTGAGAAATCAAATAAATAAAATAAATAAATAATAAAATAAGAAGGAAAACATAGATTAAGTCTAGGACATAAATGTTTCAGACAGAGACATCCCTCATTCACATGGTTATAAAAAGGATCGAAAAGCAAAAAAAAAAAAAATCAGTTGGTCAAGATTATATTATAGCCACTCTAAGTAAAAGTTGTATTTCATCTTCTGTGGGTTTATTTCTAGATTTCTAGATTCTAGATATTTCCTGACATAAGAAAACATTGATATTTCATGTCTGGACATACTGGAATTTTTCTACTACAACTTCTGTAAAGCTGTAGTAAAATCTAGAATCACATCCACAGCATCATATCAAAAATCTGTCAGCATAAGCTATACTAGACAATCTGCACATTGAAAAAAACCCCACAATATTCATTATTACAGATTGCATCCAAAGTTTTGCCAAGAGACCATGGATATATATTTTTTTCTTCTCTACGTCCAGTTCCTGTGGGCTCTTCACCATCTGAAAAACTTCACCACTCTTTCATGCTGTATACACAGTCCAGATCAAATGGTAATTAGATGTGGAAATATAGAATCAACCAAAATTAAATGGTGATATTTTCCATGTGCTCAACTTTGGATTCAGTCCTATGGGTTTACATTAACATACTCTACACGGAAATATGGAAGCTTCTGAAAAATATAAATATCAGAAAGAATAATAGAAGAGACTTTTAACATTTTGACCTAATGTCACCTGATTTACTGAGTAAAGTGATGGGAAATAATTAAAGGCTAGTCATAAGTTTAATGCAAAAATTATACATACATTCATACTAAATATATAAATGCTAGCAGAAGAAACGGTACTTTCTTTCCAATAAAAGCACCATTTATTATAGACAAAATGTAGTTTTGTTATTTTATACCTTGCTCTAGTTTCTTGTCAGCTAAAATATACAAAATGTTAAATTTAAATGGGTCATGGCCTGTAAAAATCCTTATAAGGAAAATTGTATTGTGGGATGATTGTTACAAAGACAAATACTTCTGCTGACTTTTTTATTGCTCCAATTTGTTCTCCAGAACTTGATAATTTCCTCTTTTTCTATCAGTTATTTAAAAAATGTTGCACCATCAAACAGTATGTATTGTCAATAAAAGATTCAGGGTTGAATTGCAGTGTTCTTGCTGCTCTCTGAGCTTGATTCTTTTTTTCTTGTAAACACTTCATTACCCAACTAAATAACATAATCAGGGCTAAAAGGGAGTGGGATTTGCTTTCTAATATGTGGCAAATGTGATTTGAAATCCCGCATACATGTTGTTGCATTATACCAGCACTGATGTATAACCAGATAATATAGAATAATATGATCACCATAAGATTAACTTATACCATTACTGAAAATGAAGGTTCATTCTCCAAGCTTATGGGTTGGTTTCCAAACATTTTGTTACCAGGCTAGGTAACATCTTCAGTAGAGTTTAGGGGATGTCAGTGTTCTTCTGTTTATAAGGGCTTCAGGTATGGGTATGTCAAGTAATGGTCTTGTGATGGATCAGGTGTGAGTCATCAAAAAGTCTTAGGATGGGACTTATGATAGGGAGGTTACATCAGGTCAGGATCATTGGGAGGTGAACTGCTGGTGGGAAGGGGGTTGCGTGGGTTGGTTGAGAGTCGGTGCTTCTCTGGTTGACTGTGTGATTGATTTGGATTCTAAGGGGTTTGTAGGCTGGTTGTAGATCAATGTGTTATTGATGGAATTGCTTGTGGAATGCCAGGCTTTGATGAATGTGGGAGTCTGGTGGATGGTTGCGTGGAAGATTATTTTTGTGTTGCTTTCAGTCAAACTAGTGATGTTTGGTGTCAGTGTGGATAGAGATTAAGGATTTGGGATTGTGGTGTTTTTACTGTCAACCGGTGTTCGTGGCTTCTGGTTTTTAATTGATGTGATGTTTGTCCCATGTAGAATGGGTTGCAATGGTTACAGTTGGTTTTGTAGATTAGATTGTTTCTTTCATAACTGTGGTATGTTAGTAATTAGCTTTGAGTGGCAGGAAAAGAGAGGGAATATGCATTGTTCTTATAGTTCAGGGGTGTCAAACTCAATTTCATTGAGGGCCACATCAGGACTATGGTTGACCTTGTGGGGCTGGACAGGCATGGCTGACTGGGTGGATGTGTCCAACTGGGTGGGTGTGGCCAGCTTTATGCCACTCTCCCGCTGGCAAGTTTCCTCTTTGCATTGGGTAGACTGGGCCAAAATGTGATGCATGGCACAAAGGCAACACAGTCAAATAAGCAAGAAAAGTTCCTTTATTATCTCCAACTTTGCCCCAATGTACAGGTTACCTTTGGCTGGAGAAAAACTCTCCCAGGAGCTTTAAGTGGAGGAAATTCAGTTTGAAAACAAAGTACATACAAACTGTAACTAAAAACCCAAACAAACCATACTGCAGTAATTGACAGGGCAGGAAAAGGAATTCTGGACTTGAAAGCACAGCCAAACACACAGTTGGGAAGATGCCAGGAACACAGATAAGCCTCGATGAAACCAGATAATTCATGATTTGCTTCCAACAACTGGCTGTGCGCTGCTTCCCTTTTTAAACACTGTGTTCCCAGCTGCAGCTAATGAAGGAAATCAGGGTCCTTTCCTCCCCCATAAGCCACACAACTCACATTGGTCCCTTCTCCATTCCTCTCTGCGTGCCCTAGGATGAAGAGGGGGATGGGCCTGGGTCCTCCTCCGAACTGCCTCTCCCTTTCTCTACCTCTTCCCTACTCTGCCCAGCCAGACTTTGCCCTTCCCCAGTTTCTTCCACAGCCAATGAAGCCACACTCCCACTCCCTGACAGCTGCTCGGCCTCCACCTCCAAATCAGATTCTGACAGGGCCATAACACAAAGTGACGTGGCTGGCCCCTTACATTTTCCATTTCCCACAGGCCTTGTATTTGACACGTGTTATATAGTTCATTTGGCATCAAACATGACTTTTTGAAGCCCTTTTTGCAATTTTTTTTATTATTTTGTTTAATAATCAAAGAGCCATAGACTTTTGGTCAATGAGCTGATAATGCCACCAAAGCGATGAGCCCAGAATTTTGCTAGATTGTAGTAGTAGTAGTAGTATTTTTTGGACATTGGAAAATATCTAGAGTTTTCTAGAATGGGCAGCCAACATACATTTAATAAATAAATTAAATATGTGTCTGTTTAATTATCTGTTTTTAATGTTTAATGTGTTTAGCTTTATAGTTTTAATATAGTTCTGCAAGATGCTTTAACTTTTGATTGGGAGCTGTCTAAAGCTGGTTATAACAGATAACAGATAATCAGAGTTGGAAGGGACCTTGTAGGTCATCTAGTCCAACCCCCCATCCAAGCAGGAGATGCTACACCATTTCTGACAAATGGCAGTCCAATCTCTTCTTGAAAGTCTCAAGTGATGGCGCTCCCACAACTTCCAAGGGCAAGCTGTTCCATTGGTTGATTAAGTAATAAAGGTGGGATAAAAATGTAATAAATAAAACAGAAAAACCAAATAATTACAGCACCCATCCCTGCTGTAACTGTAATTGAATTACTTTGCTCTAATTGCCTTTTATCCTATCCTGCCATCTTTCCCAGAATTATAGAATTGCTTGAACTAGCTAAGTTTTTTTTTTTGAATAAATTTTATTGAATTTACAATTAAAAACATAACAACATTACATCTACAACAGGGGGAGAAAAAGGAAAGAGAAAAAAGGGGGAAAAAAAACATGCTCGGTCTTGCGAACCGAAAAAGGAGAAAAAGAGGTATAGAAGAAAGAAGAAAACAAAGAAACAGAAGAAAAAAGAAAATACATTAAAAACAGACAGATATCCTTTTTGACAGTCTGCAAGATCCAATTCTCCTACCTTACTTTAATTATACACATCTTATCACTATTTATGCTTAAATTACCCATTGTTCATTGAACAGTTTATCTCTGAGATAACCAATTATACCACGCATTCCAATTATCATAAAATGCTGAAGACTCTTTATTTTTAAGTGCTATGGTTAAATTGTCCATTTCTGCACAGTCACATATTTTCTGGATGACCATTTGATCTGTAGGTATATAGGATGATTTCCAGCACTGGGCAAATGCTAATCTGGCCGCAGTTAAAATTTGAATTGTTATATATTTCATCTTTTTAGATAAATGTTTATCAGAGATCCCTAGCAGGAAGAACTCTGGTTTGTATTTGATTTGTTCTTTGGTTATTTCCTCCAACCATTTTCTAATTTTTTGCCACTATTTCTGGGCTTCCTTACAGGACCACCACATATGAAAGTAGGTTCCTTCTATGTTTATACATTTCCAACATTTTGGACTAGAGTTTGGGTTCATTTTCGCTAACCTCGAAGGGGGTAAGCGCCATCTATATAACATTTTATACATATTTTCTTTGTACGCCGCGGATTTCGTAATCTTAATGTTTCTATTCCAGATCTTTTCCCATTCTGTTAATGTAACGCTTCTTCCAATATTCCTACTCCACATTATCATGTTCCCTTTCACTATCTCTTGCTCTAATTCTACCTCCAATAAATATTTATAAAATTTGGAGATATTCTTTTTATTTGATCCTAATAAAATTTTATCTAAATATTGTAATTTGCTATAGATTCCAAACTCTTTGATATCTTGTTTGTATCTGCTATGGATTTGTATATATAACCACTGGTCGATTTTAAATCCCTGTTCCTGTAAGTCCTGTCGAGTTCTTAATTTTCCTAAAGGGTCTAATAAATCTTTATATTTAGTCATTTTTGTTATATCCAAATTGTTGGGATGAACCATTGCCTCCATTGTTGAGAGCCAAATCGGAATTTTTAAATAATGTTTTTTGCATATTTTTTTCCAATTAGTTAATAGTGAATCTCTAATAAGATGTCTATGAAAATACGACTGTTTAGTTTTCCCCACATCCCATAGAAATGCGTGCCATCCTCTCTGAAGGTCGTGCCCTTCCAAGACTAAAATTCTTTTATTCCGTAAATTGACCCAGTCTTTTAACCATAATAAGTTGGCTGCCCAATAATATAATTCCCAGTTTGGGAGCGCTAGCCCACCTCTACTTTTTGCATCTTGTAAGGCCTTAATACTGATTCTAGCTTTTTTCCCTTGCCAAATAAATTTAAGAGTTACCTTATTTATATCTTCAAAAAAATTTTTTGGTACTTTAATTGGGATTGTCTGGAATAAGTAAAGGAGTTTTGGTAAGATGTTCATTTTGATCGTGGCAATCCTGCCCAGTAGAGAAAGCTGCAACTTATTCCAAGATTCTAGATCTTTCTTAATTTGCTGTAACAGTTTATCATAATTATTCTCTTTGAGCGATTTACTATGTGGTGTTAACCATATGCCTAAATATTTGACCTTTTTTGTTGCCTGTATCCCCATGGTTTTTTCTAATTCTTTCCTCTGGTTCTCTGTTAGAGTTTTAGTCAGTAATTTCATCTTATTTCTGTTAATCTTTAATCCTGCTACTGAGCCATATTGTTCTAGTTCTTTTATTAGGTTATGTCCTTTTTCCATGGGTTCCTCTAGGAAAAAAACCATATCGTCTGCAAACGCCTGTAGTTTATATTCCTCTGCTTTGACCCTAACTCCTTGGATTTCAAAGTTTTGTCTTATCCGCGTTAACAGTGATTCTAAAGCAAATATAAATAAGAGGGGTGAGAGAGGGCAACCCTGTCTAACGCCCTTTTCAATGCTTAATGGGCCTGTTTGTTCGCCATTAATTAGTATATTAGCTTGTTGGGTATTGTAAATTGTTGTGATAATGTTCTCGAATTTAGTGCCCAGACTCATGTTATAGATTTTTTGTATTAAAAAGTGCCAATGTAAGTTATCGAATGCTTTCTCCGCATCTAAAAACATGAGTGCAAATTGTTTCTCTGGATGAGCTTCATAATATTCTAAGACGTCAATAATGGTACTTAAATTGTTTTTAATTTGGTGGAATGGAAGGAAACCATTTTGGTCTTCATGAATGTATAAATTTAAAACTTGTTTTACTCTATTCGCTATAATTGAGGTAAATAATTTATAATCGGCGTTTAAAAGTGAGATTGGTCTATAATTGTTGATATATCTGACATCTACATCCTCCTTTGGAATTAACGCAATCAATGCCCCCCTCCATGAGTCTGGCATTTTGGCAGCCAAAAGTACTTCGTTAAACACTTCCAGCATCAGAGGCCCTACTAAATCTATTGTGGCTTTATACAATTCTACTGGAATCCCATCTGGACCTGGGGATTTATTATTACTTTGATTTTCCATTGCGGATTTTAACTCAGACCATGTAATATCCTTATTTAGTAATTCTTTGTCTCCTTCCCCTATTGTTTTATCATTCGTATTCTCCAAATAAGTTCTTATTTTGTCTTCATTGATTTCTTCTTTTTTATATAATCTTTGAAAATAGTTTAATATAATATCTTTTTTCTTCTCAATCTCATGTTGTGGGATGCCTTTCTCATCTATTAATTGGTGTATCAGTCTCTTTTCTTTTTCTTTTTTAAGTTTATAAGATAGCCATCTTCCTGGTTTATTGGCGTGTTCAAAGTAATTTTGTTTGGACCTTCTCAAGCTAACTTCTATTTTATCTTGTTCAATTAAATTCAGCTTATGTTTGCCTAATATTAACTGGTTTTGTAGTCCTTGGATCTTAGGGGTTTTTTGTAATTGTATTTCTAAGTCTTGGATTTGTTGTTGTAATACGTTTTGTCGGGCATATATTCTCTTGTTTCTCATAGCATTATAGGAAATTGTTGTGCCTCTTATAATTGCTTTCATAGTATCCCAAATGTTCTGTTTTGAAGTTGTTTCATTATTATTATCTTTTAGAAAATAGTTTAGCTCCTCTTTCAGCTTATTAATATACTCTTCTTCATTTACAATTTGGTTGTTTAGTGTCCATCTTTTTTTTATTCGTCTCCTATCTCTCCAAATTAGCTGTATTGGGTTATGGTCAGCCCATTCATTCGGTAGGATTTTAATTTCTTTTATTTCATTAGCCAAATCCAAATCCATCCAAGCCATATCTATTCTAGTCCAAGTCTTATGTGGATTAGAATAGTATGTAAATTGTTTTCCTTCAAGATTCCGTTCCCTCCATAAATCTTTTAAATTTAACTCTTTCAACATTTCCTTACATGCCGCGGAAAGTTCCCTTTTCCCCTTCTTGTTTTTTCCCATATTACTATGGTCTTTCTGGTAATCTGCAATGGAGTTAAAATCGCCAATCAAGCAAATGTTTCTTTTTTCAAAGCCTACTATTTTTTGGTGAAGGTGTTTAAAAAATTTCCCTGGTCATCATTTGGGGCATAGATTGCTACAAGTAAAAATGTGATGTGGTTTATCCAAACTTGTATAACCAGAGTTCTTCCTTCGATCCGACCAGATTAATTCTGCCTTTACATCTTGTTTTACGTAAATTGCAATTCCTTTTTCTTGTGTTTGTCGGCCGGTGCCGTAAAAAAGTTTCCTAATTTTGGACAAATTAGATGTCTTTCGTCATTTTTGAAATATGTGTTTCTTGAAGACATATTATATCTGCGTTATGTTGAATAAGTTTTGAAAATATCCTTTTTCTTTTTGATAATGAATTTAATCCGTTTATATTGATGGAGAGCAACTTCTTCCCCTCCACCATTTATCTACGCCTGCTTAGATTTTTGCCTAGTAATGATTCGGTTCTTTTGTTGTTGTTGTGGGATTTGCTCTTCTCTTCCAGGTTGTGGGTTATCACTTCCTGAAATTAGAGAAAGTCGTTCCTTTTGGGTTCTGTGATGATATCGGTCCTCCTGTGGTCTCCTTTTAGGTTCTTCTTTAGTGGATTGACCATTCGTATCTGTGAGCTGTTGATGAAAATCTTGGGCCTGTTCTATCGATTCTATTTTGATTTTCCTCTCTTTCCACGTAATTAACATCCCTTCTGGGATTAACCATTTAAATTGGATTCCTTTTTTATTTAAATCATTAGCTAAAAAATTATAATCTTGTCTTATCATCGTCACTTTCTTTGGAATTTGTTTTAAAATCCTAATTTCTCTGCCTTTATATGATATTGTTTCCTCCCTAGACATTTTCAAAATTAAATCCCTCAGACACCTCCTAGAGAAGCGGATATGAATTTCTCTTGGACAGTTGTTACGCCTGGCGTAGCTTGTGCTAACCCTATATACCTCATCAAACTCTTTAATTAGATCATCTTTTTCCTTTCCTAACCATTCAGCCAATATTTCTGCCATCAAATGTTCCAATTCTTCATTTTTTGCTTCCGCCACATTCTGGAACCTTAAATACGCCATTGCTTTGTCCATCTCGAGGTGGACCAGAGAGTCTTCCGTTTCTCTAAGTACATTTTTAAATTCCTCATCCATCCTTTCAAAGTTAGCCTCCATGCGTGTTGTTCTACTCTCTATATCTTTTATTTTCACTTCGTTTCTCTCCATGGCCTGCTGTAGAGACCCTATCTTACCCTCCACCTTCGATAAATCCGCTTTCATTTCAGCCTTCAGTTTCCCCATCTCATCTTTCAATTCGCTTATATCTGCTCTAGTTTCCTTGTGATTTTTAATCATCATTTCTTGCATTTTAGATATAGCTTCCTGCAAGGATAATATGGAAGTTTGTATATTAATGTTGGGGACATTAGGCTGCTTTTCCCCTGTTAAAGACTCCTCGATAGTTTTTTGAGTTGTTGGTGGGGTGGATGTCAACGTAGTCGATAGGGTCGGGATAGCCTTCCTTCCTGTTTTTAAGGCCATAGTTGTTGTGGATGTCATCTCTCTAAGTATTTGTTTTTGTTGATGCACAATTTTAGATATATTATCCCAAATCACCATTCAGTATTTGGGTCCTGTATTTGAAATTCTATTCACGTATTTCAATTTAATATCTCACTCCACAGTCTTTTCCCCTATATCATAAATAGATATCTGCAGCAATATTCTAGTCTATGTAATAAGAGAATTGGTCAGCAATAGTACATCAATTAACACTTTAAGGCATTAATCTTAAATGTCTTAAGTAGTCTAAATAATTTATAAATAGATTATATCAACAAAGTTTATCCCTTTTTGCTATTAATACTTACAACAGTAATCTCTTAACTCTATAATAATAGTATATCCTCCTTCCCCCCCAAGTAAGTAGAATTATGTAAGGTATTTAGAAGATACAATAGGGAGGCAGGGGGCAAGACAATAAGAGAAAAGGTAGAAGAGAGATTACCACAGCTTCAGAAAATCAACAAACAAACAGCAAGGAAGTCATCTTAAAGAGAAAATAGTGCCAACTTAGTAAACTTAAGTAGTACCACGTAATAAAAAAAAGCAAGTTGGGTGAACTAAAGGTCCATCTTCCAGCTAGAGGATTCTTTTCAGCCTTCCAATCAGCAGATGGTGTAATGTGCTGACTAATCTGCAGTCCCAAAACCATCTTTCCCAGCCTTCTGTTCGCCTCTGCCTTCTTCCTCTTGCTGCTTCTTCTTTCTTTGCTTTCCAACTTTTAAATCAACATACAAATCTTCCAAAGTCCAATATAATGCTCAATTTGTCTTTTCCACAATATTAAGTAGATGTAATAGTCATGTTGTGCTCAGATCTGAGGATTCAAAAGACTCAATCAATGTCAATATTCTTTCACCTCCGTCGCCTCCCTCTTCTCAAATAAAGTCAGAAAGAAAGGTCCAAAAGTCAAATAAAGCCCCTCACCAATTCCGGACCTCCGATCTCCGGCTTTTAGCAATCTCCCTCTTTTCCCAGAGCTTCCCCTTCACAGGGTAAAACTGTGTTTTCCTTTTGTGCTTAGGCTTTTCCGCTCTCCATTATAATCTTTCCATTTTCCCAACTGCTTTTCTGGCCGCTCTCCGCCCGACTTCCGAGAGGTGCTAATCACAACCAGGAGAGAAGAATTTGTGCTATCATTCTTCTGTCATTCTGCTCCCTTCAGTCTTCAAAGAATCCAAGTTATAAACCGTTTCTCTGTTCCTGTTACTCGATCTCGCAGGCTGTCACTACTTTGCTTATTCACTCAAGTGGCAGACCGGATTGGAAGCCGCCATAGAATGACAGCTTACTCTTTTGCGCCGGGCTCGGGAGCTTCCCTCTTCACTGTCGGGGGGTTGCCTTCCCCCCTCTGCAGCTCGAGGATCTCCACGTTGACACGGACCTCTCCGGGGTTCGTGTATCCCTGGGGGATCGCTCCTGACGCCAGAAAATGTGTTCGAAGCCTGCACCAGACTTCTTCACCTCCGTTCTCCCTGTCCTGCCACCACAGACTCCAACCAGCTAAGTTTGATTGCTGCATAAACATAGTTATTTCCCTTACAGCTTGTTATCTTGTTGTTGTAGTTTTTTTGTGTATACTGTACAATGTGAAATGTCAAAACTGGATATTCCAGAGAAATAGATGACTAAAAATAAATGCCCAGTTGTGCATATACTCATTGGAACAAGCATGCCTCTGTTCTAGCTTGAGGAGTGGTTAATCCAGAGATAGTTGTATTCAGACATAAAGCAAACCATTGTACTGCACCTTCTCTGCCCAATTAGTGGGAGATTAATATGCATTTGGAGATAAATTATTGTTTGAGTTCCTCTGAGGGGGCAAGGAATCAACCTTTAGCACTTCCTTTGCTTCTGGAATCATATAGGAATTCTAGCTATATAACTGACAATGACACAATGCACAAAATTAATATTTGCCTACTTTTTCTATGTAAAAGAGAAATGGTTTGGGCTGAAGAATTTTCCCTTCCTGAATTTTCAGGAGTCCAACATCTTAACAGGTCCATAGAAAATTGACAATAGGAGACAATAGGGATATTTATTTATTAATTTTATATCCAGCCAGGGGTGGACTGCTGGGGGCTTACAGGGCTTGGGAGAGCCCCTAGCTAAGACTCTGCAGGACTCAGAGAGATCCTTATAACCACAGGAAGACAAGCAGCAAGGGAAAGCTCTTAACAGGCTTAATAGGCATTCATCCAAGAGCATTTCACACCTTGTAAAAATATTGCAAGCTAGATAAACAATCCATTCAACCCTTGCGAGGGAGAGCCATTGAGAAAATCAGATAACATAGACAATAGCCTCCGAGTGGATTAATTCCCAAATAATAAGAATCATGTAACTCATCAGAAGCTCCACTAAATCCCCAAGATCCCTCTCACAGTCACTGCTATTAAGCCTGGTTTCACCCAGTCTTTCATGGAAATCTTAAATGCACAAAATAATAGACAACTTTTTGGTAGACAACTTTTTGGTATATATCTTTTTGGGGTAATTAGTGTTAGGAATAACATAGGTTACCTAACTTAGTTTGGGTAAAATAATATATATAAACTATGATTGTATGTTTAAGTGTGTGTCACTTTAAAACTGCAAAGCATGTAATTTTGGGTGTGGTGTGAAACCACCATAAGAGGGAGCAAGAGAACCTGATTGATTGCTGACGATTCGCTGACAATTAATGGCTTGATGGTTTGTTAGCTGTGTGTTTCCCTCTACTGCTGAGTTGCTGAAGGAAGAGAGGAAGTTTTTGAGTTCTTCATATCTCTCTACTGCGAGGAGATATATCACCGGACTGACATTTGTAAGTTTACTGACCTCTCTTTTTCATCACTGGAATTTGCAACTGAATAATCCCTGGATGGACTGAACTAGTGAATGATATATGGACTGTTTTGACTATGCTATAAATCTTACTGGAATAAACTATTTAATTAGCACTGTGTATCTGTTTTACTGAGTGTAAACTACAAAAACGTTTATCTCACATATTTTGCCTGCCTGCCTGACTGCCCTGCAGATCCTGCTAGGGTGTATCCCTAACGATTAGGGTAAAGAAGTGACGTTGAGTTGGCCACACCCATCCAGTCACATGACCACCTAGTCATGCCCACTGGATCACATGACCACCTGATCACATGACCACCTAGAAATTTAATATTGATGATGTCATCAGTGGTAGCCACTTGGCGGGAAAAAATTATGAGAAGAAAAGATTCTGATATGGACTGTGACTACTTAAATTTTAGGCTCTCTAATTCTACTTTTAACAGCAGGTGCCATTTCAATCTCAAGGACTAACGTCAATCAGCCTCTCTCCACAATCTGGTGTTCCATTCCCAATGTGTTGAACTGCAAATCTTCTGTTCCTGCCTGTCGATTCTAGAAGTTATCCAACTTGGGTAAATCTAACTCAGTCAAAACAAAGCATTTTCTTCCCAAATAGGATAACCTTGAGAATGCGGGCCTGGATTCCTTCTTATGGGAGATCCAGATGTCTGTCAATTTCACTTGCTCATAATGGTCGGTTGTGGCTCATTTTACAAGATCCTGAACATTTTCAAAGAAAGCAAAAAAGAAAAAGAAAAAAAAAGAGACAGCCTGCAGCTTGGACAAAGATGCTGTTTTCACAGAACTTTGCTGTTAATCAGCTAATGTGCAGCATTCCAACAAAGGGTTTCAAATTCCCCCCTATGGAACATTTTGTATATTTGTCTGTGTTTTGGCATTTGGTTGGCATGGAGTTATGACAGAGCGTGAGCCATGAGTTTTCTCCCCTCCCTATCCCATCCCTGGGGAACTGGGCGTGCCAAATTCTGTTCTAATTATTTCACTAACAAGTAGACAATGCCTTTTTTCTATGATTGTTGAGGTTTGCCTATGGAAATGCAAGAAGGGCTGCATAATTAATACCAGCCACACTGCTAGTCACATGAAATGATAAACACATCCTAATTGCATTCTAAACATGAACGTATACCCCCTTTTGGTGTATACAATCCGCTCTTGATGTTACTCAATAAAGCCCAACTTAAAAAGTAGAATTTTATCACCTCAACTCAGCATGCTATGTTGTCCCTCGCGCAACTACCAAGTGTAACAAACTGGGATGTGAGTAGAATAGATGGTGACTGTTGAAACCTTCCTGTTTGAAATCTTCCCAACAGTTTAAAAGGCATCCAAAACCAACTCAGAAGGCAGTTCTTTGTATACAAAGAGGGGTTTTTTTTTGTTACAAAATAACCAGGTCTGTGTTTCATCTTTAAAAGAATTTATACACATTAAATTAGTATGCATGCTTGGGCTTTTCTCCATAATATGTAGAAATTCTGGGAGTTCATGTTTGTACAAATCATGGGCTACAGTTTTCCTGGCTAATTCAAAATAGAGCAGATAGCTAAAAATAGCTAAAAGTTATCCTACATGGAAAGTTATCTAAAATTTTAGAGAACTGTTTCTCAATTTTGATAGATTTAAGATGTGCAGATTTTTTTTAAAAAAAGAAATATCTACTTCTTTTGGATTATCTAATTATAAACAATCAGACAATCACTTGGCTGAGATGGGTGGCTATAGTGAATGAATGAATGAATGAATCAATCAATCAATCAATCAATCAATGATTCATCAGCTAGATAGATTATTTCAGAGGGAGCTACTATGAGATTTACTATAATATATTGGCCAATCACAACTTGCAAAATTGGATATAGGGGTGCAGGTAAACAGAAGCTGTCAATGTATTTGTTAATATTCAATATTGCATCAGAAGCATATCAGAGATTGTCATTATTATTAGCTAATACAACAGACTCTTGTGCTTTAAAAATCAAGATGAAATGATTAAATCCATTTCATGTAATGCTATAACTAAACAATAGGCCAGGATTCAGTGAAAAATGTCAGCTCTGTCATAAAACTATTATTTTTAGTAACAACATTTCTTCTACCATGAGGGACTTACAAGATGTTGTAAGATCTAAGAGTTATCAACCCAAAAGGATATTTTATGTGGACAGCTAAGGAAAAATAGAGCTAAAGTGTTGTAAAGTGGTATATAAGTCCAAGTGCTATTGCTACTGGTAGATCTGTATTATTTCTCATATCAGATCTTTTTTTCAATATAATATATACTGTATAATCTTTTCTATCCCTTACCTGCTCCAAGAAATGACATTATCAATTTTCAGAGTGATGTTCTGAAAGATTATTTTGGAGATACAATGACATTAAAGATGGTATAGAGAGAGGTTTGCTTTCTAAAGATCTCCTTCTATTCCCTTCCTTTATTTTTGAAAACAAACAAACACATAATACACCTAAGTGAGGCATAGCATAATGGAGATTGCCTCCTTTAGTATGATCAATATAACTTGATGTTTATTTCAGCATTCTGACCACAACAAACTTCAAGCAAAGTAATCATGGTTTGGACTGTTAACTTTTAAGTAATTCTCATTCATACGCTTAAGTAATAAGTGATATCACCTTTGTATCTTGACTGTTCCTTACAAATTTGTTATTAAGTTTATATTAAACTTGTTTGGTAATAACCCTCCTGAGTTTATTCTATATGGTTTGATGAGCCTCTTTTAGAATATGTTGCTTCTCTTCAGAATCAGTTGTTGTCTTTGTGATTTGCTGAGCTGGTCTGCAATACATGACAGACATCTTGAAAAGATCGCCTAACCTCATATATGCCAGAACATAATATAAATTTGGTTACACATCTGAAAGTATATAAAATGCTTTCCAGGTCTCTACAGCATCCCCACCCTAAAGAATGGGATGCAGATGCATATTAGCTCCAAAAAGGATCTGCCCCCACAGTTTGAGATCCATTTTTATACACAGCAATTCCTCTTTGGTTTTGGGTGAACAATACAGTTGAATTCTTAATAGATGTTTCTGATTGGAATCCTCAAATTCTGGTTTCTTGAACCAGAGCTGAATACATACAACCAGATCACTGAAAGCAGTACAATATTCACCCTTGCAACACATTAGTAACAAAATCATTTAAATACCTGCATTGAGTCTAGCATTTGTTTATCAGGCCTTTGAATATGTGTGTGCATGTGTGTATGTGTATCTAGTTGTTTTTTTGAGATTATCCAAACCTGGTAACATATCATCAGTGCTAGTACTAACATCACTAATACTGATAATGCAACCTAGTTTGAGCAATGAAATGCTTGCAAGAAAACAGCCAAGTTCAGTAGATACCAAGGACCTCATTTCAACCCTGAGCTACAAATATTCTCTTTTATTAATATCTATCTGTCTGTGTTCATTAATTTGACCACAATCCAAGTTGATTACAGAAAAATATGTTAATAGTCTCATGCAACTTTATTGAAGGAGTATAACTAGTTCAAACCTAGTTTGGTGCAATGGTTAAGGCATCAGGCTAGAAACTATGAAGCCTAAGTGATCCTCGGCCAGTACTTCTCTCTCAGCACTAGGAATGCGGCAATGGTAAACCACTTCTGAAAAACCAAGCCCAAGAAAACTGCAAGGACTAATCAAACAAAAAGGCACATAAATAAATAAATAAATAAATCCCTTCTTGAATTAATATTTAAAGAATTATTTGTAGCTGATTTGCAGGGCATATGGTACTGAGCAATCTGTGAATCATTAATGCTATCATAGTTTTTGAAAACAATAGCATTCTAATTTATTTATTTTTTATTTATTTTTGTCAATTGCTTACAAGTTAATAGGTATAAGTAAAAACATAGTTATGAATACATGGATACATATAAGAAAAATAAAAAATAAAAGAAACAATAGGACAGGGACGGTAGGCACGTTGGTGCGCTTATGCACGCCCCCTACAGACCTCTTAGGAAAGGGGTGAGGTCAATAGTAGACAGTCTAAGGTTAAAGTTTTCGGGGTTTGGGGAAGAAACCACAGAGTAAGGTAGAGTAAACTAAACATTGACCACTCTGTTGCTGAAGTCGTATTTCCTGCAATCAACTTTGGTGCAATTAATCTTGAGTTTGTATCTATTGTTTGCTCTTGTATTGTTATGGTTGAAGCTGAAGTATTCATTGATAGGTAGGACATTGCAATGTATGATTTTATATACTATACTTAGATTAGACTGAAGGCAGCATAGTTCTAGGTTTTCTAGGTCTAAATTTCAAGTCTGGTGGCATAAGGTATTCTGCAAAAAGTAGAGGAGTGGAGAACTCTTCTTGTGAAATATTTCTGGACTTTCTCAACTGTGTTAATATCAGATACATAATGTGGGTTCCAGACTGATGAGCTGTATTCGAGTATTGGTCTAGCAAATGTTTTGGATGGATAGTTATTAGTGTAATATTACCAGAGAAAAAGCTATGTAAAATTAGGTTAACTACTCTTTTTTTTTTAAAATAAACTTTATTAGTTTTACTTTTTAAAAAACAACAACAACACAGCTACAAATTATATACAACAAAAAGACGAACAGGTCTTGGCATAGGCCAAGAGGGAAAGAGAGGAAAGCTTGAGAGAGGAAAGAGGGAAAGGGTTAGGGAGGGGAAGGGGGGGGGGGAAGTGGGGAAAACAAAAGTAGAGAAAACAATTATAATAAAACCATATTTTTGTGACTGTCTGTAAGGTCTTTTCTTCTTCCAAACTATCGTCGGCAGTGCTTTTCTTTATCTCTGCCTCGGAGGCCTCGGCCTTAGTTTTCTTAGAGGTGATCTATCTTTGATTAAGCCAAATGTACAAAGGATTCCAATTGCTATAATAGGTTGAAGATTCTTTATTTTTTAATGCTTGGGTTAGTTTGTCCATTTCGGCGCATTGTAAAATTTTCTGAATAACCATAAGTTCAGTGGGGATAGAGGGTAGTTTCCAGCACTGGGCAAATGCCAGTCTGGCCGCGGTTAAGATATGGATTGTAATATACTTCGATTTTTTGGATATTTGTTTATCAAAAATTCCTAGAAGAAAGGACTCTGGTTTGTACTCAATTTGTTCCATGGTTATTTCCTCTAGCCAGTGCCTAATTTTTTGCCAGTACTTCTGGGTTTCCTTGCATGACCACCACATGTGGAAGAAGGTACCTTCTATGTATTGACACTTCCAACACTTGGGGCTCGTGTTGGGGTGCATCTTCACCAATCTTGAAGGGGGCAGGTGCCATCTATAAAACATTTTATATAAGTTTTCTTTATAAGCTGCTGATTTCGTGATCTTAATGTTCCTGTTCCAGATCTTTTCCCATTCTGCTAGGGTAATGCTCCTACCCACATTTCTGCTCCACGCAATCCTATTTCCCTTGACAATTTCTTGTTCTAGTTCTGTTTCTAATAAATATTTGTAAAATTTAGATATATTTTTTTTACTTGGTCCTAGTAGAATTTTGTCTAGAGTCTGTAATTTATTGTAGATTCCAAATTCCTTAATGTCTTGTTTGTATTTACTATGAATTTGAAGGTACACCCACTGATCAATTATAAATCCTCGCTCTTGTAGTTCTTGTCGTGTTTTCAACTTTCCTTGTGGGTCTAATAAATTTTCGTACTTAATCATTTTGGTTATATCCAGATTATTAGGGTGTACTATCGCTTCCATTGGAGATAGCCAAATCGGTATTTTTAGATAAAGTTTTTTACGTACTTTTTTCCAATTAGTTAATAAAGAGTCCCTGATAAGATGCCTATGGAAATATGATTGCCTGGGTTTCCCCGATTCCACAGAAAGGCATGCCATCCTTTCTGCATATCGTGGCCTTCTAATACTAGTGTTCTTTTGTTGGTTAGGTTTACCCAATCCTTTATCCATAGTAGGGTGGCTGCCGTATGATATATTTCCCAGTTTGGCAAGGCTAACCCTCCTCTGCTTTTCAGATCTTGTAGGGCTTTTACGTTAATCCTAGCTTTTTTCCCCTGCCAAATGAAATTCAATGTTATCTTGTTTAGTTCCATAAAAAAAATTTTATTTAATTTGATTGGAATTGTCTGGAATAAATATAGAAATTTTGGCAGAATATTCATCTTAATCAAAGCAATCCTGCCCAATAAGGAAAGTTGTAAATTGCTCCAGAAATCTAAGTCTTTCTTAGATTGTTGGAGAAGTTTGTCATAATTGTTTTCTTTTAACGATTTGCTTTGTGGAGTTAGCCAAATTCCTAAGTATTTAATTTTTTTGTCACTTGTATTCCCATTGTTGTCTCTAGCTCTTTATTCTGGTCTCCTGTTAAATTTTTAGTCATTAATTTTGTTTTTCCCTGTTTATTTTAAATCCTGCGACTTCCCCAAATCGTTCTAGTTCTTCTAATAAGTTGTGTCCTTTTTCTATGGGCTCCTCCAGAAAAAAAACCAAATCATCAGCGAAAGCCTGTACTTTATATTCTTCTGATTTGATCCTCAAACCTCTAATTCTCAAATTTTGCCTAATGTACGTCAGAAGAGATTCTAGGGCGAATATCAAAAGCAGAGGGGAGAGAGGGCAACCCTGTCTTACCCCTTTTTCTATTTTTATCGGGCCAGTTTGTTCCCCATTTATTAGAATGTTTGCCTGTTGAGTGTGGTAAATTGTAGTGATGATATTTTCAAATCTGGTGCCAAGATTCATATTATATATTTTTTTAATTAAGAAATGCCAATTTAAATTATCGAATGCTTTTTCAGCATCCAAGAACATAAATGCAAATTGTTTTTCCGGGTGGGCTTCATAGTATTCTGAAATGTCTATCACTGTTCTTAAATTATTCTTAATTTGTCGAAATGGGAGAAATCCGTTTTGATCTTCATGGATATAAGTGTTTAAAACCTGTTTAATCTATTGGCTATTATAGAAGAGAATAATATGTAATCTGCATTCAGGAGCGAAATTGGTCTATAATTATTAATAAGTCTGTGGTCTAGGTCCTCCTTCGGGATCAGCGAAATTAAGGCTCCCCCCCACGAGTCCGGCATCTTGGCTGCTAAGAGTACCTCATTAAATACATCCAGCATCAGTGGTCCAATTTGTTCTATGATAATTTTGTAAAGTTCTACCGGTATCCCGTCCGGTCCTGGTGCTTTATTGTTACTTTGCTTGTCTATTGCTGACTTCAGTTCGGACCATGTTATATTTTGGTTTAATAATTCTATCTCTTCCTCTCTAATTGCTTTATCATTCGCTTCCTCCAGGTATTTCATTATTTTATCCTCAGAGACTTCTTCTTTTTTGTATAATTTCCCAAAGTAATGAAAAGTGATCTCTTTTTTCTTCTCTATCTCCTCATGCATATTGCCCCCCTCGTCCATTAATTGGTGTATCAATCTTTTTTCTTTCGTTTTCTTAAGTTTGTGGGCTAACCATCTCCCTGGCTTGTTTGCATGCTCAAAGTAGATTTGTTTAGTCATTTTCAGACTAATCTCCAATTTTTCTTGTTCCAGTAAATTAAGTTTGTGTTTAGTTGTTATTAACTGGTTCTGTATTCTTTGGTTTTTGGTATTCTTTTGTAATTGGGTTTCTAAATCCTTAATTTCTTGTTGTAGGTTACTTTGTTGGGCATACTTTCTTTTATTTCTCATAGCATTGTAAGAGATTGTTATTCCTCTTATAAATGCCTTTAATGTGTCCCATATATTTTGTTTCGAAGTTAGATCATTATTATTTTCCTTTAAGAAGAAGTTCAGTTCTTCTTTCAGTTTATTAGTATATTCTTCTTCTTTTATTAAATGAGTGTTAAAAGTCCATCTTTTCTTTGGTTTTCTTCTATCCCTCCAGGTTATTTGAATTGGGTTGTGGTCAGCCCAGTCATTTGGTAAGATTTCACTATCTTTGATTTCATTAATTAATTCACCGTTTATCCAAGCCATATCTATTCTTGTCCAAATTTTGTGTGGGTTAGAATAATAAGTAAACTGTTCTTTTTTGGGATTTAATTTTCTCCAAGGTTAACTACTCTTAACACCTTTATGGCTATGTAGTTACAGTGAGCTCTAGCACTTAGATCATTAGAGATGAGTACTCCAAGATCCTTGACAGAGTTTCGATCATCAACAAGGTCTTGACCTGTATTTATGAGCCTGTATTTTATTTTCTGATTTTTTTGCCAATATGTAAGACAGAACATTTATTTCTTGAGATTTGAAGTTGCCATTTGTTTGACCATTTTGATACATAGTCGAGATCTTTTTGAAGGGTAGCAGTATTATCTGTAGTGTTGAATAGCTTTACATCATCAGCAAAGAGCACACAGTTGCTCTTGATATGATGAAAGAGGTCATTTCTATAGAGTATGAAGAGAGTTGCTCCTAGAACACTGCCTTGGGGGACACCACTGTTGACAGGTATAGAATTTGATAGGATGCTCCCAATTTTGACCATTTGTTGTCTGTTTGACGGGAACGCTTCTATCCAGTTATGCAGGTGTCCAGAGATACCATAAGATTTTTTTTTAGGAGTAGTTTGTTGTGTACCACTGAATCAAAGGCTTTACAGAAGTCTATGTAGATTGCGTCTATTGCTTTGCCCTGATCAAGTTGTGTAGTCCATATGTTTTTGCAGTGTAAGAGTTGCAGATTACAGGATAGTTTTTTTTCTGGAACCAAATTGTTTATTAGAGAGTAGGTTGTTTGTTTCTAAGTGGAGGATGATGACTTGGTTAATAATTGATTCTATGACTTTACAGGTGACGCAGCATAAGGAGATTGGTCTGTAATTTTCAACTAGGCTGGGGTCTCCCTTTTTGAAGATGGGGATGACTGTGGCTTGTGACCATAGTTTTGGCAAGGAGCTGGTCTTGAAAGATTTTTCAAAGATTATGCTTAGAGGTTCTGCTATGGCAGTGGATAGCTTTTTTAAGAAGTAGGCACATATTCCATCTGGTCCAATAGATAGAGATGATTTTAGATTGTGTAGTGCTTTTTCAACATTTTCTTCTGTAAAATTGATATGTATCAGATCATTGTAGTTTTCTGTGGTTCAGCTAGGAAATGCTGGGTATGATCCATTGCTGTTTACAAATATTGAGCCAAAGAATGTGTTAAAGAGGTTGGCTTTAATAGTGTCATTGTTGCAGTCTTTACCCTTAGGTCCTTTCAGGGATGGGATGGATCTTGAGTCTTTCAGTTTGTTGTTTACAAAATTGTAGAAAGCACGGGTGGAATTGGTGCATAAAATGTTTTCTTCTTGTTTAATGTGATAATTGGTGCATTCAGTTTTTATCTGGTGGCATAAATTTTTGTATTGGCTTTTGAAGTTGACAGTGTGACCAGATTTATTTTTCCACCAAAATGATTTCTTTTTGGACTGAAGCTTCCTTATTGTTACGGGTAATTTGTTTTTTCTGGTTTTGGGAATTGTTAATGGTACATATACTTTGATGACTCTTTTGACTTCAAGTAAAAATATGCTGTAATGGTCTTCTACAGTATTGCATCCAGTGAATAGAAATTGCCAATCAAAGGATGAGAGATCATTGTTTATAAGATCATAGTTGCCTTTTTTGAAGTTATAATTGGGGATTACATCATTGTGATGATTTTTGTGTGGATGTATGTTGAGGCAAAAGTCTACCATGTTGTGGTCATTGTTGTAAAAGGGTTCTTTAATTTGTATTCCATAAATTGAATTCAAACTATTGCAGATTGAGGCAGTTATTAAGTCTAGTGTTGTTGGTTATTAGTTGTTCTAGTCCCAGATTTGTTACTGCATTGTATAAGGTTGCATGTGTGGGTTCAGTTGTACATTTGTTAAGGGTCCAGTTAATATGAGGTAAATTGTAAAAGTTTTTCTCTCCTTGAATATGCATTGAGCATCCATCTTTGTTCCTGTCAACATGAAGCATATCCATGAAACCATTCCCATTCTTCTAATTAGTACAATGCTTCTTCAAACTGTTTTCCACTTAGAAGAAAAGTGAGTATGAGATGAGACCACTGAGCATTCCATTGAAGACTTAAGGAGATCTATTATAGGGTTGCTTATGATTGGAGTGTAGTCTAAAAATATTTAATGCAACTTGTAAAGATAGTGTTTGAAGCCAATATAATTATCTTCTGTTCTGGTTCTCTGTCTACTGGAAGGTAAAGTATGGGAAAATGACACTGTTGTGTAGATTTCTGATTCAGGGTGGTATTTATATTTTGTTACCTGGGTGGAATAGCAACTAATACCGGGTCAAATTATTTAGGGATCTCTGAAACAACCTCCCCCCCCGCCCCGTTTTTTGTCAAGCAGCAAATAGGGGAACTCAGGTCTCAAAATCTAATGTCAGGATTAATCTTATGTGTGTTAGACAGTTTCTCAGTTAGGTGCATAAAATGAATTTGTTGCAGAGACTCTATGGTGATAATGGGGTGAAAGTTAACATTTGCCAAAGTTAATATTGGCAAGCAATCAGTTGTCAGGGATAGCTGTCAGTGCACTCTACTATTCATGATGGTGATGATAATGACGATAATAAAGATGATTAACTACATTTATTTGAAATATTTCTCCCAGGAGGACCTTAAGTTCACAACAGAGTACTCTGCCCTCCAATTTTAACTACTGATTTTATCAACACAATCACAGTAGAAGCAATGAATGATGAATACAAAAGATATTGAAGAAACTTACAGTAGTTTGAATTTATTTTCAAGTAAAAAACTGTGAACCACTAGAATGAAATCTAGCACAGCATCAACTGATTCATAATTTACAGAGTTACTCAAGATAACAAAAAGTAAACCTATACTTTTAAAAAAGGTAAAAGTAAATATTATTTATGTATTTAACACATACATCAGTTTATTATGTACTGTGAATTGGTACATAATACAGCAGCATAAACAATAAAACAAATTGAAATTTTTATTGTAATTGAATATATTTTAACAATTTTTATAATGCTCCTTATTTAAAGAGAATGAGGACCATTATTAAAATATATTTTATTTCAAATTGCTTTATTGCATATGCTGCCGTATTATGTACTGTGAGTCAGTACTTAATTCACTTTTGAGCCCAACATTTCTGTGGCTAAATGAGACATTTGTTAAGTGAGTTTTGTCCCATGTTATGACCTTTCTTGCCACAGTTGTTAAGTGAATCAATGCAGTTGTTAAGTTAGTAATATGATTGTTAAGTGAATCTCACTTCCCCACTGACTTGCCAGGAGGTTACAAAAGGTGACCACATGACCCCAGGACACTGCAACCATCATAAATATGAGTCTGTTGTCAAGCATCCAAATTTTGATCATGTGACCACGGGAATGGTCATGAGTGTGAAAAATTGTCAAAGTCATTTTTTTCAGTGCTGTTGTAACTTTGAACAGGCACTAGATGACCATTGAGGACACCAATTGTTATTTTTCATGAGATGTATGTACTAGCAAATGATGGCATATATCATCAGTTTCTGGACTAGACATGCTAAAGAAAGTCATAGAGTTGATGTAATATCTAGCCTATCACAAAATTTGCTCATAGTTGTAGAAAGGCTTTACAATTCACTTTTGCAGGGTGATGTTGAGGGATAAAATAGTAGGACTTATATTCTCTGTCATGTTCTTTGATCACCCAAAGTCTTCTAGTGGTGATTTCTGATCACCGCTGTCTCCAGTGTTTCAGTGTGATAAAATGTCTGAACAGAGATTTGCCAACATCCCCACTTCATTCATAGATAGGTAGTTGTTGTTAGTGAATCTGAATGGGAACAAATCCCACAGAACCTTTTCCTGGAACATAGGACCAGTTACTAGAAAACTTCAGGCATTATGAACACGGGTGCTTTTTTGCAAACATTGCTTCTAGTCAAACATCACTTTCAAAATATTTTTCAGTTCAAAAATTACATAAAATACATATATGAAAGAAAGCTGAATGTCTATGTTGATGCAAGTGGTTGGGAAAACAGATATGGAATTACTTGCAGTGAAAAAGGATCATGGAATGATGTGGAACTTGGAATACACATAATAATGATGCAAACCCAAATCCTTCATGGCAACCTGGACATTGAGGGCATGAACCATAAACAAAGCCTAACAAATATAACATGAACACACATTGTGAAGTCCAAAAAATGTTGAAAGATTTTACCTTCCTCAAAGAAAAAAATAAACAAACAAAAGCAATGCCAATGTTCAAACTGATATGTATATTACTGAGTGGCTGACTATTTATTCCATCTCTGAATTCAATGATCTGTGACATTGGTAGACTGCAAATATGCAGAGAGGAAAGGCAAAAAAATAAATAAATCAGTATTTTTAAAAATGAAATCATTATATATATAATAATTTCTGTATCATAAATTATTTGACTGTGTAGCTTTTCAGTTGAGGGTAATTAAATTTGAGTGAAGGAGTTTTGGGTCAGCAAAAAGACAACTTTTTAAAAAGCAGCCTGTGAAAGCTTTAAAGGAGACCTTTGGCAGTGATAAACCTTCTGTTTATAAAGAAGCTTTGTTTCACACCGAAGAGTAATAATGTGTGCAATTATCTGAGAACATATAATCACTTGCTTACTTTCATCTTGTGTGTAAATGAAGCTGGGAACCAAGGTGAATTTGGACTTTAGTTATATATACAGCTTAATCATGCACGCTTTGGTCTTTTGATGTCAGTGGGAATTTTGTCTGACGAAGGGAATGCATGATAAGACTATTGGAGCTAACCTCTCACAGACAAAATAACCTAACAAGTCCTTTTATAATATGGTATGATAGCTAATTCCCGGGCAAATTTCTAGGGAAGAAGAGATAACTCTGAAGGTAAACCATGAAGCACAGGTAATCTCTGGCCTTTCTTAAAATGAGAAAAAAATGTAACTTCATTAAAAAGAAGCATTTGGAGTGACAGTGGGCCATCAGAAGTTGGCTGATGGAGAGTGAACAAGGTTGTTACTATTGTTGAAAAAAGGAAACATAATAAGCTAAGAAAACATTTTCTAACAAATCACAAAGTATTCAGATAAAGGTTCCTAAGAAATATTCTTTTCCCCCGTCTATCTTTACTCCTAAAATTCTTTTTTTTCTTAAATGAAAGAAAACAGGATTGTTTGTAGGAAGGAGCAAGAAAAACTTCACAATTTCAGTATATAGTTCTGTCACTTCTGCACTAATATAATGCATAAAAATTCAAATCTGGTGCCACATGATTGTCATGTTATATATGATTGTGAGACCCTACATGTCTTTAGTCCCACACTGGAATAGGTTTTCCCATCAGGTAAAACAAATCAGTATTACTGTTGCATTCAAGTTGGCTTGTGCGTCCAGCTTAATATCTGTACCTGATTACCTTCAGTAACACTTACTGATATTACTAATAAAAGTAAAGAAAATAAGAATTCTCTGCAGTTTTCAAGAAAGGGCCATCATCTGTAGTCTCAATAATTTATCTTCATATTCTCTCTCATGCTCCTAAATATCTTTGAGCAGGGAGAATTACAAAGGTGGCTAAGGTTAATTAGGCTCAAATTCAACTTTGGTCATGGAAGCTCAATACAATTTTGGGTCAGTCATTGTCTCTCCAATATTTTCAGAGGACTGTGTTAGGAGCATAAAACCAGAAGAAAATACCATGCATTTAGCTTGGAATCCTAGGGAACCTCATCAGTTTAATCATATTTTTTGTCTTTTAAGGAGAACTCTGTAAGAAAGATCCATTCAAAAATCCAAACAATTTATAATCTATTGTACATTAAAAAAAAATCATTTGTTCATATTTGTATCCCATGATGGTTTCATATGAAAGAAACTAGTTTTTCTTGGTCTTTCTTGGTCCTTTAATCTTAATCTGGAGAGGCTTGTATCCAGGTAGATATTCAATTTATGAAATTACTCACTGGAAATTATCCTGATTTATTTCTGATTGATGGCCTTTGGTTATAGCGCTTTTTAAAATTTTTTTAGTATTTGTGCAGGCAGGAATAAAGCAAGTCCACATTCCATCAATCAGTAAGTATATTATATTGCTCAGTGCATACTGAGATAGCAAATTTTGTTATTTCAATAAATAATGCAGGCATAACATAAAAATAAAAAGGATCACTAATAATTTCTATTTAAAGATTTTTTCTCTATTCATTAATATTCAGCTTATTTTGGTTCAGAAATAAAATATCAAATATATTTATTTGTAAACACTTTTGGTTTAATCTATGAAGTACAAATTGATCTTGCCTACTTTATAAAGTTTTATCTTCTAAAACTTTGAATCAGAAAGCCAAGTTCAAATTGTCAAAGATAATCTCTGTGTCTAAAAAAAACAATGTGGCTAGTTTTTTCATTATGTTGCTCCAAATATTCCAAAATGTCTAGTACAATTCTAAGATTGTTGTTTAATTGTATTTTATATAAAAACCTATTGATCTTCATGAATACACACACACACGCACACACACACACACACACACACACACACATACCATGTTTCTCCAACAATACAGACCCCCCCAATAGGAAGTCCCAACATGTTTTATAGGCATGAAATGAAATTAAGCCCCTCCCCCCAAATTAAGGCCTATATTAAAACATGCGAAATGGCAGGGCATGGCAGGGGGCTTGCCATTAGGAAGTACTTTTGTTGCACACCTGGATATTGTGCTGCCTGCGTTGACCTCGGCATTGGTGGGGCACTTTGTATCGGGAGACCTTCCACCACCGTTGCTTTCCCTTCTCCCCATGCGGCATTTGGCACAGCCATGCCGTATTTGGTGCAGTCATGCACGGCCAGCTAGGTCTCCTCCCTGCAACTGGAGCCCAGTGGAGACACTTGACTTCAGGCACTCCTGTTGCTGCCTTCCCTTGCATCGTTCGAGGGCAAAGCCCATTCTTTTAAAAATTATGCCCTACTACCAGTATGACAAAGCCTCCCCTCGCCCAAGAGGGCAGCCCAACACCATGTGGAGAGGCGAATCTTTCAGGGCCACAGCACAGGATTGGCCCACCCCGGGAGAAGCACCCAGCCACCATCCCTGCCTGGCACTGGGCAGAGCGCGAAGAGCCCAATGCAGCAGACAGGTGGGCCCTCCTGTCTGGTGGTGGAGCTCTGGCCAAGGCAGTGAGTGACTCCCTGCTGGGCCCTCCACTCATCCCGCCAGGGCCACGTTGGAGCTGGGCGGGCTGGGCAGAGCCGGGAAAGCGAGCCATGGGTGCGTGCCCACCTGCCAAGTGAAAGAGCTGGGCCAACCTGAGCTTGGCTTCCTGTCCAAGTCCCTCCAGTCCAACCCCGAAGGGGCCATGGGAGGCTTTGGGCTCTTTCCACTGGACCTGCTGGCCAGGGAAGCAGCGCTGCCATTGCCTCGCTTCCCTGTCTGCGGACAGGTGGGCGCTATCACTGCCTTGGGCAGCCTCTCCCGGTGGCCCTTTGGGATCAGGCTGGGGGGACTTGGGACAGCCCAAAGCCGCCCATCCTTTCCACCCCTCGCCCAGCCCGTCCCCATCCCCACGCATCTCCAAATGTTCTGGCAGCTCCAAATGCTGCAGCGTCACAGGCATTGGGCAGAGGCACTCACTCAGTGGGGCTCAGCTTGGAGGAGAACGCAGCACAGACTGTCGCCTTGCCTCCCTGTCCACAGATGAGTGGGCGCTATCACTGCCTCGGGCGGCCTTTCCCAGTGGCCCCTTCAGGGTTGGGCTGGAGGGACTTGGGAAGGAAGCTAAGCTTGGGTCGGCCCAGCTCTTTCGCTTGGCAGGTGGGTGCACACCCGCGGCTTGCTTTCCAGCCCACCTGGCTCCAGCGCAGCCCTGGTGGGATGAACAGAGGGCCTGG
This sequence comes from Pseudonaja textilis, assembly GCF_049901715.1. Lineage (NCBI taxonomy): Eukaryota > Metazoa > Chordata > Lepidosauria > Squamata > Elapidae > Pseudonaja > Pseudonaja textilis. The sequence continues at coordinate 37,410,899 of NC_141993.1, forward strand.
TGGGGAGGCGCTTGCTGCCTTGGACAGAGCTCCACTGTTATGTTTGGGAAAAGAGAGGCTGAACCAGAGCATGAGTGCAACAATACTTTATTATAACAATAAAGGACTGACCGTGCTTGCCACGCCTGGAACTGGCTCGCAGCGATCAGCAACTGGTCGGACCCCGCAGCCTGCTTTTATAGCTGGCTGCTGGGGAGAACCAACCAATGGGTAAAGGGGAGAATGCCCCGCAGTTAGTGGACCTGAGTGAGAACTCCTAGAGTCCTCAGGACATAACACCCCTTCCCCCCAGATGCGAACACGCATAGTCTTTGAGGTAGGCAGGAGGTTTATGTTGGCGCCCGGAACGGCGCAGCTCTGGAACGCTGACTGTCCGCTCAGATTCTGTCTGTGAAGGCAGAGCCGGGTGAGTGTCACCAACATGCCCTCGGTTCGGGCAGGCCCGGGACTCGTAGGGTTGGTCACTGGGGACGTGCTCTCGTAGACTGGATCGGGCTGGTCCACCGTCTGGGCGCCGCTGTCCGTGCTCGGGTTTCCTGGACTGACGGTTGGTGTGCACTGGTCGCCGGGAAGGATGTGGATGTGGGGTTGATGCTGAGACCTCCCGTCGCTTTGTGATTCTGGGTCCCTGTTAGTGTGGGTGCTGAGGCGTCTACGCAGCTGGTCCAGGTGCCTTCTCCAGACCCGGCCGTCCTCCAGTCTGACCCGATACGACCTTGGTCCGGTGATGGCCACGATCTCGCCCGGGATCCACAGGGGTCACCAGCGAAGTTCCTCGCGAATACTGGCTCCTGTAAGATAAAATGTCTAACCCCCGATGTGGAAGCGAGGGGAGAGTCAGGGCAGTATTGTGGGTGAAGTCTGTCCAATACAGTCCTCAGACGCCTGCCCATCAGGAGCTCAGCTGGGGACTTGTTGGTGACTGAACAAGGAGTTGAATGCTGGCTCATCAGGAAACGCCGAGAGTCTGTGGTGCCAGTCATCCTTACTGAACCTAGCCAGGGCTTTTTAGTGGTCCTGACGGCCCTTTCAGCCAATCCGTTACTGGCAGGATGAAATGGGGCTGTGAAAATGTGGCGGATACCCAGGTTGGCAGCGAAACAGCTGAACTCGGTTGATGCGAACTGCGGGCCATTGTCGGAGACAATGGAGTCGGGTAGCCCGTGTGTAACAAACAGGCGTGTTAATCGTTGGTGATTGCTTGTGTGGTGGTCATGGATAGCTGTGCAACGTCAATCCATTTAGAATAGGCGTCCCACGACCACTAGGAACATCTTCCCATGCAAGGGGCCGCCAGGTCGATATGAATTCTGGACCACGGAGCGCTGGCGCTCTCCCATTTAGTAGGGGTGGCAATAGGAGGAGCAGGACGGGATTCCTGGCAAATGTTGCAGGAACTTACCCATCTGACAACGTCCTCGCCGAGGCCTGGCCACCATACGTAGCTGCGTGCTAATGCCTTCATTCTCACGATGCCAGGGTGTCCTCGTGCAACGCCCAGGACTCAGGTACATAGTAAGGCCGGGATGACCACTCGAGTGCCCCATAGTAGACAGCCCTGCAAACTGGACAGTTCCTGCATGCGGGTCTTGAAAGGTGAGAATTTGTTTTCAACATTGCCACCCGGCCACCCCCTCCTCACCCAGTCGAGCACCTGGGCGAGCGTTTTGTCTGCCTTGGTTTTAGCAGCAATGTCAAGGGCAGTGATGGGGAGGTCCAATTGTAGTTACCTCGAAAATAGCGTGGACAGGAGCAGGGTCTTCAGCCGGGCCGGCAAGGGACAGCGGCTGAGAGCGCCAGCGTGGGACAATGTTTTACCTGGCCGGTGTGTGAGTCTGTAGGAGTAGGCTGCTAGGAAGAGGGTCCATCTCGTCATCCTAGGGGAAAGGACTTGAGGGGTCTGTTTGTCCCCAGCTAGTAGACCCAGGAGGGGCTTATGGTCTGTGACCAGCTCGAAAAAATGGCCAAAAAGAAATTCGTGAAATTTTTCACTGCTGCAACAGCTGCTAGAGCTTCCTTATCGATCTGGCTGTAATTACGCTCTGTTGCGGAGAGCGTTCTGGAGAAAAAGGCAATGGGAGCCTCGGCGCCATTGGGAAGCCTGTGGCTTAATACTGCCCCAATTCCAAAGGGGGATGCGTCTGCTGCCAGCACTAAAGGAAGGTTGGGGTCGAATTGAATAAGTACCGCCTCTGACGTGAGTAGTGATTTCACGGCGTGAAAAGCATGGTCTTCTTTGTGCCCCCAGTGCCAAGGTGACTTTTTATCCAGTAATCTGTGTAGGGTTCAGCTACTGATGCTTTATGGGGCAAGAAAGACGCGTAAAAGTTTAATAGCCCCAAGAAGGCCTGTAGTTCAGTTTTGGAGGTTGGAGTGGGTGCCTCGTGAATTGCCTTAACCTTGGACTCCAGGGTGAATGCCTGAGGCGTCAATTTTATAACCCAGAAAGTCCACCTGTCTAGTGGCAATGGCGCTATTTTTCTTTTTTTCAATTTGAGGCCATGCTGTCTGAACCTCTCTAACACTGCTCGAACTCTCTGGAAGAGTTGGGGTCTGTCCCTGGCCGAGACTAAGATGTCGCCGGAAGTAGGGTACTACCCAGGGAGGCCCTGTAAAATCCGGCTCCATGAGGGATTGAAAGATACCTGGGGCAACACTTACGCCAAATTGGAGACGCTTGCATCTGAAAGCACCCCTGTGAGTGACAATGGTCTGGAGTTCCGCTGTTTGGTTGTCAACAGGGAACTGTTGATACGCTTTGAGACATGTCCAATTTGGCAAAAATGCTGCCAGGTTCAAAAGTGTGTAATAAATGCTGAATGACGGGCACTGGGTAAGCGCTAACTTGTAGAAACTTATTGATTGTGGTCTTGTAGTCCGAGCAAATTCTCAGGCTACCGTCTTTTTGAGGGGTGTGACAATGGGCGCTCCCATTTGGCGAAATCTGTTGGCTCAATGACCCCTTGTTTTAATAATTTATCCAATTCAGCATCTAGTTTTGGCCGAATAGCGAATGGGACCCTACGCGGTTTTAGCCTGATTGGGACTGCCTGGGGTCGACTGAGAACGATATTGGGGTACCGTTATAACACCCCAGCTCATCGCTGAATACATCTGAGTAATCAGCGAATAAGGAGTCAGTGTCTGAGGTTGAGACAGCATGGACTCCTGTTAGCCCTAGGCCGAGATGGGGAAACCAATCGAGACCCAATAAGGTAGGGAGATTGCCGTTAACTACCACTAGAGGTAGGTGACCTTAAAAAGCTTTAAAACTGACAAGGAACTTGCCTCTGCCGATTACAGGAATGGTCCTCCCCTGGTAGTCCTTCAGGCTAAACTGGCACTTCTGGAGCCGGCTAGTTGATAGGCTGGGCTGGAGCCTCTTGAGGGTGTTCCACGAGATAATTGAGAGCGCTGACCCTGTGTCAACCTCCATGCACACAGTTTACCTTCTAAGTAAACGGAGAGAGAGATTTTACTAACAGTGTGGCAAGTGTGCTTGGCACGGTGATGTGTGCGACAGTTTAATACTTGCCTCTGCGGCCCCGAGTGTGAGACGGGGGTGCCTTTGTGTTGAGCTTTGAGGGGCTTGGCAGACTCTCACGATGTGCCCCTTTTATGGCAGTTATTGCAGGTGGCTCCTTTAAACTTGCAGGTGGCCCTCAGATGAGATCCACCACAGGCTAGGCACAGGGTGATGTGCTTGGGTGGACCGATGTTTTCTTGTTTGGCTCCTACCTGCGGCCATCTGTCGTTGGAGAGGCGATGGACGCGTTTTCATCACTCAGGGATTCCTCTGCTACCACCTCCTCGGAGTGGACTGGAATTGATGTCAGCTTAACCATCGGGCCATGGATTTCGGTGGCTGAGTGTGCTGCCAATTCTGCTGCTAAGGCCTCCTCGACTGCTTGTGCAAGATTGAGGTCTTTTTTCGTGAGGAGGCGCCTTTGAAGGTGTAGGTCCTTGACCCCGCAGACTAGTTGATCGAGGAGCATGTCCTCCAGGTAGGTACCAAACCCACAATGCAATGCTGCTGTTCTGAGAGCGGCCATATATTGATTAATGGTTTCCTTGCTCGATTGCTTCCTCATACGGAAGGTGAATCTCCTGGCAATCTGTGAGGGCCTGGGAGAATAGTGGTTAGTGAGGATTTCAAGTAGCTCTGACCAAGGAACGTTTTTCAACTCACGTGGAGCCACGAGGGCTGTGGCAGTATCGAAGACGATGGCTCCACAGTAGATTAGGAAATATGATTTTTTCCGATGTTCTCCAGCATCAGCAAGCCCAATTGCATCGATATAATGGTTAAAATGGTTCTTGTATGATTCCCACTTCTCCTCATCCGGTTTGAACGCTGGGAAGACTGGATTGGAGTTCATGGTGATGGGCCGGTAGAATAACCTGTGGAAAAATCTCTCTGGGGCAGCAGAAAATGTTCTAGTGCCTGTGGCAGGCAAGTGATTTCAGCTCTGGAGAGGCTTTTCGCAATCCTCTCTCTCTCTCTGGGTCAGCCACGTTTGGCCGTCAGCCGTTGGTGGCATTTAAATTCGCGCCTGTGTGGGCGTCAGTGACTTGACTACAGCGCTGTGCTGTGCCTTTTAGGTTTGAAATTCAAATGACAGCCGCTTGAATTTCGCGCCTAAACAATGAGCGGCTGCGGCTCGCAGCTTCACTTTCCCTGTAGCTGGGCTAACAAGCGGCTACAGACGCTTCTAACTTTCGATCTGACCGCTCTCTCTCTGGCTGCGGATCAGTGTTCGCTTCTATTGCTTGCTGGCCGCTTTCTCTGTCGGCGGACCAGCGTCGCTCTTTTGTTTGCTCTTTTTGCTTGCTGACCGCTCTCTCTGGCTGCGGATCAGCGTTGCTCTTATCGCCGCTGATCGCTCTCTCTGACTGCGGATCGGCGGCTAGTGACTCAGCGGTTGCATGGTGCTTCTGGTAGCCATCCCATCCTCATCGCCAGTGTTATGTTTGGGAAAAGAGAGGCTGAACCAGAGCATGAGTGCAACAATACTTTATTATAACAATAAAGGGCTGACCGTGCTTGCCACGCCTGGAACTGGCTCGCAGCGATCAGCAACTGGTCGGACCCCGCAGCCTGCTTTTATAGCTGGCTGCTGGGGAGAACCAACCAATGGGTAAAGGGGAGAACGCCCCCGCAAAGTGAGTGGACCTGAGTGAGAACTCCTAGAGTCCTCAGGACATAACATCCACCACCAGGCAGGAGGGCCCATCTATCAGCTGTGCTGGGTGCCCCAGGCAAAGCCCAGGCAGGAATGGTGGCTGGGAGCTTCTTCCTGGGTGGCCCGATCCTGCGCTGTGGCCCTGGGAGATTTGTCTCCCCACATGGGGTTGGGCTGCCCTCTCGGGCAGGGGAGGCTTTGTCGTACAGGTAGTAGGGCATCGTTTTTAAAAATCTTTGCCTTCAAATGATGCCTGGGAAGGCAGCAACAGAGCGCCTGAAGCCAAGTGTCTCTGCCGGGCTCTGGTTGCAGGGAGGAGCCCTGGCTGGCCACGCGTGGCTGTGCCAAACACCATGTGGCTGTGCCAAACGCTGTGGCATTGCTCCAAACACCACAGCAGCATGGGGAGAAGGGAAAGCAACAGTGGTGGAAGGTCTCCTGATACAAAGTGCCCACATCCAAGCCATCTCCGCCCGCCCACCTGAGGATGCAAGGGGGGGAATTAAATCATTCCCCGAAAAGACAGCCTAGCCATTTTTGAGGGGCTCGAAAAAAAAATAAGACCCAGCCTTATTATATGAGAAACATAGTACACACACACACACACACACACACACACACACACACACATATGGCAAATAACTAAAATGAGGCAGAATTTAATTTTAATAAGAAACTATATATCTCTCCTTCATAAAAACTGCACTAAGCCAGAATTTACCATCTGGCTACCAAACACTGCTGAAATGTGATATCCAATTCTTCTGGTACATCTAGTCTACCACAGAATCTCACCCAGTAGCTTCTCCATGCATTACTCATGGTATTTTCAGCCAGTCATTCAGATATCCATGTTAGTAAATGATTTTTATAGCACAAAATGATGCTTCTAAGAATTTGGAGAGTTTTGCTAAAGAAAAAAGGCAGCAGTATTTTAAATAAGCTCTTTTATATACTTTAAAAATGCAAAAATCATTTTTGGTCATTTTTACAAAGATGTTGTTGGGCTCCGAGTCAACTCCGAATATGCCTTGCAGCAATTCAGCTGGCCATGCCACCTTATCTCTGTTGCTGCCGGATCTGTATTTCTGCTTATGTGCTGGTTGATGGCTTTGGAATGACTCAGCAGAACTGAGGATGGGTCCTGCAACAACTGCGGGGATGGAGGATAGATTTCGAAGCAACTGCAGGGCTGCAGGATGGATCCTGCAACAACTGCGGGGCTGCTGGAAATGGTTCTTTTCATGTATTGATGTGGTGCATATTGTTAAAAGGGGTTGGGTGGTAAATAGGTGGTAAATAATTAATCTTAGGTTAAAACATGTTGAAGGTGGCACCAAGTGGGGATCAGTTAATAAGGGTCGGAATAGGGTAGGGATGAAGACATGTTATAGGGTTAATAGCATTTAGGGATAATGGGGTAGCTGTGGCCAGAATTAGAATTGCGTATAGGCCTGGGTGTGGTGGGTTGTGTCTCATGATAATGGTAATAAAAGGAAAGGGAGCAAACTCAAACCCAACTCTAACCTTGCCTGGCTTTTAGCCTTTCTTGTCAGAGAAGAGTATTTGTTGTTTGCTGAGCTAATGAATAAGCCACCATTGCACTAGAAAGGAATTGGAGTTTGTATTCATTTCAGGACAAATCTTCAGTACTCAAGGACTGGCTGAGAGATGTGCTGAAAGTTATTTCCAGCAAATGCTTCTTTGAATTTCTGTTCTAAACGCTCATCTCTTCTATTAATATAGGCTCCCAAGAGTAGCTCTAATCTCTGTTGTACTAATAAGAGACACAGAAACCTGTTCTTTGTGGCCCTCTAGCTGCCTTAAAAAAGAAAGTCATGTGCCATGCCATTTTGAATGAAACCATTTTTGAAATGATTCCCCAATCTGTATAAAAAGTGAATCCTTCTCTGTGTCTGTATGTACCCACATGAAAATACCCTGTTTCTCCAACAATACGGCCTCCCCCAATAGGAAGTCCCAGAATGTTTTATAGGCATGAAATGAAATTAAGCCCCTCCCCCCCAAATTAAGGCCTATATTAAAACATGCAAAATGGGGGGAATGGTGGGGTGGCTTGCTGTTAGGAAGTACTTTTGTTGCACACACGGATATGGTGCTGCCTGCATTGACCCCGATACGAAGTGCCCCACCAATGCCGAGGTCAATATCCAAGCCGTCGCCGCCCGCCCGAAGATCCAAGGGGGGAGAATTAAGTCACCCCCAAAAAGACGGCCTAGCCATTTTTTCGGGGCTCAAAAAAAAAAAAAAAAAAAAAGACCCGGCCTTATTATATGAGAAACACGGTAGCAATATATAGCACTAAAAACAATATTATTGAAAATTTAGTGCCCTAGTCATATAAAGTGATTTTGGGTATTTTTGTATTTCTTACCTTATTAAGGATATTTGAGGAATCCAATGAATTTTAATGCAAACTAACTTAATCAGTATCTCCTAAAATTAATACATGGATTGGAATACAGGCCTCTCCCAAGTCTCGCTGTGCTAAGACATTGTGGCAGGAGTGGAAGTTGTTCATATAAGTCCCTCTGGTTGGATGGCATTCAACAAACATGCTATTTCAGGGAGTCCTTTTGTAACTGTTTGAAGTGACAACAGCACTGGAAAAAAGTGACCTATGATCATTTTTCACACTTATAACTGTTGCAGCATCCCCACAGTAATGTGATTTACATTCAGATGCTGGATAACTGGTTCATATTTATGATGGTTTCAGTGTCCCAGGATCATGTGATTACCTTTTGTGACCTTCTGACAAACAAAGTAAATGGGTTACTATCAATGGTGTTACTAATTTAACAATTGCAGTGATTCACTTCACAAATGTGAAAAGTCATAAGATAACTCATTTCACAAATTTCTCACTTAGCAACATAAATTTTGGGTTCAATTGTGTTCGTAAATGGAGGACTGCTTGTACAGAAGATCTGAAGATCATTTGGATTTTCAATAATGCTTATCACATGACTACATTAAAGGCTTTGGGATTTCTCATAAGCTATGTTGTATCTGCATAGATCTAAATTATCTAGGGCATGGTTTTCCCTGTGACATTCTAAGGAAGAAAAAAGTTCCACTTTGAAGAAGTAGGGTAGAGACATTACCCCTTAAAGTCTGAAGTTGGAGAAGACTTCTGAAAATGTCTTGGACAACTAAGAAAATAAATTAATGGATACTAGAACAAATCCATCCACAGTTTCATTCTACGTGAAAATAATTTGAATCGTACTTTATTCAAATACTGAGAAAGATAGAAAGTAAGAGAAAAACAAAACAATCAGCAAGTAAGGTGGATTGATTTAATTACAGTAATGATGGATGCCATTGGAAGACCTGAAAGAAAGATGACATTGTTTTCTTGTTTACTTTAATGTGTGAAATGCTTCCAGTATGTAACTTGACAAATTTAATCCGGTTTTTCATTTTCTTATTTGTGATGAGGATTTCATCATGTATTTCTTGGTTGTATTATAATTTATTCTGAAATTGTCCTATTTTCTCCAGGCACCTGGTAGGCAAAAAGCACATTTTATAAATAGGTAAACAAATGTGCATGTTTCAGGATTTAGAACAACATATAAATCTTACACCCTTGCTGTCTGGTTTTGTTCCATCATTTAAATCAACTACTAAATCATTTTACCAAGACATGTCAAAGATTGTTGTTTGTGAAGAGGATTTGACATAATATCAGTTACAGAATACTGAAATATAAGAATTACAACACACACACCCAAAACCAAATACATACAATTAAAGAACTCACAGTAATTAAAATTATCTCCTTGGCACTGAGTGTCAGAAACATATCTCTTTTCTTGCTGTTAAACTGAACAAAGTTTTTCTGTAATCAAATACAATTTTCTCATTCTGAAATCTATGGTTAATCTTCTAAACCTTTTCTGAAGAAGGAAGAATTTTAATTCTACATTATTTATATAGAACAGAATATAAACATGGCGTGCTTTTATCTGTAATCTTGTCTGATCTGTAAACATGTAAATGGTTATTTACTACCCTGCTTACTACCCAATTTAATCCATAGGAAACATGTTTCTAGTTAGGTATTCTGTGGCCTTAGTTGGTAAGGTAAACTAAGATTAACAAGAAAGATCAACACATGTGCATATTGCAATAAGTATTCTTCTGAGGGATTATAGTATCCATATAGCAATTCTGAAGAATGGTGAAAGAATGAAAGTCTCAAAGAAGATGTTTGTAGAATTGATATAAAAATGTTACAGTTAATTTTTTTTAAAAAAACTTCTTTTATGCATTCATACATCCAGTTCATGGAAAAAATATACGTGGTTACTAGGAGTTGGAAACAGCTTGATAGCACATGATCAATCAGTCATCAGTCAGTCAGTCAATCAATATTAGCCAGTATGGATATGAGCAAAAGATGTCCCATTGAATTTTATAATTATTTTCTTTATTTTATGCATGGAGTAGAATACTTAAGTTTGAAGTTATTATTTTATAATATCAAAAGATGAATGTGAAAGAATAGTTATGAATGACTGAATATATTACCAGCATGCAATGTATACATTCAGAAGATATGTGAAGGTGAAAATTTCCCCATTCCATTGTTTTCTTCATTAAGAATGCCATTTCAGAATGTAAATTAGTGATATATTGGGATGTTCTGTATATGACAACTTGCTCATATGTTGATAATTGTATGTTACAAAGGAGGCATAGATTATGTTCCTTCTATATAATAGAGCAGTTTCATTCAGTTATATCTTTGATAGTGGAGCATTCAGGCAAACTAGATACTTCAGGAGGACTGCCCCATGGTTTTTCTGCATTTGAATTCTGAGATTGACAATTAAAGGACTGGATTTCTCACCCCCTTTTCTAAAAAAAAGTTTATTGTAATGTGGATATACTAATCTGTACATTATGACCAGTTCACTTTTTCTTTTCATCCTAGGTAAAGGTAAAGATTCCCCTCGCACATATGTGCTAGTTGTTTCCAGCTCTAGGGGGCGGGGCTCATCTCTGTTACAAAGACAAAGAGCCAAGCGCTGTCCGAAGACATCTCCGTGGTCATGTGGCCAGCATGACTAAATGTTGAAGGTGCCCAGAATGCTGTTCCCTTCCCACCAAAGTGTTCCCTATTTTTCAGATCGGCAAGCTCAGTGTCTTAGCCACTGGGCCACAATATCGCCTTTTTCATCCCAGATGACTATATCTGTTGATTGATAAGAACATAAACAGGCAACCATTTTGACTGCAAGGGAGTAAGAACAGAGTCATAAATAACTTTTTAGGTGGCAAGTGGTGGAAGAGATGAAGAAATGGGAAATATATTTTTCTATTATTTTTTAAAATTCTGTAAGAACCTGTATTGTAGATGGGGGAGACTGGAAAGCCAGTGCAAAGGTTTGAAAGTGGATCAGCAGGCTTTGGGACAGATATCAAAATTCTGAGTAATGGGAGAAAGGAGGAAGACCAGAGAAGCTTGAGACAATCAGAGATGAACTAAGTTTTAGATGAGCAAGTTTAAAAGAAAGAGAGAAAGTGATACAACTTGGCAATAAACTGAACATGAAAGAGAAGAGAAGAGAATGGAATGCATTAGAGATACAGAAAAGTTGCATGCCTGATAAACAAGGTCAATGATGGGGTTTTCAACTGATATGGAAAGGGATTAAGGGGAGAGAAGGCTTAGGAACGAAGATAAATCACTCAGTGTCATTTTGGCAGTGAGACATCTAAGGAGATAGGAAGGGACAGGAAAATTGGAAAGATAGGAAGATAAGACAGGATGGAAAGGCATGGCCAAATGACACTATCTTTCTATTACTTTGATAACATCAGCTGTAAGGGAAAAGCGTTTTTATCAAGGCATAAAAAGTGCACCTAAGAAAACAAACTGAGTAAGAGTTTATCTATAACAACATTAGAGTGTATGGTCTGATGAATAGGAGGAAAATTTCCCCATGTGGATTTATTCAAGCAAATTCAAGACGATTTTCTTAGTGGCAATGTCACTTCTATAGAACTGTTCTCTCCAACAGTTTAGGTCACCTTCCTCTTTCTCCCAGGTAGCTAATTGGTGTGTGTGTGTGTGTGTGTGCACACTTTTGGTTATTACCAGTATTTTTATCTTGTCATATATTTAGCATCTTAATTGTATGTCACTTTGAAAAAATTGAGTTACACATTTCTTAAACAACAAAACTGCTAGGAATAGCAGAGAAAGGAGTTAAAGAACTTAAGATAGAGGTTGTTTGTCTCATTGCATTGTTTCATAAAGTAATAATTGAGTGATCATTTATTTAGAAACCATTGCCCAGCTAAGCTTGAAGACTTATAGAACTATAGAATAATGTAGCAGGCAATAGTGTTGTCAGCAAAGAATATAAACTTCTGTTTTTGTTAAAGAGAAAGTGAGATTTTGTGTCAATTGGGATAAGCATCTGTAGCAAAAAAAAAAAAAAAAAGAAGTCCATGGTTCAGAGGTGGTATTCAGCAGGTTCTGACCAGTTCCAGTAGTGGAAATTTTGAGTAGTTCAGAGAACTGGTAAATACCATCTCTGACTGGAGATTTTACAGTATCCTTCTCCTGCCATGCCCACCAAGCCACACCCACAGAACTGGTAGTAAAATTTTTTGAATCCCACCATGCCGTGGTTCTTCTGAGATGTGAATTTAGCTGTGACAATATAGCAAGGTAGTTTATATGTGCCTTCAAGGAAAATAACATGCTTTGTCACTCTATAAAATACAGGAAGGCCTTTTTGTACCCAAAGAAAAGTGCTGTGGAGATCAACATTATATATGTTATTTTAATTATCTTTCAATTTCCAGATGTCTGGAAATTAAATTAAATGGGTAGTTTTCTTACTTATTTGAGAAACTTCTTCTTAGCAAAATCTGCAACTGTCCATTACATTTATTATGCAGTAATATACAATGAAGAATCAATGCAGAGTCACTCTTTGCTTTAAATGTTTAGCTCTTCCATTTTCTGTTTTTTTCTTACTACCATTTCTGTGCCTTACTAGAAGATTCATTATATCACTTAACAAATCTCATATTCATACTTCTTGTTCTCCTCCTCTTAAGAAAATAATATATTATTAAGTTTTTTATAGAAAATTTTCATATCTCAAAATTCTAGACTGGATGTGCTAGTTTTTCCCTATGACATCTGATGTTTTATAAAACTGCAACTGTCAATGACAGAATTATATAACAGAGTTCTTTGTTAAATTAAACTAAATTTTGTGATTAAAATGTATCTCTAATTATCTATTTAACATTATAGTACTTCATTTAATATGATAATTTATAAAAATTAGAGATGATAGAAACAATGTGAAGTTTCACCATACAGGTATTATTTTTATACTGAATGCTAAATGAAAGAAATATGCTCTTACATATGAGAGCACAGGGCATATGAGAATATTTATTTTACAATACAATTATCATAATTAAAAACCTTGGCTAATGAGAAAAATTGCAGAATTAGACTTTACAGATTTCAGCCCTTTGAAGTAGACTTGACTGTGAACGGACAATGCAACGATCACATTATTGTTATATAGCATAATAAGAGAATCCCGAAAAAGAATCAAGCTGTAGCTATTTTGAGATTCTTCCTCATCTTATCTCTTATCAGGGATAAGCTGATATTTATGTAACCATTTTTGCATTGTTTCTTCAAAGTTATCTGCATAATTGTCTACAGTGGGAGATGATCAGAAAATCACAGAGCTGTAAGGTAGACTGGGAATAACAATATCTGGATGAAAATAATGCAAACTTCTTCCTTATTGTTTTGGGTGTCCAGCTTGATATTAGAAACTTCTTTTTCTTTTTCATATCTCATATCTCACAACTTTATGATAATAGAATAGAATAGGATAGGATAGGATAGGATAGGATAGGATAGGATAGGACAGGACAGGACAGGACAGGACAGGACAGGATAGGATAGGATAGGATAGGATAGGATAGGATAGGATAGGACAGGACAGGACAGGACAGGACAGGATAGAACAGAATAGAATTATTTATTGGCCAAATATGATTGGACACACAAGGAATTTGTCTCTGGTGCGTAAGCTCTCAGTATATGTTAAATTGATGAATGTAACAACTGATTTATTATGAAGTTATTTAATACAATCAGAAAATTCTTCCAGTAGTGACAATTGCATATCTTGAAGAATGTGTCCATGTGGGAAGGTCAGAGAAGCAGAAAAATCTCTGCAAATTTGCAAAGACAGTCTTCCTTACCTATATTACAGAGAAAAGGTCTGACAACAAAGTTTTCTAGAGAAAAGCTTGATTCAAATAAAAATACACATTATGTTGAGAGATTTTTTTTTAATATAAATTATAGCTTTAGAATATAGATGTGTTAATTAATTGCATTGAAAAATGTTGAGTTAGGGTTGATTGGAAAGTTCTAAAGAGCCATCTGTCTGAAGGTATGAATGCTGCCCTATTGTAATTTCCAGGCTACAAAAGAAAAACAATAATTATTGTGACTTACATCTCGTCTTTCTTTCCTCATAATTTCCTATTGTGCATTCATATGTACATTTAATGGTGTACATAAAATTTATCAATGCCAAAAAGACAGATTCTGTTTTGCTCAGAGTTGTCATAGATATTTATTAATGCCATCTGGGAAGTATACAAAGTGCAGGTGCAAAAATGCTTATATTTCACCTTAATCAGATCTGAATCCATGGTTACTGTATATTTTAAAGACTGGATTAATGCTTTATTATTATTGAAATAAATTTAAATACTAGGAGGTTCCTTTTTTTTACATAAAAGGAAAATATACTGCTGGGCCTAATATGTGTGAACGTCATGAACTACAGATGCACTGTTGGGGACATACTGTTACAGGAATTTGGAAAACACAGGAATCCAAATCAAAAGCAAAATGGGTGGCACTGTAAAGAAAGCTTTTATCTGAACTGTATGTGCTTTGGAAAGAGGAGTGCCTGGAAACTGTAGGATTTGGGATAAGTTTTGTTTTAGAATGGACTTCATCACATTTTGTATTATTTCTTATCCTGAACACAGATGTTATCACAACCCCATAAAGAGAAAGCTAGCAAGGGAGAGAGAACACTGTCCATCCTATCTAAGTACTCCATATAGTGGCCTTTCTATTGATATTATCAAAGCAAGCCAGCAGGAGAGCTGAATCTGAGTCCTAAAAGCCAGCAGGGTTTATTGTGGAGTGAAAATGAAATAGACTGAACTCTTTTGAACAAATGGAAATGCCTTGCCTGCCCATAATAAGTAACTGAGTTCTCACATCTCAAATTCTAACATATTAAGAGACCCTCCACAAAGCAAGCTGGTTCTCTACTGAAGAGAACCTCCTTCCACTCACAGAGAAGGGTGAGAGCAATGAAGGAGCTATTGCACTTTTTCCTATTGCTATCATACTTCTATAACTTTCAAAAGAGGAGCTTTTCTGAATCCGGCTAGTTTCATTGAGCATGTCATAAGCTGAGTACTTTCCCCCAGTATCTCCAGAGCTTCTTTAAGAACAGGGATATACACCCTTTTGATTCAGCACATGTCCTAATGGGTATATCAGAACTCACATGACAGCAGGACAAGAAGGAAAGTCAATTCATTCAAATATTTTTCTTTCCTTTTAATAAGTTGATCCCTACTCATTGATCATTTCCCACCTTTTCCATATGCTGAGAACAGGACTGCTGAATGAAAAAAGCTTTAGGAGACACATGTGTCCCTCAGCTACAGGTCATGTATTCATCTTAATAAGCTCATTAGTCATTTCTATCCTTGCAGAAATAGTTTACCAATGAATATGTCTTCTGCCTGTTTCTTCTGAACTAGATCCCATTCAAACCATAGAGCAGTGTTTCTCAACCTTGACGGCTTTACGGTGTATAGATTTCAACTCCTAGAATTCTGGGTTTTTAAATCCTTACATCTTAAAACTGTCAAGTTTGAGAAACACTGTCATAAAGGCTTATTCCCCGGAAAATAGGATTTTGAAAAGGAACTGGGATTGTTCTGCTGTTTGAACAATACTGTTATCAATTAACAAGGACCCAACCAACCATAGGAAATGCATTGATGATGTTACCTAGTTTGGGTAATGAAATATCTCCAAGAAAATGACCAAGCTCACAGAGCACCAAGGGCCACTCATTTCAACCCTGATCTACAAATATTTTTCTTTTATTTGAAATGTTTTGCTTTTCATCTCTTGATGAAAGCCATAATTAATAACTGATGAGCATTTTGACCTTATGTTTGTGTCTACTTTGCCTCACAGGTAAGTTTCAATCCACAATAATGTAACAGCTGCTAAAGAAGATGGTGATAATTTAAAAAGGCAGAAAAATAAGAAGTAACCTTTTCATGGCTTATCATATCATCACTCTAAAGTATTAAGGAGCTCCTAATATCAGCTCAGGTATGCCCATCTCAAACTCATCTGAATGAAAAACCCTCCTTGTTCTGTGGAGCACAGCCAGTAGAATGATAAGTGAGACAGATTTAACATACCCCTTTCTGCAAGAGTTCCTTTCCTGTGTCTCGGTAGCAATATTAGAGGTAATCTGAGAGTCAAATATGCAGGCAGCCTCAAGGCACATCATATATTTCTTCATTCCGGAGCTGTTCCATAATTAAAAATGAAAACTAATTGCTCTTACTATTCCTTCCTTTTCTATAACACCAGTAAATTAGTTTCTGCTCAGCAATGAAAAATCAAAAAAGCTTTTGAAATGAAAATGTACTGTTTGATAACTTTTATTTTTTAATTAGCATGCTGAGAAATCAGCCCTTCCGTATTGATCTGTGTTTTTGCAGGATGTTTGAGTTTGTAACAAATAGGGTGATATATAGGACTATTACTTTACTTAGTACCCTAAATTGTTGTTAGTGTAATTGAAGTTCAACTCTTTACCTGTACTGTCCTCTATAGTCAAACAAGAATGACCTGTGTAGGGAGATTACTTTGAAGAGAAATTCAAGGAGAAGTTAAGCAACACATTTAAAAATAATTTCAGTTGTGCATTTTTTGCTTTGTTTTCAGAATTCCTAATTCTTCTGAAGTGATTGTTGTCATGAAACATTGTTCTTTTAAAAAAAAGTCCAATTAGTAAGAGACTGGGAAAAAGAAAAATGCTTTTTTTTAAACATTTGGGGTTGGGGATAAGACTGAAAAATCCTTGCCAAGCAAGCAAAGCCTTTGTAAAAGCTCAAGGAACCCCAAATCAATGTAAAAGCCCCCCAAGTCAATTATTTTAATTAAAAGCTTCTCTAAATCTTATTCCTGTGGCTAGAAAATTGATAAAGTCATCTCCATTAGGAACAACGTTTTAAAATGTAATGACATGAAATACAGGTGAAAGGGACATCAAGAAATAGAAAAAATATCCAGATGTTTTCATATGTTTTCTTTGGATAAACTCGGTTGCATAAGTCAAAATTGTTTATATGCACTGTAGTAACCTTGATGATATACACTTTTTTCATATAAAATGAAAAGTGAAGTAATTATTCCAGAAAATCCTAAACAGTGGATTTGTTTTATTTTATTTCAAAATCTGTTTACCCTAAACTTTTTGTCAAGTAGGCCTATAAATGTAAACATAGAAGTAAAACTAGTTCAAATTGTCAAACCAAACACAGAAAAAAATAAATATATTTCCAATAATTCAATGTTTCTCTTACTGAGGAAAAATTAATTAGTTTAGGGCTTTAAGACCAATCCCTGTACCTTAAATTATACTCAGTAATTAATGGGCAACTATTGTAGATATTTCAGTACAGAGATCATATAATCTTTCGATTTTGCACAAGTTAGAGTGTCGTCAACATGCTGATGTTCCCTATCTCCAAAACTCTGAATGGTTGTACTGAAACACATCATCCATGCAGAATATCTTGCATTAGTACCAGTGATTGAAAATATATTACTGGTCAATACATTAAAAAAACAAGGTTTTTGCGTGACAACAATTGGCTTATTTTGTTCAAATTGACTGCAAATCAGGATTGATTTATTGCAGGAAAACTATTTCCTGTTAGTATATTTATCAATGTAAGTGATAAATGTAAATTGCAAGTATAGACAGAAAAAGTATATATCATAGTGAAGGGAGAAAAAAAACACCTTATTGTCTAAATAGAAACTCTTCTTTCTTTTAGCAGAATTATCTGTGACCTAAAATGTGATTTTTATATTGGAAGGGCATTTTCGGATGGATTGCTTTCTTTCAAGTTTTGTGACTCACTCTCCATATAACTGAAAAATACTAGTGATGAGCAATCTGAAGTAGTAATTTTAAAAATAACACCAATAATTTTAATGCAGCAGATATTTTGCACACAAGATGTCCTGATAGGTTTGGAAAAGTTGCTAGTGAGCTTTTACTTATTGAACTGTTACTAGTTGCTAGTGAAAAAATTTCAGTACTTTGATGTCCACCAGGTATATGGATGGTATAATGAAGTGTATGCTTAATCATAAGCAAGAGTAACAATGGTAAGAAAAATCATGAGGTTACATTAAATTATTGATGTTCATGGATGTAGTCTAGCCTCCTTGCCTTAAGAAATAATTCAATAATGAAAAGCAGATGATAATCTCTGCAGGATAGAATTAATATACCTGCCTCTTTTATCCTAGGATTCAGCAATTCCAAGGGCCAGATCAGCCAATGGAAAATGAGCTACAAATAATGTTTGTCAGTGAACAAGACTGTGCAAGTGATTCTAATTATATTTATGGCAAGAAGCAGTGCCCACCTAAGTGCAAACAAAGGTCACAACACCAATGTCACTGGGGGTGTTTTCATGAGGATTGGGTAGAAAGGATGCCTTTGAACATGCTGGAGACATTAAAGAGAAGATGTCTCACACATGCAATTATTCAGAATCTCTTCAATTGTGAACACATGCTTGCATATGGAGAAGATTATGACTCTGCCTAACACCTGGTAAGCATGCTCCCTTGACTGCCCCCCTTCGGTATTTGCTCCCCTTCTCATGAAACTCTGAGATTCTGCAGGTTCTGATGCCAGCTGCTAAACATTCAAGGGATGGATTGGCTTAATGATGAAGCCCAGGAAGACATGAAGGAAAAAAAGAAGGGGCAGGGAATGGACAGAGGATGTACTATTTTAAATCTTCTCTATCACACAGCTCTTCCTGGGCTATTATAAAATTACATATACCACATGCATGAAAAACTATTGACAGGATGCTTGCATCTTCTTCTTTCAAAACCTGGTAGAGAAACAGCATCTCATAAGCATCAGCATTTCTTTAGACCTAAGAACCTCTATCACTGCTGTTGAGCAGCCCACTTTTTGAGAGTTAGCCTGTTAAAATACAAAATACAAAAATGAGAGGGGGATGAAGTCAGCAGTAAGTGCAGAAGATTTGGAGATTTTTGGAAGAATAAGTGAAAGAACCATTTTGAAATGGCAATTCAGTCCTGAGGAAAGAAGGGATGTGAGAAAGAGAATCAAGACACTTAGATTTTCTTTGTTATTTGAAAGAAACTCTACAAGGCTTTCCAGATTTTGTTATAGCAATAAATTGAAGTTCATAGTCCTTGTCAGTACTAGTCAGTAGTCCTTGCATTTTCTGCTTCATATCATGATCTACAGGAAAGAGCTGACTGTAAATGAATGTGAAGCTTGATTTGTTCCTCTTTTCTTTTTCCTTTAACTCTTTTCTGAAAAGTTTAATTCTTTCCTCCAAACAGCAAGGAAGGAGCAGGCAAAGAGAACTCTGAGAGGATCGGGTTCAAAAGAAGGCTAACAACCAAACTAAATAGGGACAAGAGTTCCATATGTTTTGTGGCACATGTAAGTAGCCTAGCCATTGTCTACTAAGAAGAAGAGTTCCATGAATCATTCTGAGGGAAGTCAGTTTCTCCATGATTACAACATGCATGTGCGTTCCATATGTAGACAGAGAGATAAATAAATAGAAAGATTTCTAAAGTTTGAAACTTAAGAAATATAAAAGAATCTTATGCAACTTGGGGTCTTAGATGCATGTAGAATTATGAAAATGCTTTCACTGGGTCAAATGGATAAGGGGAGGGGAATCCTTGTTTTACAAGATTTGAAGCTTTTTCTTTAAATGCTTTTTTTAATATAATTGGAGATACAGTATTATGAATTCCCTTGATCATATTTGAAACCAGATTTTTATATTTATATTTATTTGTTATTTGTTCAATGTATATGCTACCCATCTTGCCTGGAGGGAACTCGAGATCTCAGCTGCCATGTTTCAGCTCCCAGATATTCAACTTCATCTTTCCACAATGTGTCAGCCACCTGATGTGTGATGAGTAGTTTCCTTAATTTACAACCAGCCAGACATTCTGCTATATATCTTTTTACATTCTGACCACCTTTTGAAAGTTTGCTTGATTTTGTTTTGACTGATTGCTCTTAGCTACCTTGAACTTCGTTAAGGAAAAGAAGGAGATCAGTGATGGAGATACAAGTGATGATCTACATGTATGTCTTCTCATGAATCTGACAGAGAGTAATGGGTCATCTTACTGAATTTCTCCTAAGGCAGGACTAGAACTCCTGGTCTACCATTTTCAAGCCTGGGGCCTTAACCACTGCACAAAACTAGCTCCCTACACTTGTCTACTCAGAAGTAAATTCTACAGATTTCAGTAACTTGATTTTTACATAAGTAAATCAAAGCTTTCAGGCTGAATTGGAGCAATGTATGTTACTATTTGATGAAGAAGTTTTATTCTTGAATTGTATTCAGTTATAAAATAAATTTCATGTTTTATCATTCTCTTTTTCCTTTATGAATGTTAGTCCCTTGGTATGTCCTGAGGAAAGCCTACCTTACTTTTCAGGTGTGAGAAAAGATAAAACAAAAAGAAGGGAAAAAATGGTAAAGTGGTATTATTAGTGAACTTTACCTCTCCTGTTGTATATTTTAGACATTACTGTAAAATGCGTTCACAATATTGCTGTCAAAGGTTTGGCAGGTACTTCCATATTTAGAGATATTAAGATATTGCCTGACCTTTTCACCACATTTCACTTGTATAAATATTCTGCCAAATTCATTAGTGTATACATTTCAAGTTGATCAGCTAATACATACAAAGTGACACACACAGAAATATTTTTCAATTTTTATATTGTGCATACAGGAAATAAAAGATATTAAATCTCTCCTGAGTGAAGAAGAAATGCTTTGGGACCAAATGCCATTTGTCAGTTAATAGTAGTTTATGGAAAAGGGAAATTAGAACAAATGACTACTTCAGAAATTCTCTAACAACCATCACAATGTTCCCTAAAGGTTTTGTTTAATTCTGCATCTAGCTCTGCACTTCACAGCTGTAATTTTTTAAAAATTCCCATCATAATTAATATATTTAATTTCACTGCAAAAACTATTGTCAGTAACACAATGTATGTTATTTATTTGTTTATCTTATTTTAGTTATTTAAGGATTTATGTCACTTCACTCCTGCATATAAATACTATAAATGGGATTTAAAAGTCTAAGAATCATATGAACTATTTTTTATGGATCTTTTTTTATTTATAGAATATATTGTGCTCTAACTGCCATATAACTACCAGAAGGACATATTTTGGCAACCACAAATTATTACTGTTCTGCCATTCTTACTGTAACAGAATGAAAAAAGTATTATATACATGATGAAAAATATATAATGTATTAAAATAAAAAGGGTTGTCTTAACCCACCCACCGCTATTTTGGATTAGATTTCCTGAATTTCCACTCAGAAGATGAGTGTGGTCCTTAGTTTTCAAGAGTTCTTCCATTTGTACTATAACAAGTATATTAACATTGCTTTAAAAGATAATGGCATCTTTCTTAATGGAAAAGTGGTCTGTATCCAAAATTACAGATAGAAGATGCATATTCCTTTCACAGAACAAAAGATTTAAATCCATCCATGACAAACTACTCCTAAAACTAAAATCTTATGGTATCTCTGGACACCTGCATAACTGGATAGAAGCATTCCTGTCAAACAGACAACAAATGGTCAAAATTGGGAGTGTCCTATCAAATTCTGTACCTGTCAATAGTGGTGTCCCCCAAGGCAGTGTTTGAGGACCAACTCTCTTCATACTCTACATAAATTACCTCTGTGATCATATTAAGAGCAACTGTGTTGTCTTCGCTGATGATGTAAAGCTATTCAATACCACTGACAATACTGCTACCCTTCAAAAAGATCTCGACTATGTATCAAAATGGTCAAACAAATGGCAACTTCAAATCTCAAGAAATAAATGTTCTGTCTTACATATTGGCAAAAAAATCAGAAAATAAAATACAAGCTGAATAGTCAAGACCTTGTTGATGATCCAAACTCTGTAAAGGACCTTGGAATACTCATCTCAAATGATCTAAGTGCTAGAACCCACTGTAACTGCACAGCCAAAAAAGCATTAAGAGTTGTTAACCTAATCCTATGTAGCTTTTTCTCTGGTAATATCACACTACTAATTAGAGCAGGGGTCCCCAACCACCGGGCCGCGGACCGGTATCGGTCCGTGGAACATTTCCTACCGGGCCGCCGGTTTGCTGGGCACCGCCATTTTGTTTGATGAGAAAGTGCTTCCGGGTGAGCTTTTCCAGTTGGAAAGTGGTGTTTGGGTCCTGAAGGAATCCTCACACCTTAGTTTCATCGAAGGGAGGGGGCTTCGAACAAAACTAAGGCACGAGGATTCTTTCAGCACCCAAGGCAAGGTGAGCTGAGCGACTGTCCCGAAGCCATCCCAAAGCGAAGCCCATCAACAAAGGCACAAAGGAGGAGTTGAAGGTGGCGGGGAGAAGCGGGGGACAGCTGGCTGGCTGGTCGCTCGGCTCGCCTTGCCTTGTCATGCGTGCTGATGCCGGTATCAGGCCGCAGATCATTTTGTGATGCCGGTACCGGGCCATGGCACAAAAAAGGTTGGGGACCACTGAATTAGAGCATACAAAACATTTGCTAGACCAATACTTGAATAAAGCTCATCAGTCTGGAACCCGCATTATCTATCTGATATTATTTTTTTTAAAGAAACTTTATTGATTTTACCATTAAAACCAACACATCTACAAACTATATACACAAAGGAACAAACAGGCCTTGACAGAGGCCAGGAAAGAAAGAAGGGCAAAAGAATGGGAGAAGAGAAGGGAGGATAGAGGGGTAGGGGTAGGACAGGGAAAACAGTTAAAATAAAACCATGTCTTTTGTGACCCTATCTGATATTAATACAGTTGAGAAAGTCCAGAAATATTTCACAAGAAGAATTCTCCACTCCTCTCCTAGTTGCAGAAAACCTTATGCCACCAGACTTGAAATTCTAGACCTAGAAAACCTAGAACTATGCTGCCTTCAGTCCGATCTAAGTATACTATATAAATCATACATTGCAATGTCCTACCTATCAATGAATACTTCAGCTTCAACCATAACAATACAAGAGCACACAATAGATACAAACTCAAGGTAAACCACACTAAACTTGATTGCAGGACAAACGACTTCAGCAACAGAATGATCAATGTCTGGAACACTCTACCTGACTCTGTGGTTTCTTCCTCAAACCCCAAAAACTTTAACCTTAGACTGTCTACTATTGACCTCACCCCTTTCCTAAGAGGTCTGTAGGGGGCGTGCGTAAGCGCACCAATGTGCCTACCATCCCTGTCCTATTGTTTCATTTATTTTTTGTTTTATTTTTCTTATATGTATCCATTTCATGTATTCATAACTTTGTTTATACTTATGCCTGTTATCTTATAATCACTTGACAAAATAAATAAAATAAAATCCAAATATTTTCAAACCTTGAAAAATTGTTCTTCTGCAACTCTTAATGGACAAGATAGTTTGCAGCTCTGTGAACAGTCCAGTTCAAGAAGAAAATAGCTAAACCTTGGAAAAAGGCAATGATCAACAGCTTCATAGAAATATGAAACTTTACATCCAAGTTTCTCTGAGCATTATAATACTCTCTGGTTTCTTCAAAGGTCTTTAGAGAGGAACATATCTTACAGAGACTTCGAAAGGGGTAGATCCATGAATTATTTCAAAAGGTATTCTGCTGAATCTGGATACCAATACTATTTGACTCCAACAACATCTAAAAGCAGTCCTTGACTTATGGCCACAATTGAGCCCAAAATTTCTCTTGCTAAGCAAGACATTTGTTATGTGAGTTTTGCTGCATTTTATTATCCTTCTTGCCACAGTTATTAAGTGAATCACTGCAGTTGTTAAGTTAGTAAGTGAATCTGGCTTCCCCATTGATTTTGCTTCTCAGAAGGTCACAAAAAGTGCTCGCTTGACCCCAGGGCACTGCAATCATCATAAATATGACTCAGTTGCCAAGCATTTGAATTTTGATCACATGACTATGGGGAGGCCACAATGGTCATAAGTGGTCACAAGTGTGAAAAACAGTCATAAGCTACTTTTTTCAGAAAGCCATTGTAACTGTTGTAAGTTTAGGGTTACCTGTACATATCTGAACAAAAATCAGCACCCACATGTCACAAACATTTACATTAACAAAGCCTAGAATGAAGGAGAGACAAACATAGAGGTCATGTCATACCTTGGAGTCAGTGGTGGGGTTCTACCAGTTTCCCTACACTGATCACTGATCAGTCATCACGCACGTCGTGCTCACACGCAGCTTTCCAAACATCAGCTGAGGTTCTGCCATGCCAATCAGCTGAGAGGATAAAGAACAGAAAGCTCAGGGCCAGATGGGAGGGCCAATGCTGCACTTTCCTCTTCTTTCTCCTCTCAGCTGATTGTCAGAGCTTCTTTTTTTTTATTTCACCACTGCTTGGAGTCATTGGCAATGTGGGAAGAATGAAAAGAAGCAAAGGAAATAGCTACTTAACAAAACTGGGGTTCCCAGAAAGAAAAAGTGTGACAGAATGAGTTGTAGAAACCTAAGAAGTGAGATAAATTGAGTCACCTCTGCCTGGTTGAGCTTGGTGCCTCATAGGCATCCTGCCATCAAAAGCTAGAAGTGGGAAGAAGGGGAGGAAGGATGAAAGGGGGAAGGATAAAGGGAAATAAAGCTTTTTGTGTATGTGACAGGAAATTGGAAGGCAGAATGATAGGTGATAAGGAACAGAGCAGCCGGATCCTGTTTGTACTAGCACTCCAAGGCCAGGCACCATGAAAAATATGCGCTTAACCTCCAAATATCTCTGAGTTCTCAAAACATCTTGGTGAGCTCCTTTTGTCTGGAAATGGACTGATCATAGGGGGAGGGATGAGCTGTAGGCAAACCTACACCTTATTTTTGTATCTAGTAAGTGTAGGAGATTTTGGAGTTGACTTGACTTTACTGTAACCAACATCCTTAGTAAAAGAATCCTTTGCTTTAACCAACTGGAGTCGTGGGCTTCTCTTTCCTAAGGGATCGGATTGGGACATGTCTGACAGGTTGTCTTTCTGAACTGCTGCTGTTGCTTTAAGGTAGATGGTACACCTTATGTGCCTCAAAGCTCTATATCAGAGCAAGTTGTAAATCTATGAAAAATAGCAGAATGTAAAAAACAAAGATTCTACTACAGTAAAGTAGACTTTTTATCCATCTGTACACCCTCAGGTATTTACTGCTTGTATCCACAGCATTTTAAGGACACTATGACTTTTTTCATTCTGTTCCTTTCTATCACAACTAGCTATTAGAGTATGCACACTTGCCCACATATGGCTATGAATTGTTATTTATTTTGCAATTAAGAGGCAGGCAGATTTGTTTGATTCAAAGAGGATAATTACTGGTACACATCTGTCTTTCCACAAAAATTACTCAGCTTAAAAGAACAGCTTTTTATACATGCAAAAGAACAATGTATTTTGTGCAAGACAGATACATACAGGGTTTGTTTCATTCTACTAACAAAATAAAATCTGTTTGGGCCCTGTTGATGCACTTTGTTATCATACTTTCATTGGTAAACAAACTAGCTTACACTGTTGGAAATGCTGTGGTAGGTAGACCACCCATGCAAGCATACTTGAGATATGTTTGAAAAGCCCTCTAGTAAAGCTAGGAATATTACTGAACTTCCTGCAAGTTGGTTCCTTATTTTACAATTCCAAATACTTTGAGTCTTTGTTTACCACATATGCTTAAGATGCATTTTCCTTATGGATTTCGTTGAAGGTTACAGAATAACAAAGAGCTGTTTAGTATATTTGTAATTATGCTTTAGGCATTTCTACTCAGACCTCTGTCGAACTATAACATAGAATACTACTTCATTTCTTTTTTACTGAAATGAGCGTTCATTATAAGATGAGAGTCAGAATTACATATATTGTTTACTGTATTTGAGTACTCTGAACACTGAACTCTTGATTTCAACTATTAATGAGGTCGTAGGTGGAAGCACCTGAAGTTTTGTTCTGCTTTCTTTTATTTTCTATAAATCCTTTGGCTCTGTTATTCAACTAATCTTTGGCTTCTGCTAAGCTGTGATGCTTCTCTCCAAAGGTGGTAGTATACAAATGGAGACAAGTCAAAAGAAATAAAAACTCTTGTGAACCACATGACTTTGCAATGTTACTAAATAACAGGGTGGTATAGCGCTTTTGAATGTTCCGTTAGAAGACAATATTTGTAACTTAGGGTTGCACTGATGATGTTACCTGGTTTGGTAATGAAATGTCTGCAACAAAACTACCAAGCTCAGCGAGCACCAAGGATTCTGCTTCCCAATGTATTGGGAAGAGGTATTTCAAAATGGACAGGAGTTGGAATATCAGAGGTGGTATTCAGCAGGTTCTGACCAGTTCTGGAGAACCGGTAGCAGAAATTTTGAGTAGTTCGGAGAACTGGTAGCAGAAATTTTGAGTAATTTGGAATACCACCTCTGACTGACCCTGCCCCCATCTAGTCTCTTCCTCCTGAGTCCCAGCTGACCGGCTGGGTCTTCTTTTGTTGCCCTGCACAAGAGAATGGAGCTGGAAAGCAGGTTAGTGGGGTGGGAATAGAATGGGGATTTTACAGTATCCTTTCCCTGCCATGCCCACAGAACTGGTAGTAAAAAAATTTGAATCCCACCACTGGGGAATTTCCCTGAATTTTTTCTTGGCTTATGCAGCAGAAAGATAATATTATACCATAAAACTACATCTTTTAACTTGCTTAAACATTTCTTCAGCTTTAACATTTCTATCTCATTACTTTTAGTGGTTTTTGACAATACTTTGTGAGGTGTCTGAAACTATTGGTAATAGGGGTTTCTTTTTAAACATCTCCCAATCCCTCTTAGGCTTTTCAGGTGACTCTTTCTTCTTAATTATGAAGAAAGCAATGAGAGGATGACACATCTTGTCTTCCCTGTAGGCATTTAGCAATTATAAGAAGCCAAATAAGTTGAAGGCTACTAGAGAGATGTTTTGCAGAACAATCACACATATCTTTTGTCATCTCATAACTAAATACTTATCATACTTCATCCTTAAGAATTTCACTGACCTTTTCTTCTCCTTTGTAAAAAATATAGAAATAATTTTTTTTCTAAGAAACTGAAGTGGAATCATGGACAAAAACCAAACAAAATAGAAAAGTTCACCAGGACTAATCACACATTTCTAAAAAGCAGGAATTTTAGGAGATTACTTTCATGTTTCAGTGTGTACTTACTTCCTTTGTATATATTTAGCATTGTAGAGAAAATGCTTTGGAGATTACATCTATCATGCATTAAAGCTGAATAATTAAGTCTGAATTCTTGGGAACATATTAGCTGATGTCATCATTTTGAAGAACTACATGAGATACTTGGAAAAAATAAATAGAAGTAAAGGAAAGGGTGAAAAGCTGTCAGTGTTGCACCTATATAGTAAATGTACAGACATATAATTATATGCCTAAAATCCAAGATAATGATGTGGGCAGTAAATTCATTATTAATCTCCTTAGTATGCGCTCTGGTAACCAGCAGACTGGTTTCTAAATTTTGCCTTAGGCACAAAGCAAGCTGGGTGACCTTGGACCAGTCACTCTGTCTCAGCCCTTGATAGGAAGCAATGGCAAACCACTTCAAAATCTTACCAAATAAACTGCAGAAATTAAACTGACTTGAATAAAAAGTAATAAAAGAATCTAACAAAATAAAAAAATAAAAAAATAAAATTTATATTTTTGAATCAGTAACTTGAAAATATATCATTAGCTTATATAATTAAAAGTGATTTCAAACAAAGCATTCCTAGTTTTACCACATTTTTATACCACATTTTTTTCATTTTCCTTGACTTCTCTGGAATTTCTGTTTTGGGAAAAGATCCTTGATCAGAACTCCCACTTATGACTGTATGACTGTAACCTTATTGCTTGTATCCTAACAATTTTTATTGACTATTCCTAGTTTGATTTGATTGCTCATTTTATTCTAAGACTATTATTAAGTGTTGTACCTGATAATTCTTGACTCTTGACAAATGTATCTTTTCTTTTATGTACACCGAGAGCATTTGCACCAAGATAAATTCCTTTTGCGTCCAATCACACTTGGCCAATAAAGAAGCACTGCCAGCTTGTGGGACCAAGAAAGCATGCCATCTATGTCACTGTCCCTGCCCTCTGGAACAACATTTCCCAGAGATACCAATGGCATTCACTCTCCTGGGGTTCCGGAAAGCCTTTAAACCTGGCTGTGTTCCCAGGCCTGGACTTACTGGGTTTAATGTTGTATTTGTGAAGCCTCTCTCACATTTGTTTGGCTTATTGTTCTGTCTGTTGTTTTTAGTCCTGTCTGTTTACCTCTGTTTGTTTTAATTATTTTTTGGATTTTGTAAGCTGTCCAGAGCCTAAAGGAGTGGGAAACTATAACAAATTTGATACACTTTATTTCATTAATTAAATCAAGCTTATGGCACCCAGGAAGTGTGACTTTTCTGGAATGATATCCATCAGGATGGCTGCCGACCTATGACATTTAGGAAGCAACTAAAATGATGGCTGTTTTTCGAGGTTTGGGAGTGAAGGTTGAACTTCTACTGGATAGGGTTTGCTTTGTTATTTGTTGCTTTTGGGACCACTCCTTTCTTCTTCATTTACCTGTGTGATTTGTTTTTCTTACTTTTTAATTGTATTAAAAGAATATTATTGTATTAAAATCGTAATTTTAACTTTCAGAGTCATCGGAAATCAGAATACCTATAAACTGTACAAAGAAATGAATAAAATAATAAATAGGATAAATGAATAAGATAGGATTAGACAAATGAAGGTATCTTTGAAAACTCTTGAAATAAAGTGTGCCACTGATTATTGGGCACCAGCAAAGAGAGGGAAGCTACAGCCCATATCATTAGAAAACAGACCCCTGCAAAGATGAAGCAAATAAATTTAAAATTGATTCATTCCTATAATTAGCAAAATTGTGCTTAAACGATGGATTTACAATGATTGTGACTGTGACTTATTTAATTCACACATTCATTCATTCTATCAGTATCCCGTTATAATCCAATGACACTATGGGAATAGGGAATAGAACTAACTTTTACTGAAGAGGATTCAGCAGAAATAAGGACTTTGCTAGACAAGTAAAAGATATAACCCTAGAACTGAATTACATTATAAATACCCTTACATTATAAATAGCATACTATGCCAAGTCTACTGAAGTGAGGGCGGTTGCCCTAGTTTCATCTAAGTTATGGTTTAATGCTGAGCTCACAAGAAAATATGTGTATTTTAGACTGTAAAACTTTTACATTAAACCAGATCCCAAGAATGCTTTTAAAATGCGGAGTTTCTCTGTATGGTCCTTTGTACTAGAACCTCTGTTGAAAAGATAAAATGCCACGAGGGAAGAGCATAATAACGAAGCATACAGGACAAGGAGAATTAGATATGTGTCTGAAGGGAGCATTTAAAGAAACATTCTCTTCTCCTCTTACAATCTTTAAATACTGTGTGTTATGAGTGCATTAGAAGCAAGAGAAATTCTGATCAGGAGATAATGGCACAAGCAAAGACATACAGCAGATTTGATCTATCTATGCTCAGTTTCCTGCCATCACTTTGCCTGTATAGTGTGCAGTTTGTTTCTTGGATTTAAGCCAATCAATGGAAAGTAATGAAACTCCAAGCTTATATTTATATCAAAATTTGATATATAGCATAGCATATTTTTCTTTCTTTCAAAAGAAACAAAGAGGAAGAGTGGAAAATTTAGATAGCCGTAGGCCTGACTAAAAGCTGAATTAGGGATGGGTTGATACTATGTGGAAAATATGTGTGGGATAGTAGTAGTAATCCCCAAAAAGGAAATGGAAAACTAGGGTGGGGAAAACTTCACAACTATAATAACAAGGTGTTGAGAACAAACAACTTAAACTAAAATGGATGAAGAACAGTTACAGGAACTGGGCATGGCTAGTCTAGTGAAGAGAAAGACCAGGGGAGACATAGCAGTGTTCCAATATTTGAGGAGCTGCCACAAAATGGAAGAGATCAAGCTATTTTCCAAAGCATGAAGACCAGACAAGGAATAATGAAAACTGAACAAGGAGAGATTTAACCTGGAAATAAGGAGAAACTTTTTGACAGTGAGAACCATCAACCAATGGCACAGCTTGCCCTCGGAAGTTGTGGGAGCATCATCACTTGATACTTTCAAGAAGTAATTGGACTGTCATTTGTCAGAAATGGTGTAGGGTCTCCTGCTTGGGCGGTGGGGTGGGGTGGTTGGACTAGATGATCTACAAGGTCCCTTCCAATTCTGATTATCTGTTATCTGGATTGGGGTGTGTTTATGAAAAAAGACTATTAAAAAGAAGCAGAATTTTGCAACAAAATGTTGCAGAGAAGAAGAATTCTGTTTAGTACTTCAACTCCTACTTCCATCCCCCATGCTTTCCTTGCATATAAGTAATTCAGGCCCTTCTACTGATTCATTAATATGTGCACAACTGAACCCAGTTTGATAACAATAGCAATACCACTTAGATTTATATACCACTTCATAGTGCTTTACAGCAGTCTCTAAGAGGTTTACAACATCAGCATATTGCCCGCCCCACACACACACAAAATCTGGGTCCTCATTTTACCGATCTCAGAAGTATGGAAGGCTGAATTGACCTTGAGTCAGTGAAAATCGAATTCTTGGCAGTTGGCAGAATTAGCCTGCAATACTACTGTCTACCCAGTGTGGCACCAGAGCTCTTTGATCAAATATCTATAATATATCACTGAAACCTGTTGAGAGTCTTAAAATAAATGCTAACTCGAAAGACATGAGTTCCCACTGTAACCTAAATCTAATTATTTGTAGTCATTTTCTTAAATTAATTTAGACTATTTCAATGTTCATTGTATTTGCCTGCAAGTTAATAAAGCACAAAGGTTCTGATGCAGTTGGGTGCTTCATTTTGGCCAAGGAAGAAATCTTTGGTGGCTAT
The DNA here is from genome assembly GCF_049901715.1 of Pseudonaja textilis. NCBI lineage: Eukaryota > Metazoa > Chordata > Lepidosauria > Squamata > Elapidae > Pseudonaja > Pseudonaja textilis. The sequence continues at coordinate 37,441,571 of NC_141993.1, forward strand.
TTAAGTAACATTTCATCTGATCTAGATTAGCTATGTGTTACAGTCAGACATATGAACTCCATGTGTCTTTATAACTTACCATACAATACAGGACCTTCAGAAATCATTTTCTCAACTTCATCCTTTTTCAGTGCAAATGCAACATTTTTGGGTTTTCATTAGTAGGAGAATTTAAAAAAGAAAATGGAGGAGAAGAAGAAAGGGAGAAGGAGAGGGAGAATTGAATTAAACCAAGAAAATGTCATTATCCTATTTTTATATTAAAATCATTGTTTATTCACCTGGCAGCTCTTATTATGCTCTGAGGATATTTAAAATGGATTGTCAGAGTACAGTAAAACTAGGATATTATATTACAAGAAAATGAGAGCTCTTACTTTTTATTGTTATGTATTTCTTCTTCTTTCTTTTTTATATCTGCTCCACTCAAACATAGAAACCTCTGTTCCTGGTTTTTAGTCTACAAGTACGTTCTTTTTGTGCATGACAGTTGTCATTTCAACTGCCTAATATATTATTATGCTTATTATGCTTATTATTATGCTATATATTATGCTTATTATTATGCTATATATTATGCTTATTATTATGCTATATATTATGCTTTTTGAAAAGCATAAAAACAGTAGGAGAAGGTAAAAGAGCAAAACAGCTTGCCTGTTCTGCTTTAAGGCTGTTTCATATAGTGGAAGCAACACAATCTACCTTGAGGCTTGATTTCCTACTGTGGAGGCCACACACATTCCACTTCATAAAGTGTTAGGGTGGGGCTTCACCTCAAAGAAAGTGGTTCCCTTAGGAAAAAGAATATAAAGTAGGTTGATTAAATTAAATGGAGGCATGCATTAATCTCCAGCTTTGCAATTTTAGTAAGGAGCTATCCTTCCAAAGAATGATCCAACGTTATGGGGAAAATTGAAAACTTTTCATTCCCTTCCTCCTTAACTATCCAGTATTTAATTCCCTTCTCCCTTAACTATCCATAAGAAAGTGGTTCCCTTAGGAAAAAGAATATAAAATAGGTTGATTAAGTTAAATAGAGGCATGCATTAAGCTCCAGCAATGCAATTTTAGTTAGGAGCTATCCTTCCAAAGAATGATCCAATGTTATGGGAAAAATTGAAAACTTTTTATTCCCTTCCCCCTTAACTATCCAATAGAATGACATATTAATCTTTCATAATGTTAAAGCTGGCATAACATTGAAACCTCAGAAAAATCAGAAACTTGTTGCCATCTTTAACATTTCTAGTTCCTTCTTTGAAGTTTAACATATTTCCACCATATGACAAACATTTTATTTCTCCTCAGTCTAAAGACCAAGATGGCTTTAATTTTTATTTAAAACATGTTCCATTTCTTTTAAATTGGCTTTTTAGTAGAAGTTTGCAATAGATTGTATGTAAAGCATTAATCAGAGATGGGTTCCGGTTCAGGGATTTCTCATCTATCCCTGAATTATATATTATATGTTATATATTATATAAAAAATGAGAGAAAGAAAGGGAGAGAGGGGAGAGACAGGGGAGGGAGAGGAGGGGGAGGGAGAGAGGGGGGAGGGAGGGAGGGAGGGAGAGAGAGAGGGAGGAAGGGAGAGAGAGAGTTGATTCTCTTTTCAGTATACGAACAATGTAAATTCTTGTGTAGATGGTTGGTTGAATGTAAAAGATGTACAGGCAGAAAAGAGGTTGTCCAGAAAAACTAATACTTCCAAGTTCAGGCATGGATCCTTGTCAGAATAGAATAGAATAGAATAGAATAGAATAGAATAGAATAGAATAGAATAGAATAGAATAGAATAGAATAGAATTCTTTATTGGCCAAGTGTGATTGGACTCACAGGGAATTTGTCTTGGTACAAATACCCTCAGTGTACATAAAAGAAAAAATACATTCATCAAGAATCATAAGGTACAACACTTAATAAGAAGAAATGCCCTCTATTAATGATAAGGTCATGTAAAACCCTGTCTTTTTGACACAATTAACTTAATTAGTAAGATTCTTCTGTGTTTTGCTTTCCTGATACGAATGTTCCAGAAAAAAGAACTTCAGTGACAGGGGCTGACTATATGCTGTTACAGCCTCTCAGGGATGGAAAATACTTTTAGTCTGTCCTTCATAGGATAGAAATATGGAATCCTTTCTTTTAAACAAGCCTCTTTATCTTGTGGATAGTTATACCCATCTTTTGGTTTCTCTGTATCCTTGTTTTCTTTTGCCTGATGGATTTCAATTAGAAATTAGAGAAATGGAAGAAATTAGGTCCTGATATACAGGTTGCTGACTCCTAATACAGGGTGTTTTTTTGTTTTTGTTTTTTGAAGTAATGTGGACAACAGAAGAGATATTGGAAGATGCAGTTGAGCAGAATTTGGAAGGCTTCCAGTTCCTCATCTATATCTTAGGTCTGATTTGAAACCATGTAGTAATTTTCCCCTAGTATAAGCATGTCTAAACAAGCAGTTCTTGGAATCTTACATAGCCAGAGTAAGGATTATTGATTGAATAAAATGCATTTATTTTGTAAATCCATGAATTGAAAAATAAAATTGGATTTTTGTGTAAGGATAGTTGGTTACAAAATGGTTAAAATAAAGCAGAATTTCAGCCTGCTTATTTTAGGTCATGTTCACTAAGACGGTATGTTTAGACTCTAAGGAAGAAGGAAGGAAGGAAGGAAGGAAGGAAGGAAGGAAGGAAGGAAGGAAGGAAGGAAATAAAAGATGAAATAGGAAGATCTGAGCCACTGCTTAACTCTATTTTCAATTGACTGTCCCTTAAAATAGATTACACCTATGCAGAAAGCACATTCCAAAAGTTTCCTATAAAATAAAATATTTTTACCCTGTGTGTCAATGGCTATTTTCCAAGCTATAATATCATAAGTAGTCCATCTAAGGAAGACGTTCAGGTTACTTGGAAAGACACCTTTCCACAATGACAAGATAAACGATGCCTCCTGGTTAATTCTTTTTTTATAAAAATGACATTTTTTTAAAAAAAATAGTTCTCTGAATTTCCAAAGGCTATCTAAAACTGGGCCTTCTCGTTACTTTTATTAAGCAAATTACTATAGTGACACCATAACTGTGTAAGTTAAAAGGAATGTTGCAAGATTGTGTTACATCTCTTTGAAAAAAAAACTTTCAATGATAAATGACACGTCCTATTCTGTATCCTGTACAGATGCAGATAGATAACTCAACAAAACATCCATAACAAAGTACTTTTATTGGTTCATCAGGTATCCTCATAACTCACTTTTATGATGAAGTTCTTCTTTAATGACCAATCCTTTGTATATCTGTTTTGTAGGTAAAAAGATGATTTATCTTCTATCCTTTTTCCTTCATGTTGTAGCGATAGAAGTAGAAGAGTTACCACGAGTCCATGAGTTCAGGCAAGAATGAGGAAAACTTCCCCCAACCCCTCGAGGGTCAATTTAGTGACCAATCAGGATTACAGATGTGGTCACGTGATATGGACTACATTTCCCAGGATACCTTAATTACATTTACCATGATGCATTCCCTTAAGGTGACAGCTCACAATTGCTACCTAACTATCCAATTACCATACACTGGCTGGACAGCACACTCCCCATCTGGAATTGTAAATTCCACTATTAAAAGAAGAAAAAAAATTAACTATAAACTAAGATAAGCAGTAGACAGTAATACTAACTGAATAGCAGATAACTATATAACTAAGATAAACAGTTAGCTAGATAAGTAAGAAAAACAGTAGCCATAAAGCATCAAACAAAGCAAAGCATGGAAAGCTTAAGGTTCAATCTTCAAGTTCGGCCTCTAGGTGCAAGTCTGCTGGTCACCTCTGGTGGCCTTTTAGGGTTGACAGGAAAGCTTGGTGCCAATCGTGAAAGTCTAGAGGTTACTTCTGGTGGACTTTTAAGGTTGGAACAGGACTCTTGCTTCCACTGTGTCAAAGGGCATCGGGAAGCTGTTGGAAAGCTGTGGAGGCATATGCCCGTGTAGAGCGTCTTAGTAGATGTCTGGTGGTTGTTGGCATCCATTTAGGGTGTCCTAGCAAAAGTGTAGTGATCACTGGTGGCCTTTTAGGCTGGAATATGATTCTTCTGTTTTTGATGGTGCTAAAGGGCATCAGAAAGTTGGAATGGGTGGTGCTAAAGCATTTGCCTGGATTGGAGCCTACATCCGATCATCACTGACAATTCCTAAGATCCCCCATCCTAGTGGAGATTTGATGGCCACTGGGCCATCTACAGGGCCACTGACTGACTCGGAGAAGAGAAAGGCACATGGGGCATTATTTCCCAGCAAGAATAGGATCTCAGCCACCGTATCTAGAGTGGGAAAGTGATGAGCCAGGTGCTGTAGGTGAGGCATGCTACTTATGATCTCAGGTGTTGCAATCTGACTGCGGTTGTTCGGTACCCCATCTCATTCAAATACAGGCAGTAGTGGGAATTGGGAACTTCCATCCAATGACTCGATGCAGAATCCAGTAGCTCTCCTCCCTGCTGTGCTTCTTGGTCCATGGCACGTTGATACAGTGAAGGGAAATTCGTCCTTCGCACCTCAAAAAGGTCGAAGAATGCAGGTCTGGCCAGGGTGCAGGTGCTTTGAGTGTCTATCCGCACATACATTTTCATGGCATCTTCAGGGCATCCTTCAGGGTACACTTTGGTTAAACAGATGGGAAGACACGAACGAGAGCATGGTGAGTCGGTGCACAGTGCTGTGCAGTTGACACTCATCCTTGGTTTTGGTTGCAGTTTGTCAGTCTACCGAGGAGCCCTGCATGCTTCTGTGTTACGTTGAGGCTCCTTGTCCGAAGGAGGGTTACAAGATATCTGCAGAGGCGGCTAGGGGACAACTCACAATTGCTACCTAACTATCCAGTTCCCATACACTGACTGGACAGCACATGTCCCATCAGTTATTTAAATGTTTTTAAATTAAGGGTTTTTTAAAACTAAAAATATGTACTGTGAATATGATTCCTCAAGAATTGCAAACCTTATCACTGATCTGGAGAGAAGAATTTGATGACTCAGGTCTAGTTAGTCCAAGTCATATCCAACTCATTCACTCCCATTTTCTGAGTTATCAAATTAATGAACCCTGCTGGACACTCTTCACTTCAGTGGGCTGACTTTAAGCAAATCACAGTTGCCCTGACCTCCTACAGTGCAACAACAGCTTGTGTTGGTATTGGTATCTGCATTATTCAAAGGCTGATGAATGGTTTTCCTAATCTTCACTAGGTCTACTCTAATTGATCTGTTGAACATGAAGAAAGGCTGCAAAAGTTGGTGTTACCTAATTACCCTCCAAGTGAACTCAGTCACTGGATTTCCAAGAAACAAGAACAACAAAACTAAAGAACTAAGAGTCTAGAGGAAAGAAATACAGCATTAATTTGAATGAATATCTCTCAGAGTCCTGTCAAAGAACTATTAAGGAAAAAAGATGTGACAAAGCAAAGAAATATCTTATTGTCATAGGATAGAGACTTCCATGCAGTGTTAAAGTCTTTTTGTCCCCTAGTTCCCGGTCAGGTTACTACTGATTCTCTATGGAAAATTTGTTCCATTCTTAATTATTTCCATTCATACGTCCTCTTTTGTTTGGTCATGACACTTTGGGCAACTTATCCAGATATTAAGAATATAGATAACCTAGGTTGCCTGAAATGATAGGAAATATCTCCTATTTAACCTATTGCTGCTGATTAAATTCATCTGAATGCAGTCTTTATAAACAATGTAGTCAATGATTTATTATACTCATTTAGGAAAGGGTGAGTACTTGATCTAATTCTAGGGAAGGTTTCTGGTGTTCATATGTTGCCTCCTGCTTTCTTCATTGCAAGATGTGAACCCATTTTAATTCAGTGGACCAAATAAACACACACACACACACACACACACACACACACATTATCCACAGAGATTCCACCATGTCATAGCATGTTTATACCATGATTAAGTGCAACCAGGTTAAATTGACAGGGTAGATATCAAGAGGAGATTTTAAAAAAACAGTTGGATTTTTATGAAAATAGATAATGTCATTTAGTCTTGAAAACATAACAAAGTAATTTTCCCGCACATCCTTTGCCTAGCTTAATTAAAGCAGAATTACTTTGAATCTGCTCAAGTTCTTGTTAAAAAATATCTTCTATAATAGATCTATTTCCTCCCTTAATTGTCTTTCTGCTCCTTCTATAATCCTGTGGTCTATTAGGCATGCTATCACAGTAGGAGGAAGAGTTTTGACTTTTTTTAAAAAAAACTCTCCATACAAAATTTATGCACTTACTAGATGTGAAGAAAGAGTTAGATACTCAAAATCTCTTTGTCGCTGCCTAGTAGTCTTCTGAATTTTCTGCAGCCCAGATATGGTATGGTAATAATAATATGTTTCTATCTACTGATAACCTTGTGTCTTTACAGATACAATTTATTTACTTCTAGGGATACCCAACAACAAATCAGCTTTTTTACCTCCTCCCCATGTTACAATCACTCAACATCACTCTGTTCACAGTCATGTCTACTCAAGATATAAGATTCTCGATTTTCTTTCCTTGGATGGCACATCACAAACCAAGAAGAGAAAAGGTAGTCCCACATAGTTGTTTACTGATTCTGTCTTCTAGACAACTATTAAAGTAAAGGAGACACATTCTCTTTACTATTTAATTTGCCCAAATCTTCTACAGCCCATCCTCTTGTTAGCCAATCAAAATCTTCTATAATCTATTGAATAAGAAATGTATAAGGGGAAAAGAGGATTTTTTTGGACTTCTCATTCTCCAAACAATGCATAGTTTATTTCTAAATTATATTTTTTTTTAACATGAGCATGAACACAAGTGAAGTTTGATAGCTTTTTAATGTGATTCTGAGATGTTTTTCCTATTTTAAACCAAAGCAAATTGTTCCAGCATAAAATAGTTGCACTGACCTCTGTGAATATTGTCTCTTCAGTTTCTGTCTGAACAAACCAAGCCTCAGCCTTGAGATTAGATGTGTTAATTCAGCAGGCTAGCAGCCATGCATGCAAAACTTTAGGAAATTTGAGGACAGGTCCTTGAAGCCAGAAAAACATCTTTTCTTAGAAGTGATCTCTTTTGGCAATAATTTGTCTCCCACAAACTTTGCTTGATTTCTCTGAAAACAACTATAATAACAGGGGCAGAAAAATGGAGCAGCGAAATTTAGAGGAAATGGCTGTACATATTCTTATTTTTTCCACATTAATTTGCTTTGCAATTAGAATCAGAATTTGTATTGCTGGGTATCAGAGACACTGACCTAGGTCAAGACTGTATTATCTAACTGCATCTTGCAATAGTGCTGACTTGACTGTAAACTAAATAGTTCAATGTACTTGTTTTATTAAACAATATAACATGGCACAGCTTTAAAAAAATTGAACTTAGATGTCTTTGGGAAACCAAAATAAACTTTGTTGTAGGATGCTGTAAACAAATGATGCTACTTGGATTACCACCAAAGCTCACTAATTTTCTACACTCTGTGGTGTTGGTCTGTCTCATACAAGGGAGAATGTTGGCCACATTTCATGGGAGAAATGCCTTTTATAGACTAACATAAGTAAAACAGAAAGTTTATAGCAGGAAATGTCCACAATTGTTTCAAGGTCATTTTTCAAAGAAGAAAAGCAAAAATAAATATATAAATAAAATAAAAAGGAAGAATCCCGAAGTGGAGGCTGTATCTTTAAATCTAATGTTTGTGTGCTTTGATGTGAATAGAACAGAACAGAACAAGATCTGGAAGGGACCTCAGAGGTCCTATTCCAACTCCTGTTCAAAGAAGAGACTCTATATCAGGGCTGTCAAACTCCTGGCCCATGGGCCAGATGCGTCACAGGCTGGCCACACCCATACCCAGTTTAGCAAAGTGGGGGAAACTCCTGATACATCACATGATGCAGCTGTGACAACAGCCCTGTTCTATACCATTTCAGATAAATGGCTGCTCAGTCTCTTAAAACATCCAGTGATGAAGCACTTCTGAAGGCAAACTATTCCAGTCGTCAGTTGATCTTACAATAAGGAAGTTTCTCATTAATTCCAGATTGCTTCTCTCCATGATTAGGTTCATTGTTTCTTGTCCTGCCCTCTGGTGCTTTGGAAAAATAATAATAAGTGCCCCTTTTCTATGTGGCAGCCCCTCAAATATTGAAATACTGCTCTGATGTCACCCCAGTCCTTCTTTTCTCTAGACTAGCCATATTCAGTTCTTGCAACCATTCTTCATATGTTTTAATTTCCAGGCCTTTAATCATCTTAGTTGCTAATATACATATAATATATGGGAATATTTTTTGGTTTCTCAGGACTACCATTTTAATTCTTCAATCACACATATTTTGAATGAATAAGATTCATATGGTCAATTGTTATTGGCATCAATGTTTATTTTTTTATGAAAAGGGGAAGTGATTGATTGGAAGATAGATAGATAGATTTTTTCATAGATTTTTTTAGAAGCACCGCCAACTGAACTAAATCTTTTGCCCCTCTCTGAAATACCTTATGAATAAAAATAGGGATAGGAAAAAGAATTCTGCACCTGGAAACATAACATTTGAGTAAAGCACATTATTTTTTGAAAATGAATTATGGCTGCACACACAACCTATATAATCAGATGTACTATTTTGACTACAAGGAGGAACAATTGGGTGTGTTACGTGCAAGACCCAAGGCTATCTGAAAATAACTGGTTTCTAGGCAGTTTGATATTAACCCCATGTAATTATGCATATCCTTTGTAGATTTCAGTTAGTTTAATGCACATTTTAAAAACAAATTATCTTATACATGCCTTGTTTCAGCAGACATAAATTTAAGCTTGCCCCGAGTTTTGCATGTTCTACCTGTTATACTGCCCATACCAAAACTTCTAATTTATTTATTTATTTATTTTATTTATTTGCCAATTGCTTACAAGATAATAGATATAAGTATAAACATGAGTAAGAATACAGGAAATAGGTACGAATAAATGGGACAATAGGACAGGGACGGTAGGCAAGATAATGCACTTATGTACACCCCTTACAGACCTCTTAGGAATGGGGTGAGGTTAATAGTAACATTCAATTTTAGTAAGAAGCCATGTGCAGCAAGATATAAGAGTTAAGGAAGCCCTTAAGTTTTATTTGGCTATCAAACAAAAAGGTAATCCTTGACTTACATCCACAATGAAGCACAAAATTTCTGTTGCTAAGTGAGACAATTATTAAGTGAGTTTGGCCTCAGTTTACAACCTTCCTTGCCAGAGTTGTTAAGTGAATCATAGCAGTTGTTAATAACATGGCTGTTAAGTGAATCTGACTTCCCCATTGACTTTCCTTGTCAGAAAGCCACAAAAGGTGACCACATCACAACATAAATATGAGTCAGTTGAGTCAGCTCCAAACATCTGAATTTTGATCAAATGACCATAGGGATGCTTTAACAGTCATAAGTATGGAAAACAGTCATAAGTCACTTTTTTCAGTGCCATTGTAACTTTGAACGGTCATTAAGTGAACTGTTATAAGTTGAAGGCTACCTGTACTTGAAAAACCCAACCATACTTTACCCATGTTGAGTGTTAATATGCTATTACTAGATCTTTTCAAAATCCTTCTTAAGATTCTTTATTTTGCACCTGAACATAACTGAAAGAAGTCTTTTTTAAAATCTTTCATGTAAAGGACCATTAAAAATAAAGGCATATGGCCATTCTAAGTAATAGTGAAAGAATAAACTCAACTCCCATTTCCATTTCACTTCCAAGATTAGTGCATTGCTTTTGAGCTTCTTAGGGTTTTGTATAAGGATAAATATCATTCCGTTGTGCTTGTAATATGTGAAAATGATAGTGGTAAGAAAGCAAAAGGAACCATTAAATCTTAAATCTATCTTTTCCCTACCTTTTGCATTCACCATTCTTCAGATGAATTTGTACATTAACAAGAATAATAATGAAAATAACTTTGCATTATTTATTAACCAAAGCTGTCTTTACAAGTCTTCATTTTTTTATCACTATGTGCTGAATGAATGCATTTAAAGTGTAGTAGACATTTGTGCATCTTAGTTTAGAAAAAAGCTTTTAACTTTATGTGAAATTGCTAGTGCCCCTGGAAACTAGTTGATTCTTGTTCTGAAGTAGGAGATTTAAGACCTGAAAGGATGATGTAATGTTTACCAAAAAGGCAGGTCCGCAAAGAATCTTTCAGGCAGCAGTAAGTCAGAAAATAGATTTGACCTAGTGCAAGATCTGTAGAAACATTACAAAATACTGCACAAATAATTAATTTTAAAATAAGTGTTTTGACCTTCAAAACTTATAACTCTCTATTACAGCTAATATGGACATTTCAGAAGGTACCCTGGATTATAAACCAGTATTACTCTAATCGTTAAGACTGTGAGCTAGCATATAGATCGGGGTGTCAAACTCTCATTGTCACATTGTCATCATGTGACGTATTGCGACTTTTTTCTCCTTTGATAAACCAGGGCTGGGCATGGCCAGTGCCTGCGAGTTTGACACCCCTTATACAGATAAATCAAGTTTATATTTACCTTTATTGAATGACTATGGCCATCACTATCACTCAGTCCAACATATATCACAAAACTGTTGTTGGAAAGATTGAAGGAGGGAATCGTATGTAGTAGATGGTGTCATTCAAATTATAACAGCTCCCCAATTATAATTCAGTATTTGAACTGAGTGATGTGAGGCTAACATGTATAATACATATTAGTATATGGATGCCTGCATCAATTTAATGTTGCATTGGTTTTTAATCACTGAAATTGTCTACTTTGTGTGTGTATTGTGTTAATTACATTTCATCTTTCTTTCAGGAGCTGGTGGTACTGTCACTATGTACTATTCACTCTTTCAATCTTTCCCACAATAGCTTTGTGGTATATGTTGCACTGAATAATAGTGATGGCCAAAATTATTCAATGAAGGTAGACTTAAACTTGATCTATATGCTAGCTCTTGTTCTGTGTGATTATTTCACTCAAAGTCAGATTTTGAAACCATATTTTTTCACATTCCTGAAATTCCTGAGTTTCATTATACTAAATAACTTTCATCGGGAAAACATTGCAAAGCTATTATCAGTGGAGAGAAAGGATGGAAGCAAGAGCTAGAATGTCATTTTTCTGACTATACCAAAAAACAACGATTCCTCTTTTCAAGAAACACAACTGATATTGTAATCACAATTTGATAAGCACTTTCCCCTTGACATTTCTGCAAGTTTCTTTGTTATCTTGCATTTAAGTGGCTATACAAGAACATCTTTTCTTTCCAATTTATCATTACGGGCTTAAAAACCAGATCTGCTTTAACTTGCCTTTGACAAAAATATACATTCTACCATTTATTTTCATGTTATGCTTCCTATGTTTCTAAAGTTGCGCTCTGCGTGTTTCCAAATATATCAATTTTTTTCCTTTCTTGTCTCTGGGCAATCAGCAGTAGGAATAGATAGGGAGTTTGCTAAAACCTCTTTTTTACTCAAACTACTCAAAGATTGAATGGTGATGTGGTAGGATCAAAATAGCTTTATTTCATATATATTTAACATACTGATAATGATTAAAAATAAGTACATCATAAATATAATGTAAACTGTGCAAGATAAGACAGAAGTTCTTCTGACAGATCTGGAGAGATGATAAGGGTGTGTGTGGAGAATCCATTTACTAGTAATTTCTGGTATGCAATACTCCGCCACAATAGTCTTCATTATTCTATTGTCTCCTGTTATAATATAATCTCTGGTCTAACATTTTCCTAAAAAAAATTTAAAATAAGAAATAAAATATATAGTAAATCTGAAGATTGATGGTTATAAATCTGAAGATTAAAGATTATATTTAATTTTTTAAAAGCCAAGAGATTTCTTTCATGTTCGTTAAACTTTAAAATATGCTGCAGGGAGAGAAAGAAGCCAACGCGCAAATAATTTACAACAGATATTAGGATTTTAAAAGTTACTGAAAATGGAAATGTCCTTTGACCACTCCCATCTATTTAAAATAGTACAATTCTCCCATGGTCCCTCTATAGATTTAGTTTGATTTTTTTTGAGAGAGAGAAAGAAGAGAGAAAACTAGAGTTTCACATATCATTAATGCCATCTCCTTTTGGATAGCCTCCCAGGAAATTCACAACAGAATTCATTTACATTTCTGCTTTCCTTATCTTAGAAGTTGTAGCAGCATCGAGGCTGTTCTAAATGCTGATCCATGGTACTTACTGGGGTAGAGAATTGTGCCTCCTTCATCTGTGCTATGTAGCAACCTGGGCAAAGAAGCACTAATGTTTCAATTCAGAAAGGAGATGATCAGTTTTCTCAAATGAACAGATAGTGTTTCTTAACTTTGGCTAATTTAAGATTGATGGCTTTTAACTCCCAAAGTTTCTAGGGTATTCTGGGAGTTGCTGACAGTGAGGACAATTAACCAATGGAACAGCTTGCCATCAGAAGTTGTGGGTGCTTTGTCACTGGAGGTTTTTAAGAAGAGACTGAACAATCACGTGTCTGAAATGGTGTAGGATCTCCTGCTTGAGCAATGGTCTGGACCAGAAGACCTCCAAAGTCCCTTCCAAGCTCTATTCAAACTGAATGATTGATTGAGCTAAGATCCACACTTTTCAAAGTTGCCAAGGTTGAAAAACATAGCTGTCTATTCCTCATGTAGGCATTGGGATGTAATAATGAGTCAAAGCTGGATAATGCCTATTACCTAGGTGAGCCTAGGGTGCCATCAATTTAGGGACCCTCCAAAACCGTGGATTTTGATAATTATTATTATTATTCTCTAACTGAGATGATCCTTGCTAAAGATTCTGGAAATTAACCCTTACTTGAGCATAGAAATCAGCTATATAATGTGCAAATCTTTTCAGTTCAATGAACTGATCGCTTATTTTATTTTTTCTTTCCAGCCCATAACTCAAATATTGACACTTTTCAGTATTATATCCAGATCTCAAAACAAACTGGGGATTTTCTCTTCCTATTGAAGTATAGCCTAGGAGAAAACATTTGTACAAGTGTTTGTCCCCTTCATAATTAAACATTACATATTTACATTTTCTTACATATGGACTTGAAAACACATCCTGTAGGCAAACATCAACACTCAAATTCCAGAACAATTCAGGCTGATCTATTGAAAGCATTGAACTCTGTTGCATGGAATAAGCAGGAGGATAAAATCATTAAAAAGTAAACAAGGACTTAAATATATGCATATATGTAAAAAAAAGCTGCCTTAAGGAAAAGATAAACATGCATTTCAGAGCAAACATATGGTAGCTCAAACAATCATCCCTTTGGAACTGAAGCAAATAACTTTCCAAGTTTAGCGCGTTTCTCCAATTTGTTACTGCTTATACAACTCATTTGAAATGCATTGTGCATGTATAATATTTGGGAATATTCATGGATTGCATTTTATTGGCTGAATCCATCAGTCATAATAAAGAATATTGTAACTAGACACATTAATACTGAACCAATTAAATGACTTCAACATGCCTTTCACACACACACACACACACACACACACACACACACACACACACACATATATATATATATATATATATTCTGTTTCACCTGTGGCCACAAGGTGAGAGTCCAAATGTCCAAAGGAAAAAACACGAACAGACAATATCAGGAACAATAGAGTTAACTTTCCTCTGGCTGAAGTCGTCGTTGGCAGCTTTCCCAGACGCTGTCTGCAAATCCAGATAACGAGCAGCACTATAAATCAGAGCCGAGCAGCAAACAGAAAACTTTTTCCAAACTGCGAACGTAAATAACAAAGTTTGACCCGAATGGGAATTCCAAGCTAACACGCCTCCTTATATTCCTTAAAGGGGCGTGTCAGTCTCTCTACTCAGTCCCTGATTTGACGTTTCCTTTCAATTTGTGCTTGACGTATCAGCCTATGTCTAGTCCTTACATCTACCCAACATTCATTGGCTTGATCATCACCCAAGGACTCCGGCACATTCTGTCGATCATCTGCTGACACCTGAGGCATAATTGATGAGGAAGGTTCTGGAGAGGATGGTGATTCCGACACTTCCTCATCCTCCTGGCTCATGTCTGCATCTCCCATTAAAGCAGGCTCAAATCCCAATGCCAAACCCTCCTCATCACTCGAACCTGGAATATATATATATTAGGAATATATATATATTAGGAATATATATATATTAGGAATATATATATATTAGGAATATATATATATTAGAATATATATATATATATATATATATATATATATATATATATATATATATATATATATATATATATATATATATATATATATATATAGATAGATAGATAGATAGATAGATAGATAGATAGATAGATAGATAGATAGATGATAGATAGATAGATAGATAGATAGATGTTTTCTGAGGTTCTTGCGGGTCTTTGTATGTGGATCTTTGGTTGTTCGGGTTTTCTCCCGCATAAGATTCAAAGTATCTAGGCAACGTTTCGATGAAGTCTCATTCATCATCTTCAGGCTTCTTTCTTCAGCTCTGTGCTTCTCAGAGTGATGTGAGATTGCAGCTGCTTCTTCCTTTTAACTGCTAGTGGGGGTGTGACTTGATTGGGTGGGGGCTTGGCTGTGTTCTGATTGGTTGGGGGGTTGGCCGTGTTCTGATTGGCTGGAGGCGTGCTCTGTTCAGGTGGGGGCTTGGTTGTGCTCAGGTTGGTCTTAGTTGCTGGGGGATTTGAGTTGGTGAGCTGTGATCTTGCTGTTTGGCTTCGTGCTGGTCGTGCTGCATCTTCATAGTGGGTGTCGGTTTGCTTCATGTATGGCTCGGAGGGGTATGAAGTGGGTAGTGATGAAGCTGCAGTGTGGCTTCTGGTCCGTGGTCGTGTCTCATCTTCTGAGTGGGTGTGGGTCTGTTTTCTACATGGAAGTGTGCTGGTGGCATCTTGTGTGGCTCTCATGGGTGTGGGTCTGGTGTCCTTCTTCATGTTAGGTACTCGTCTGTTCATGAGGGCGGGTTTCCAAATGGCTGGAAGGCGGGAGGTGTCATCTCGTTTGTTCATGCTGTGTGGGCATTTTTCTATCTCTATGGCTTCTCTGATTATTCTGCTGTTGAAGTGTTCGGTTTTGGCGATAGTTCTGGTATTTTTAAAATCAATTTCATGTTCTGTGGCTTTGAGGTGTTGGACCAGGGAAGAGGTCGTTTCTTCTTTTTTGATTGAGTTCTTATGTTCTTCAATGCATGCACTTATTCTTCTGTTAGTTTGTCCAATGTATGTGGTAGGGCAGGCAGTGCAGGGGATTTCATATCCCTCTTCACCCAAGTGCCAATAAAAGAAGCCTTGACAGCCATCCAAAACAAATACAACCCCCCCAAGCACATCCTAGATCTAACCAACCACTGCCTATCCAATACATACTTCACCTACAATGGACAAAAATACAAACAAATAGAAGGAGCACCCATGGGATCACCCCTCTCACCTGTCATTGCAAACCTCTACATGGAACACTTTGAAACACAAGCTCTAGAAAAATACGACCACAAACCCAAACTCTGGCTCAGATACGTAGATGACACCTTCATAATCTGGCCACATGGGAAAGAAAAACTGAACAACTTCCTCACACACCTCAACAGCCTACACCCCAAAATACAATTCACCATGGAAACAGAAGCCAACAACCAACTTCCCTTCCTAGATGTCTTGGTATACAAAAGATCCAATGGCTCCCTAGGACACACCATCTACCAGAAGAAAACACATACTAACCGCTATCTACATGCACTCTCACACCACCACCCAGCACAGATCAATTCCGTAGCCAAGACACTCATCTCCAGAACAAAATGCTTAGCCGATGAACAACACCAAAAAACCGAACTACACACTCTCACCAACGTACTTGCAGCCAATGGATTCCAAAGAAAGAAGATTACCCACCTAATCCAAAAAGAAACCCCAACCAAAATCCAAGACAGAGAACAAGAAAACGGCAAAGCCCTCCTCCCATATATAAAAGGCACTACAGACAAAATTAGCAAGATCCTCCAAAAACACAACATCAAAACAGCATTCTGCACAAACAGAAAAATATCCACCATCCTAAGAAACCCCAAAGACAAAATCGAATTAGAAAACCAAGGAGTATATGAAATCCCCTGCACTGCCTGCCCTACCACATACATTGGACAAACTAAGAGAAGAATAAGTGCATGCATTGAAGAACATAAGAACTCAATCAAAAAAGAAGAAACGACCTCTTCCCTGGTCCAACACCTCAAAGCCACAGAACATGAAATTGATTTTAAAAATACCAGAACTATCGCCAAAACCGAACACTTCAACAGCAGAATAATCAGAGAAGCCATAGAGATAGAAAAATGCCCACACAGCATGAACAAACGAGATGACACCTCCCGCCTTCCAGCCATTTGGAAACCCGCCCTCATGAACAGACGAGTACCTAACATGAAGAAGGACACCAGACCCACACCCATGAGAGCCACACAAGATGCCACCACCACACTTCCATGTAGAAAACAGACTCCCACCCACTCAGAAGATGAGACACGACCATGGACCAGAAGCTGCACGGCAGCTGCATCACTACCCACTTCAAACCCCTCCGAGCCATACAAGAAGCAAACCGACACCCACTATGAAGATGCAGAAGGACCACGAACTCAAGCCAAACAGCAAGATCACAACTCACCAGCTCAAATCCCCAGCAACTAAGACTAACCTGAGCACAACCAAGCCCCCACCTGAACAGAACACGCCTCCAACCAATCAGAACACAGCTAACCCCCAACCAATCAGAACACAGCCAAACCCCTACCAATGAGAACACACCCCCACCCAATCAGAACACAGCCAAGCCCCCACCCAATCAAGTCCCACCCCCACTGGCAGTTAAAAGGAGGAAGCAGCTGCAATCTCACATTACTCTGAGAAGCACAGAGCCGGAGACAGAAGCCTGAAGATGATGAATGAGACTTCATCGAAACGTTGCCTAAATACTGCGAATCTTACGCGGAGAAAACCAAAGATCCAACAACAAAGATCCACATATATATATATATATATATATGTTGTGATTGGAAGGATCGGGACCTGTTAGGAGTTTTGAATCTGATGACTGTTAAATCGTGGATTGACGTCAGAACCAGGAAACGTTAATCTGAAGGGCAAGCCAGTTAATTAGCACGTTGCCTTAATGGGTATAAAAGGACACAGCTGAGCTGGTGCCTTTTGCCAGAAACAAAATGTCTATTTTGAATGAGGACGTTACTGCAAAGAGATCTCTGTTTGTTTGAATTTTGAAGGGAAGTTCTAACAGTTTTTGCCAGCCGTTATCTTGTTATTTACCTTCAGTTTGATTTGATTGTGAAACGGCTGCTTTGTGTTTATTCGTTTGAATCTCCAAGAGGAGACATAACATATATATATATATATATATATATATATATATATATATATATATATATATGTGTGTGTGTGTGTGTGTGTGTGTGTGTGTGTGTGTTTTCTGAGGTTCTCGTGGGTATTTGTATGTGGATCTTTGGTTGTTCGGGTTTTCTCCCGCATAAGATTCGAATCCTATTCCTAAGTTTTCATGGGTACTTACATGTATGGTATTCAGCTTTGTTTGGGTATTTTCCCACGTCATTATAGTTATGCTTTTAAAATTGTAGCAACGTTTCGGCAGAATCTCAAAAAGTCTGACTCACAGATAAACACAATACAGAAGCCTGATAATGGCAGATGAGATTCTGCCAAAACGTTGCTACAACTTTAAAAGCACAACTATAATGACATGGGAAAATACCCCTACAAAGCTGAATACCATAGATAGATAGATAGATAGATAGATAGATAGATAGATAGATAGATAGATAGATAGATAGATAGATATAGATATAGATATAGATATAGATATAGATATAGATATAGATATAGATATAGATATAGATATATATTTTCAGTTGTGGTTTCATTCTTAAAAAAAAATCTGCATCCTTAGGGTTCTGTGAAAATGTTATTTTGAAAAAAAGAGGCCAATTTTTTTCAGGCGTTCATATCTACTCATAAAGCAGTTCTGCAACTACATGTCAGTGTATAAACTGCTACTAGCCCAAAGTTCAGCATCTTTTCAGTTGTGGTTTCATTCTTTAAAAAAAATCTGCATCCTTAGGGTTCTGTGAAAATGTTATTTTGAAAAAAAGAGGCCAATTTTTTTCAGGCGTTCATATCTACTCATAAAGCAGTTCTGCAACTACATGTCAGTGTATAAACTGCTACTAGCCCAAAGTTCAGCATCTTGGGTGCTGGTGTATTGATTAGAATGCAGTACTGCAGGCTAATTCTGCTGACTGCGAGGTTCGATTTTTGCCAGTTTAAGGTTGACTCAACCTTCTATTCTTCTGAAGTCAGTGAAATGAGGATCCTGATTCTTGGGGGCAATATGCTGACTCTCTAAACCGCTTAGAGAGGGATGTAAAGCATTATGAAGTGGTATATAAGTCTAAAATGCTAAGTGCTAAGTGCTAATTTCACAATGAGTGTTTCATGCCAAGCATTTTGTTGGAATATCTGGCTTACAGAGAGTAGTAAGAATAACTTTTTTTCCAAAAATGGTATAAGTGTCAATGATATTGTTGCTGGTGCATTCTTTTCTTTTCTAGCGATACTGAAAAGAAGGTGGGTATTATAGTACGAAAATAAAATACACATACTTTGCCACTACTACAAGCTTATCAAACATTTCAATTTATCCAGAGGTCTTTTGCAACGTAAACCCATTCAGTATTCTGCTTTAAATTTATAACTGTGAAAATATTTTCCTGAAGGTTTTACTTACTAGGATTAATCCTTTCAAGCATAACATTCTGTTCCAGTTGCAATTGGTTGTTAAATGTATATTGCAGCTCTGTAACTGATACTTAAAAATTAAATGTAGCATTATTTAAAGAGAAAATGTGAGGTGCAACAATTCCAATTTAGTGCTTAAAGCATCCCTTTCATTGATCACTTTCACCAGACCCTTATCAGCTTCAGACTAAAAGTTTACTTAAACTTAGTTAAACTTACAAACACGAGTCCATATGTCAGGGACATGCTGATACATACGCAGACAAATAAACATTTCTAAACATTCCTGGGTGGTGGGTGAAAGCGGATTCTGAGAAATATATCTTCAGACAAGAAGAAACCCCACATACACAGGAAGTGCAAAGTCAACCTAAACATTTCATTTTCTATAAGAACCAGAAAACCAACTGTCACCAGAAACAAGGCAGGATATTGCTTAAGTGCAGAAAACCTCGCTTTTTGCCTGCTGGTTTAATTTCATTTTTAGCTACAAGTTCTGGGAGTGGTATCAGAAACCCTGACAGGGAAAGTTATCCTTTTCTAACTATGACAGGTTGAGGTGAAGAGGAATTTGTTGGTATAGCCTTCTGATACATATCTTTAATTGGGTCCTTGGTGTTCTCTGAGCTTGATGGTGTTCTTGCAAACATTTCATTACCAAACTAGCTTACATCATCCTAATATCATTCATTAACATCAAAATGATACTATCTAGTTTAGTAATAAAATGTCTGCAAGAAAACCACCAAGCTCAGAGAACACCAAGTTCAACCCTGAGCTATAAATATTCACTTGTATCAGATGTCTTTAGACAACAGATGACTTTCAGTACAAATAGTTTTTTTAATGGAACTTTATGAAACTTATCATCAATAAAGGTCATATTTGTTTTACGATAGTGGTGCTACATAGCAATTTAAACAGCACAGGTTTATAGCTCAAGAGATTTGATATCTAAAATTGACATAAGAGAATCAAAAGAGTTTAAGAAGCAAAAAAGAATATTTGAAAAAATGGTCCTGATTTTAGTTGTTTGCATTTAGCTTGGCTCTAATAGGATCTGAAAATATTGTTCCAAAATCATCACAGAAGCTTCTGAAGAGCATTTTTATACATTTGTGTGGTTTAATGGGATGAAAGAAACTTCTCTGTACATATAAAGATTGTGGAAGTGATAGAGAAAGATCATGCGAGAGTAGAAAGCTAAAGAGAAAGCTCACAAAAAGGAGCTTTGGCATAAAGAGGAAAGGGATTAATACAGAACTAGACTGGAAATTAGTGTATAAGTTTACAGACTAAAAAGAATATGAATGATTTGGGTCACAAAGGTTATAGTGGAGATAAGTGGAGATAGTGCAACAGAGAGGAAAACAAGCCAAGATAATAGAGATGACCAACATAGAGACCATATGTTTGGATAAGGAATTAATGAAAGAAGGTTGTATTGTTATAATATTATAGAGGATGAACTAAATACATGACCAAAACACAAATACAACATTTTTCCCAGGCTCTGGGAAGGAAGATGATGTTCTTATAGGACATTATGAATTTATGAACATAAAAAGGTTTAGAAAGAAAATGTGTCAGTTAAATTCTGCAGGTAGTAAAGCTCAAATGAGAATGAACAGAAGTACTTAGATGAAATTGGATGAAAGCAGGAAGTTTCAAAGGAATGAGTGTCTCTATATGATTGCCATTATAGAGGGCTGTGAAAATCACAGGAGTTGTTGAGGACACTGAGAACCATATGCAGAAAAGAGCTAAAGATAGGCAAGAACAAATCCTTGGGAATTCCAGTAAAAAAGGGGGAAATATGGAAAGACAATCAGAAGAAAACACTACCTGAATTAGAAATATCTAGCGTGTCAAAAAAGTCAAGGAAGAGGGAATGGTTAACTATGTCAGAGATATCAGAGAGGTCAAGGCAGAGAGATATAGATTGGAAAATATGAGAACAGCATTTAGAAAAATGAGAGAGTTTTAATACAGTACAAAGAAAGGAAATACAATTTTGAGGATCAACAGAAAAGTAAGAATAAAGCAACAGAACTAGAAAAATTATGCTGGGAATTCAACAGCAAAAGAACATTAGAAAGAAATGATGATGAATGGGTGAAAATAGAAGAAATGGGAACACAGTGCTAGTCAATTGTATTTACTCAGAAAATGCTATAATGTCATTTCTTGGAACTGCTATGTATTATAATTATCAGTTCTCCCTCTGATAATTTATATATCTTTTTGAAATGTTCAAGATACATTGAACCAGGCAAATTACCTGCAACAATTTAATTGTTGACAAGTTAACAAATCAATTAGGTAGGACTATTTCATTGAGAAAACACTGATAATCTACTACAGCATTACTATATGATTTGAATGAATGTAACACTCATTAACAAAAAATATATAACACAAACACCATAAAACAATCTAGTAATCTGATCATCTATACAATCTGGTCAAGTGATGAAGAAAATAATTCCAGTTTTCTACTGTTGAAGATAGAAAGGTAGGACAGAATCCTTTTTTTTCTAAATCTCCTAGAGCCTACTCACAATTGACATGGGAATCTGTCTAGTATTATAGGCAAAAGATTATTGGGATAGGAAGGCACCAGTTCTAATGTGCAAAACTAAGGATCACCGATAGAAATTAACCATAGACTAGAGTTTTTTATAACCTTAGTAGTTCTTTTTAAGATATTATTCACATTGTAAATTCAGAAAGGACTGCAAGGCAAGATGCTATGCAAAATTCTTATTTCAAAGAGTTGTCAATAGATTTTGTAAAAAAAAAATACAAGTATACAAGTTTTTCTTTAAAACGAAGATCAGACTTTTTATTTCAACACTGAGTAGTCAAAGAGAAGTGGAAGGCTTTCTTAAAACCTCTTGGCCTAAGCATTCCTGGTTTCCATGTTAAGAAAGCCCTTGGAACATCATGACACTTCTTTATGTGTGAGAGGCTTTGACAGATCAAAGCAGACATTCACTTCTGGCTTATCTAGTGCTTATCCTAGAACTATTGACCTCGCAATCATTTATTAACAAGCTTGTCCCTTCCTCCCACTTTGTTTGAGAAAACTATTTATCCAGGTTAACAGTATACAGAAAAAGTCCCAGATTCCTCTCAGTCTTCCTGGTTCATCCTATAATGAAATTTAATAAAAGAAACTAATCCACATTTTCTGTCTATCGTGTACATAATAAAGAAGTCCCAATTTGTATAGTGAATGACAAGGAGTTCAAATGGTAGTATCCTAGATTATTATGAATACAGATACAGAATTGGAAGGGACCTTGTAGGTCATCTAGTCCAACCTTCCCCCCACCTAAGCAGGAGACCATACACCATTTCTGACAAATGGTACTCCAATCTCTTCTTGAAAAGTCTCAAGTGATGATGCTCCCACAATTTCCAAGGACAAGCTTAATATTTTATTTTATAAAAATAATTTATTTTATTTTATAAATAAAACTTAACATTATTTTGTAAAAAGTTTCTGAAAACAGGTTTAGCTTTGATACCAGAGAGATAGACTGAAAATCTACAAGTGAGGATGGTCAGGGACAAAGCACTTGTGACATACATCTACCCTCTGCATATGGCGGGCTCTCTCTTTTCCCATTCTAACTCTCCTTGAAGTGATACATCACTTATCAATTCTTTAAAATGTACATTATCTTCAGTATCTTTATTACAGTATGGTAAAATGCACTATACAAGGTTTAAGGCACACTAAATAAATGCTCCTTTTAAGCAACTTTAGAAAGTATTTGGAGAGAAAAAAAGAGTATTTTTATTTTGTTTGCATTTGGGCATTTAGGTAGGTTCTTCTATGTTGGCAAGACTGTGGTCTTAGGATGGATTTGTATGGATTTGGAGAGAGTGTCAAAGGGGTATAGAAATCTCTGCCCTCAAAAGAAGGGGCCTGCAGTTTGGTCCTTGGAATCTCCTTCATTGCGTCATTGTGGCTTTGTTGCTATGGAAGAGAGACAAAAAGGGAATTTTTCCCAGGAATTTAAAGAAAATTGATAATGCAGATTTTTTTTCTAATTTGCAAGAAGGTTTCCACAGAGAGAACACTAGTTATCCTCCCCATCTTTCTCCTCTACCTCTACCTCTCCTCCTCCTCCTCCTCCTCCTCCTCCCTCCTCCTCCTCCTCCTCCTCCTCCTCCCTCCTCCTCCTCCTCCTCCTCCTCCTCCTCCTCCTCTCCTTTATCTCCTCCTCTCCTTTTCCTCCTCAACTGGGACCAGTGAGGTTATTTCAGAAGGTCAAAGGAATAAGACAACCCTCCAACCCCCACTACATTGGCACAATGACAGTCGGGCATAGATTAGGGGAGAAAATGCCAGATCAAGAATCAGATCCCGCAGGTCAAATGATGATAGAGCTTAATGGTGTAAACTCTTCTTTGTGTTTTAAAGAGCTAAGGAAGATGACTCCCAATTTATTCCTGGAAGTAAAACAACAACCGTGCTCCATGCCAGATGGATGAGAGTCTAGTGCTCCTCACTTTTCTCTATACCGATGTAGAATTAAGGCAGTCCAGAAGTGAATTGGGAAGTCAAAATCTTCCAGTACCTGGAATAGTTATCTTCAGTTGTTCTGTAGCTCTGTCTCATTGGAGGAGATATGGTGTTCCTAAATATGCCGTCTTTACAGGAGTATAAACTTAAATGCTCATAATGGTAATTACTTATCTCAGCTGCCCCCACATTGGTGGTAGGGAGATGTTCCCAAGAATGTGTATGTACAAAATGCATGTACTAGGGGAAAGCATGCAACAATGTACACTCTTATTTGTAAATGACATGGAAGCAGGCAGAAATGAAGTCAACATCAGATAAACTATAATTTGATAGGCACCATGCTTGACATATTTCCCCACATATACAGATAGTCTTCAACTTACAACAGTTCAGTTAGTGACCGTTCAAAGTTACAATGGCATTGAAAAAAGTGACATGACCATTTTTCACACTTAAGCTCATTGCAGCATCCCCATGGTCATGGAATCAAAATTCAGACACATGACAACGAGCTCATTGTTATGACCGTTGTAGTATCCCGGGGTCATGTGATCCCCTTTTGCAACCTTCCGTCAAGCAAAGTCAATGGGGAAGCCAGATTCACTTAACAACTGGGTTATTAACTTAACAACTGTGGTGGCTCCCTTAACAACTGTGAAAGGTCATAAAGAAAGGTCATAAAATGGGGCAAAATTCACTTTACAAATGTTTCACATAGCAATAGAAATGTTGGGCTCAATTGTGGTCATAAGTTGAGAACCACCTGCAATTGAGACATAACTGCCCATCTCATATTCTCCTCTTCTTCATAACATGTGGTGTATCCCAAAGCCTCATGACAAGATTATTATGGATATATTTTCTTGGGTTTGCTTCACTTGAATGAGTTTCAGTGGTAGGGATAGAAAAATAGTCAGTATGATAATATAATTTTAGGAGTTGGGTTATACCGGAGACAAAGTGACAGCAGCTGTATTTCGATTTCTCTTGTGGCTGTTGTCATTAATTTTATTATGACATTTCAAAAATATAGATGCTACTATTTCCATATCTCCTCGCAACTAGTTCTTACATAGAAGAGGGTCCATCACATTCCATGGTAGCCTCATTTTCTAAAGGGTATTATAAGAAGCAAGGCTTTATTTGTGACCATAGAAGAAGGAATTTATATGTTTTAGTAACCTCATTCTTGAATTTGTTTCCATGATGGAAGTGAGCATTAGTATTCATAAGGTCTTCAAGGTTTATTCGCTTTGGCTTTTAGAAAATTAAAAAAGTTTTCTCCATTTCAAAGACCTTTGAAGCTAGTGAATTAATAGTAGTATTTTTCCCTCATTGTTGGGTGTTTAGCATTTTCAATCAACTGCTTTTTATTTCTTGTTACATTTAAATTAATATTAATTGGTTTTTCCATAATTTAAAAACAAGTTGTTTTCAGTTTTAAATAAAAATATTTTCTAAATAATGATTTGCCATAACTGAGAACCTGGAATTTTTTTCTGAAAAAAAAAAGTCAGAATCTGTGAGTTTTATGCTATAAATGGTTTAAACTGTGTATGTTGCTTTCTCAGATGAAATAAGAGAAATAGTGGATGCATCTCTTCTTGTAATTTGACTTTTCAGTGTAGCATCCTCCTATCCCACTAAAAGGATAGAAACATAATATTTCCTGCACTACAGTCTAAACTTTGATATGCGGTTTCCTAAGTGTGTGTCTTACAGATATGCTACCAAGGGTTTAGGAGTATTGTGTCATTTTCTTTGTATTTGGTATGAAGGTTGCAAGAACAACAAGAAAAAAGCAGGGAGGTGTGACACCATTACTATTACCTGTCTGCTTGTCATGGGGCTGTGTGGTAGGTTCTGTTCACAAGATATGGGCTGTGTTACAATCTCAATCTTCCCTAGGAGATGTGTCTTTCATTTGTCATGTTATTTTCTATTTTTCTTTCCAGAACAAAGAAGCATAAGAAATTGCTTGAACTTTCACCAACAAAACAATGGTGTAATTGTTTTGATAGAAATATAAATATAAGAGCTTTGTTAAGGAATATATCCATGTATATTAACATTAAATAACCTTTAGGTTCTTTTTTTTTAAAAAAAAACATGAATGTACTGACATTGGTAAGACTATATTATTAATGAGCCAATTCCAACAGAATCTCCTATAACTGGTCTTGTGAAAAGCTATTTTGGATTAGAGCCATCATTTCCTCTCTGACTTAACTGGGTGATTTATACCACCAATATGCAGCAGGCTGCAAAGACTGATGTATCATGTTCTATGGCTACATTGCCATTATTGCTTTTAGTTGATCATCAGTTGTCAATTCAGTTCAAAAATCCTAATTTTTCATGGCTATATAATTCGATGTTTTGAATTACATGTGACTTAAATTCTTTATTTCCAAAGCAGTACATCTACAGAATTTAGCTATTTATTTATTAAGGGGACCTTTTTATAAATTAACCCATCAGAGAAAAGGATCATTGTTAAAAACTAGTTTTTGAATAATATGTGGCTTTGATTTGTTCAGAAACTTTCTTCCCAATTAACATAATGGCATGGAGAAAATCAAGGTATCCTGATTTCTTATTTCTGAGTAAAGTGTCTTCAATATTAAAGAATTTTTAGAAACATAGAATCATAGGTGGTAAAATTCAAACATTACTAAATACAGTCATTTTTCTGACTGCTGGTTTGCAGGCAGTACACTAAAATATTTTTTATATTATATATCATAGCCTATTTCATGAGATAGGTAGGGTAGATTGGTCTATAATCAACAGAATAAGCTCAAATAAAAATGTAAGTTTATAAGTTGCAAAAATTTTCCGGGTTGTTTTTACTGTAAAGGGGCTAATATGGCTAGTTCTTTGGTATGTTCCTTCCAGTATGCCAAAAAAAAAAAAAAAAAAGACATTGCTGTGTTATTTTCCACAGATCAAAAACTTCCCATTTTTAAATAAATACTTCGATAAATTCTTTAATCATACATGATGACCTATGGCTTCATGGAACTGATAAGAAACTGTGTCTCTACAACACATACGTGAACGCACACACTCACAATTTGTTCATATTCATCAATACTCAGCCTGCTTTTAATCTCCTACAACTGTCTGCACTCACATTGACCTTAAAACACAAAGTATTCCGAACTATGTGTATACCTACCTACCTATAAACAACACCTGGAGAACAGAGAAACCAGCAGCTGCTTTGCCTCTTTATTGCTTTATTATCTTGTATATAGAAAACATGATAGCCAAGTCCAATCTATAAGCTTCGGTGGCTTTACAGATGGCTGGCAGTTGAGTTTACTGTTTTTACAGCTCTCACCAGCACCCAAAGAACAAGGACTATAATAAGAGACTGTTTTATGCAACCTTGATATGGTTCATTCCAGGATCACTATGTTTTCCACATAACCATTGCATATTCTGAAACTATTTCTTCTTTATGTAATCTCTCTCTTGCTGAAGGTGAGCCCAAACTTGGACATGGAGAGTCTCTGGTGAACCCACAACCAGACTAGATAGGACTGAAAAACTTCTGTTTGAAACCTCATCAATCTTCTTCAAGACCACATCATCAGTACCTGAATAGTTATTGACTAAGTACGAAGCAGGAAATTGACACCTAACTATATCACTGAGAATTTCAGGTCGAGATAAAATATTGATACTACCAATAATGTAGTCTTCATACTGAAAGGATATGGAGCTAACTAAACTTAAATAGAACTGGCACACAAATCTAATTCCAATTTATATTGTCACTTATATATTAGTTTAAAAAATCTTGTTATGAAAAGGGATGGGAGACACAGATTTTCAGCCAGTAGCACCATTTACATTTGTATATCACTCTAAAATGTTCTGTTTTCATAGCTTGTTGTGAACCATCTTAGATTATTGCAGATAAGGTATGTGGCCATACCTTATCAATAAGTTCAATAAATAACTACTTTCAAACACATTAGAGAGAATTACAAAAAGCTGTTAGAACAATGGATAACATTTCTGGAAGTAGATAATGGCAAAAATCTAACAACATGTCGATATCAACAGAATATAATTATCATAAACAGCCAGTATTATGAGATTCTATGTGTCAGTAAGATAAGTCTGAAATGTATATAAAGGATTGTAGCTTTAGAACAATATATTGCTTGCTCTTAAAGCCGGGAACAGTTTAAAATGAAGTGAAGGCTTTCTAGGGAGTAGCAAGGAAGTTTGTCACTGTGATTTGTCAGCAATTGTTTTGGTTTTTAAATAATAGTTACTGAATTAAATGAACAATGCTCATGTTGGGGCTATTAATTCCGACCTCATGGGGAATGTTTCAAGAGGGAAGATATGAAGATATGAAGGATAATAAAAACAGAAGCCTTTCTTAGTTGGCTTGCATATCCTGTTCTGTTCTTCTCTACATCTTCCCCTTTTCCCCTTTCTTCTAGCAAACTGTAAAGGCCACTGCTACCCATAATGTAGCCAGATTTTGGCACTGGCCTGAGAACAAGGCAGTAAATGTTTGCCAATAAAATTGCATTTCTTTGATGCCTTCAAATTTTTATCCTTGCCCACTATGTCCTTTCCTTTGTAATTCTTTTAACTACTTTTAATTGTCATTTTTATTATGTGTGTTGAACTTTATACATACATGGTATACAAGTTGGTCAAATAGAGCTTACCTTCCCCACAACAGAAAAGTATTACCTTGGGCACCATACAGGACACATCTGTATGAACACTAAAATGTGCTTAAAATTTCACTGGACTGTTGCTTCCAAATTTTGATAGGGAGATCAATAGAAAACTAATAGATGGTTTAGATTTTACAGTTTCACATGTGTAAAATTTGATTTAATTTCAATATTAGTTCCTAAGGAAAATGTGTACCAGAAGCACTTTTTTTTCTGCATAATACATTTTTATTAAGACTCATTAACTTTCATAAGCCGTAGCTTATTAATTAGATGCATAGAGTGGTTAAATTAATGTAGGATTTGATAAGGGGACAATGTCCACTCTATGGGAAATAAATTTTTAAAAGCCCTTATTCTTCATTCCTACTCAGATCCAAGACAGCCCTATGATGGATCTAGGGATTTAACTGGGACAGCATCCCCTATATCACTGACAATGCAGTAAGTCATAATGAGGAAACAGGTCTTTCTACCCCACTGAGGTTCTCTTTCTCTTAATCTCTGCCTCTGGCTGCTATCTAACTTCATCAATTGGCCACTTTTCTTTGGAAACCTTGCTTGGAATGTAAGCTTTGACTGTCACATAAAATGTTACAGAACAGAATAGCCAAGGGTATCAGCAGGATTTTGCTTTAAAAAGCAAATGTCCAGCTCCCTTATTAGATGATTCATTTGCCAAGTCAAGTTTGAAAAGAAATGTCTATCATTTAAAATACAATGCAATGCTAAAGTCAAGTCAAAGAGTAATCAGTATTTTAAACACAAAGCAATTTTTGCCCTTACAAATTTATAATCCCTCTCCTTCATGACTTATTTACTTTAATACTATAATTCTGTTCTAGCATCTTGTTTAATATATCTATGTATATGTCTATATACATCAATACATATTATTAATTTATTAGATTTTTATTCCATCTTTATTATTTTATAAGTAACTCAAAGGCAGAGAATATATTTAATACTTTTCTTTCTATTTTCTCCACATGAAAACTCTGTCAGGGGCTAAAAGACGGTGACTGGTACAAAGTCATCCAGCTGGCTTTCATGCTTATGATGAGACCAGAACAGTTTCCTGATTTCTAAGCACCTTAATCACTACACCAAACTGGCTATGCTTCATTTAGAAGCCACTTACACAGAAAATTTAATCTGCATTCAATTATGCTAAAAAGCAGTTCATAAAATGCTCTTTATTGATCGATGGTTTGTGTAGCTCTTGTTTGTGTCTTTGTAGCTCTTCTGGGTCTGTTTAATAAATTCACCAGAGAAAGAAAATTGTTGGCCAACGGATCTCAATGGAAGGTGATACAATAAAAGAAATTGAACATCATGTTAATGTGGTTGGCAGACATTTGGCAAGCTACAAGAACAACTTCCCCCTTTGCAGGAAGAGAAAAGTTATTTATCAGTGTGCATTACCATATTCTGGTTAAACATGGACACTAACCTCACAATCAATACAAAAGCCATGAGTGAGCCATGGAAAGAGATATGCTCGGCATTAGAATAGAATAGAATTCTTTATTGGCCAAGAATTACAAGATAGAAAAACCTGTACATGGATTAGAGAGTGAATGAAAATATAGGATATCATTAAGAAAATAAAAGAATAGAAATGGAAATAAGATGATTGCATAGCAAGAAGAACTGATGGTAGGTGGACCAAGGCAGTCATAGAATTGATCTCACTTGATAAAAAGTATCCATGAAAGAGACCTAAAACAAACTGGATCGATGACATCAGCAAGCATTACGGGCCCAATTGGCAAAAGAAAGTTCAGGGCTGACCGTATTGGTTAGAAACATGCAGTAGAGGCCTTCATCCTGCAGTGGATAGACAATTGATAAAATGATAATTTATTATTTGTGTGTGTGTGTGTGTGTGTGTGTGTGTGTGTGTGTGAAAGCATGCACACGCACACACACACACACACATATACATATATATACATACACAAGAAAACAATATTAATTGTGTATATTAATTGTGTAAAAAAGCTTTATTTTTAATTAAGTTAATATTAATTAATTTAATTAATTAAAAATAAAGCTTTTTTAGTTATAGTTCAACAGAAAGAGATATACTGCTGACATTGTGTTAAAGAAGAAAGAACAGGTAATTATTTATATCTACAATGTTGTGGTATGTTATTAAAAGCATACACTGAGAAGTGGCACCAAATTATGAAGGATAATCTCTTCTACTATACTGGAGGCAAAAGACTCTGGAATAATGTTGCTGACCTGTAAGAACTTGTAAGAAATAAGAGACGGAGGCTGTTGGGAGAAATTTTTAATTTTATACACAGAGCACACAGATGCTCCTGGCTATGCTGGAGAATGTCAGTCAACTTTCCAAGACATCTTGCTATAAACTGTATAAATACCTCAGAACAAGAGGAAAGGTGTTTTCAGTCAGGCAGCACCGGATGTGTTTATGAAACCCTGATTTCAAGAGACACATGTTTATTTGACCTGTTCAACAAAATGGAAGAGGCACTGCTAGGGGGGGAAATGTGGGGTGGGGAAAAAGAGAGAGAGAGAGAGAGAAAAAGAGAAAACAGAGAAGTTTCCATTACTTCATTTTAAAAAATGTAATAGAATTTAGATATACATACAATACACACTTATATCTTTAACAATCTGTTAAGAGGAAAACAAAAATAAAACAAGAAAATGGTACAGCAAGGAAGCTAGAGATTAAGATAGAATGAATTCTTTGGCAAACACAAAAAATAGTGTATCTTGTTGAAACAGGGAATAGCTGACCAGGCTGTAAGAAATTTGCTTGCAAGGACCCATTTTTCTGGTGTTTGATAGCTTTGGCTTGGAATTCATTCACATTGACACCAAATGTGTTCAGCTTTGGTTTGGTATTCATTCACATTGACATAGGGTACAATATTTCAGCATTGTACAAAATCATTTATTTGGAACTTCAAGCTGCTAAACAATTAAGCCTTTACATCTATATACCATGACTTTATGACATGGTTACTTTTAAAGTCAATCTTATCCTAGTGCTCTTCAAATGCACTAAGATAACTCTCAGATTGCCTAAAAAAACAAGTCCAACACATTCTAGTTTCACTACAGTTAGTAAGACACGTTTGAATGAATAGCTTTTGGGGGCCTTGGAAGAAACAAGTGTATCATTTAAATCTTTAAACCAGAGTAAAAGGCACAGCTATTGTTTTCTACAAATTCAAAATGACCAGAGCCCTACCAAATACTGTGCGTGTATTATTAAATTAAATTTAAATTAACAAATGCCATGATTCTACACAAATGCATTTTTCTTCATGTGATACCTAAGAATCTTATTGTTGACATGCCCATCCTCTTCATTGATTAGCGATTCTGAAAAATAAAGAGGTTAAAGCCTCTTTGAAAAAGAGTTGACCTTGATGAGTAAGCAAATATCCAAGGCATGAAAGGTGAATAAACACAAGTTGCTTGCGTGCTATTAATATTTGCTATTGCCCAAAGATGTTTAGATTCTGTTTTTCCTGGTATACTGTCTTTATTTGCCATACGTCTCACCCATGCCATGAATGGTAGTTCAATATTTGTTGAATGAAGTATTTTTATTTCCACAGTGCTATGTTTCATAGTAAATAAGTTCCTTGCTTTACTTTTAAAAAATATCTAGTACAGCAGCTGGGAAATAACAACTATGTATTATTTCATTTCTACAGCCACTGCTGTTGACATTATATCCTTATGTGCTCCTTAACAGACCTTGCTCTCTAACTTGACAGAATGATATATTGGACTAGCCTGATAGACTGGTCATTTTTTCAAGAAAGAAAACTTCAGGGATGTAAACCACATTATAATTAAAGACCAATGACATCTAATAATGAATTTATAAAACAATTGCTTTAATAACTGCCAGAGGAAGGAAGGAAGGAGCTTGAACTAAATGGGAACCATTCATGGGGGAATAAATAATTTTAATGGATACATTTCATTGGAGAAGACAGTGTGAGCGTGCTTTGAAAAATATTTCCAAAGTACATGATGCGAAGCAAAGTTTAATGCATGATGTGCAGTCAGAACTTTTATAAACAAAAGTGTAGCCTAAGTTAAATAATCGTTTATTTACAGTATTGCTTTAGTTCCTTTAAATAATGCTTCATTTTGTGCCTAGCTTTTGATGAGGTAGACCAGACAGGAAACACAAGCAGATAAGACAGGGATGTCAAACTCAAGATCCAAGGGTCAGATCCAGACCGCAATGTGGTTAGATCTGGCCAATGAGGCTGCCCTGGGAAACAGTGAAGGATTGGCTGTTGGTGCCCAGCCCTGACCCAGGTTGTCTGGGCACTGATATAAAACTTGGTGACAGCCATCTGGGATGAAACATGGTCAGCCTTAGATCCACAGGGCCACCCTGGAGTCAGTGAGCACCCCCCGGGTACGTGCTGGAGACAATGGATCCCCCCATCCCACCTGGGACACTACAGGTGCTCCCCGACATGAGCAATGTCGAGCTGGCCATGACTACCTAGTCGCTGCAATCACCCAGACATGATCACCAGCCATGCCCATCTGCCCTGCCCCAAGGTCAACCAGAACCCTGATGCGGCCCTCAATGAAATTGAGTTGACACCCCTGAGATAAGGTAATTCTATTTTATAGTGAAGCCACAGTATCATAATATTGCAAAGTATGAAAGTGAAGTTCTCATCCTGTCAACTTTGCATCCTGTCAACTTTGCAGGCTTAGAGAGGATCCATTTTAAGCCCCTTGCCCTGCCCTCTATTCAATTTCATGCTATATGTCTCTTATTTAACTATTCTCTAGAAGCATCTTTTCTGTCCTTCTTCCAAGGACTTTTCCCACAGACCATTACAGATGAAGATGAACTATTTCACCAGCAATGTCCTACTACACTGTTGAATGGTTGGAAGCAGAGATAGTATCATTTAAGGAATATCACCAACAATCATATTTCAAATCTTGTTGAATTATAGTATTGCTGTACATAGCAGTGAAGTTGGAGAAAGTTCAAAAGAAATGTTTTTTTAAAAGGCAATATACCACAATGGACTGCAAGAAATAGTTGCATTAAATTTAATCAAGATTAATCAGGGAGTATGTTGACCATTTCAAACATGGAAATGTATTTTCAAAAATATCTTTTCCATAGCTATTCTGATTAAGTTTGCACAATGATTTGTTTTTGGAAAAGGGTAGGTGAAAACAATTCATTCTTTTAAGACGATGTATTATTTTGAGGAAGATTGATGGTTTACTCCAAATTACATCAACTAGAGTACATGTATTTAGGCTTATCCCACTGACTTCAAAGGGATAAAATCAATATGCAGAGCAAGGTACCATTTTAATCCATCTTGAGCCTGCCTTCTAAGCTTTATGAAGGCAAGAGATTCCAGTTTTCAAACACCTGATCTTATTATAGGCTCATTTGAAGTCAGAGGCCAAGATTATTTCAGCGTCAAGCTTGTTAGTTAATGTCAGGTTACCATCACCTTTTGAGTTACAATCAATAGAAGCTGTAGTTGTTCATTAATCCTACAGTATAAGCTTGAAAAATCAAAGTTTTTCCAATAATTGGCTCTTAAAAATCATGTTGAGAAAAGGAATGACTAAAAAATTTTATCCAAGGTAAATTGCATTGTGCTCTGATACCTGATGAAGAGATCTGTTTTAGATCAAGGTAACATGATGGCTGATCTGACTGCCAACTTTGAAATTATTATTAGTTGGCAGCAGAAATATGAACCTTTCTAACTCTTTTTTGCCATCTGCTGGTTGAGTAGTTGTTTAGATTTTGGCAGTCCAATTATGAAAAGCAAAAAAGAAATGTGCACTGCTAAAAAACTTCATTGTATTAATTCATATTGTATTAATTCATTCTGTATCACTTATCCCTTCTGTCTGAAGATATACTTTAAAATAGTTTTCCTAATAATAAACTGCTTTACCATGTATCGCAAATAATTTCACATTTCTGAAATTGTTTGAATTTGTCCAACCTTATATACTTTATACCTTATATAAATTGTGTTGCTGTATCACTCTTCCAACATTTTAACAATTAATTCAAACATTTTCTCACTAATCCAAGCTTATATTCATTTCTGATATTGAAAATATATTGCAAAGAATTTTCCTATTTTGATATATTACCAAAATTAAGGGATTACATGGCCGTAAAAAGGGAGAATTTTTAAATTTTAATATCACAGAGATTGTGTGTACTTGCTTTTAATATTCATTTTGTAAGCATATTTTTTATTCAAAAGTTGAAGAAAAACTAAATTTCAAAGTAAAACAGTGTTTCTGTTTAAAATAGGTTTGCGTCATGTTATGAATTTTCCCTGTATTCCTACTGATTATGTGCAAATCAAAGTGCACTGATCCCCACATCAGTAAAATGTTGTTTTGGAGCAGGGGCAGAAATCTATTAAACAGCAACTTTGTATAAGCACAATAGTTTTTAAAAGAAAAAAAATAAGATTGATTATCTGTCACAAGAAAAACCAATGTTCCATGTTAGTCTTCTCAAAGGTCAAAAAATATTAGGCAAGTTCTGTGTTCAAAGAAGCTGAAAAATGTATGTGAATTCAGAATTGATGATACAAATGTAGATTTGAACAGGTTTTTAAAGCTTATTCTAAAGACAAAATTAAGGTCAAATGACAGTTAATGATTCACAAGGACTGTAAAACAGAAACTCTCTTTTTCAAACTAAGGCAGTTGAATACATCTTTTAATGCAGTTTAATAACATCTGTCAAAATATCTTCCAGTCAAAAATGTGTAGTAATATTGAGATTTATTGGTTTCATAGGTTTTATTAAAGTCAAATAATCATATTTATATATGAACCGGGTTAGCAAAATACATGTAGAAAATGTATGATTCCCAAGGTTCTGGAGACTTCATTAACATAGGTTACTTCAACCCTCAGTTTTCTGAAAAAATAACCAGAACAATTGGAAAGAAATCAGGATACAATATATTCTTCACGTTTTATGAAAAGCTTAATTATTGTGTGTGTCAGCTAGGCCTTTAGCTAGTGTACAGAATTGGATTAATATTGTTCCTAGGATCACCAATTGCTTTCCAGGTAAAATTTAGGTTCCTTCAACTTTAAAAGTTAAAGTGTTTTTAGACAGTGATTAAATAAATAAAAAAAACCACTCATGTCAGCATGAAAATTTATGAATGTCTAAACATGTTTCTGTTTCCACCAACTGGCACATGGAAAAGGATGTTTTCCTATGTGCCTCCCAAGGTTTAGGACACATTCTCATAGAAGGTCCTTTGATTCCTTCAACTTTTACAAAACTTCCTCTTCACCCTAAAACTTTTGAATTAGTGATTTTTAACTGCGATTTCAATTGGATTTTAATTGCACAATCCAATCTGGGCCAATCACCAGGAGCAGAGGTTTTGTTTTCTGAGTTTTTGGACTCGTGCTAGAACCCATCTTCAGGAACAGAGTATGTGCTGTTCTGTGTTTGGTGTTTATAGTGCCTGTTGTAAGTGGCTTTTTAGATGTTGATTGGAGTGTGTGGATGGCTGGCTTTTAAGTCATTAGCTATCTTTTGCTTGTACTGCCCAGCCCTCACCTTCTAAGTACTTAATAGGCTGGTGGTAAATCAGCACTCATGTTGACTGGCAAGGGGCCTGTTTCCCAGGCTTCAATCACTTCCCTGGCTGTTTTTGTGCCTGCTCATCCAACAATCTTAGTGGCTGCAAAATTGAATGTATGTCCTTGTTCATTGCAGTGTGATGACATTACAGTGTCAATGAGTTTGAGTCTCCTTGGAAGACAAAACTTCTGGCCCTGGCAACCAGTCAAGATTGGCTTCTGCAATATTATCCTGGGACATGTACATTCATTCACCTTCATTTATGGATTTTAATTGCTAAAATTGTTTTGCATTCATTTTAGCCTCCTTGAGTACTTAGGGATAGAAAAGTGAAATACAAACTATTAAATACATTCTATGAAAACCAGAAGTGGTATTCAACAGGTTCTGACCAGTTCTGGAGAACCAGTAGCAGAAATTTTGAATAGTTCAGAGAACCGGCAAATACCACCTCTGACTAGAGATTTTTCAGTATCATTCCCCTGCCATGCCCACAGAACTGGTAGTAAAAATATTTGAATCCCACCACTGATGAAAACCCTATAATAAAATAAAGAGTGCTTCCTATGAATTACACAAGAAATTACACAATTACAATACTGTTAAGAAGCAAGTTCCTAATTTGGAAGAAACCCATCAAAATTGGAACAAGGCACAACATTTCATTACCCTTCTACGATCTTGTGAGTGTGTGATTGAAAGAGGTTACTGTACAATACACATCTGTAATTCCTTCTTAGGACAAGTCAATAGTAATTTGTAAATCTATAATTCTTTATCTGTATAAAGTTCTGGAGGAGAGTCTGGGTACAGAAATGTAATTACTAGGTCAGTGGTTTAAATGCAGCGTACATTGATTATGCAAGAAAATCATTATTATTTAAAGTGAACCTTTGTGGAAACCTAGTTTGAGATGATGGGAGGCAAAATTTGCTGGCATTGATAGATGGTCCAGGTGCCTGAAGACACAGGTAAAAATGCCACAGCCATAAGGATCTTGGAATAACAGTCTGAGGTCAAACCAGCTTATTCCTCAATAGAAACCTTGATCCACAGAAAGTAATCAAAAGTAATATGCTTCCTTTAGAATTTCAAGCTCACGTTTTAAAAAAATCTCCCTTAGATGAATCTCTCTTAAAAGTAGAGGTAATTCAGATATTAATTTCTTTCTTTCTTTATTAAATTTTTATTGGTTTTTAAAACAAACATAAACAAACAAAATATAAAAACATCAGGCCATCTTCCGTATATGTACATACAGTGTGCTGGTTGGTTTACAAATTGTTTTGTGCTTCCATTTTGTAGACTTCAATTACAATTACATTTATATGATCTCATATTTTCAATCCAGTATTAAATGCATTGGTATCATTATTAATCAATCATTTGACTATACTTTTATTCA
The DNA here is from genome assembly GCF_049901715.1 of Pseudonaja textilis. Lineage (NCBI taxonomy): Eukaryota > Metazoa > Chordata > Lepidosauria > Squamata > Elapidae > Pseudonaja > Pseudonaja textilis. Next base: position 37,478,808 of record NC_141993.1, read on the forward strand.
TTCATGCTTTAGGAAATAATCATATTTTACTTAATTTGTTTTGTGACAATTCATATTATCATCCCAAATCTATCCTAAAATCATTTTGTAGATATAATAAGGAAAGAATACATCTTTATATATTTAGTATTTTCTAAAAGTCTACATATTTCATTACTATACTTTATTATCTAACCATTGACAGAATAGATCCCAAACTTTATAAAATTGTTTATCATCCTGTTATCTAATTTCAAATGTCAATCTGCTCATTTCAGCACATTCCAATATTTTCTTAATAATTTCCTCCTGTTATGGTGTTTTCTCATTTTTCCAGTTTTTAGCAAATACAATCCTAGCCGCTGTTAATACATTTACAATCAGGTATTTCAAATCTTTACTATATATTTCAGGTAAAATTCCCAATAAAAATATCTCTGGTTTCAAATCTATATGTTTTTTTGTCATTTTTTCCAACCAGGTGTGGATTTTAGTCCAGTATTGTTTTAGCATCCACACAAGTCCACCACATATGGAAATATGAGCCAGGTGTCTGATGACATTTCCAACATTTTTCGGATTTATTCTTGAACATTCTTGCTATTCTTGTTGGGGGAAAATGCCATCAGTAAAACATCTTATACAAATTTTCTTTATATGCTATTGACATTGTCATTTTATAATTTTGAGACCACAATTTTTGCCATTTCTCTAGATCAATCCCATATCCAAAATTCTTCTCCCAAGCAATCATAGTTTCTTTAACTTGTTCTTCTTCTAGTTTAATTTCTAATAAATATCCATACAATGTTTTAATCACCTTTTCATCAGTACCTGTCAAAATCTTATCTAAATCACTCAGTTTATCAGAGAAACCTTCTGTTTTAGAATCTTTATCATACCTTGAATGTATTTGCTCATATGAAAACCAATTCATCTTTATACCTTGTTCCTCTAGTTTTTGTATAGATTTAAGTTCACTCTTTTCATTCAATATTTCATCATATCTAACTGTTTGTTCCTTTTTGTATATTATAGGATAAGAAAATGCTTCAATAGTCGATAGCCAGACTGGAATTTTCAAATAACATTGTCTTTTAATCTTCTCCCAGTTTAACCACAGAGACTCCCGTATATAATGTCTTCTAAAATAACCCTGTGTTTTAGTTCCTTTATACCATAAAAAAGCATGCCACCCCAACAACAAATAATGTCCTTCTAATGTCAACAATCTAGTATTTCTTAATGTTATCCATTCCTTAACCCACATCAAATTTGTAGCTTGGTAATACAACTCCCAATTAGGCAAACCAAATCCTCCTCTTATTCTGGCATCTTGCAAAAGTTTTAACTTTATTCTCGCTTTCTTACCTTGCCATATATATTTCAACACAATTTTATTTAAATCTTCAAAATAGTCTTTTCCAAGCCTAATTGGAATTGTTTGAAACACATATAAAATTCTGGGTAATGTATTCATCTTGATTGTTGATATTCTCCCTATTAATGACAGTTGTAAATTTTCCCAATTTGCCAAATCTAGCGCTATCTGCTTTTTAAGTTTGATATAATTATTCTCTTTTAGTGTCCTGAATCTTGCTGTCAAGTCTATCCCCAAGTACTTGATCTTATTTGTGACCTCAATAGATCTGCCAGTTCTTCCTTTTGTCTTGATAGCATATTCTTTGTCAAGATCTTTGTCTTATCTTTATTTATTTTCAAACCAGTCACCTTTCCATATGCCTCTATCTTTTCTATCAATTTTGATGCTATTTCTAGTGGGTCTTCTAAGATAAAAAGCAGATCATCTGCAAATGCTTGCAACTTAAATTCTTCCTTTTTAATTTTTAACCCTTTTATATTCTTTTCATCTCTAATATTTCTATTTAGCACTTCCAAAGTTAACACAAACAACAGAGGTGATAATGGACACCCTTGTCTTGTTCCTTTTCTTATATCAATAGAGTCTGTCAGTTTTCCCTCTATCATTACCTTTGCCGTTTGCTTATGATATATAGCTTCTATTTCTTGAATAAATTTTCTAGCAAACCCCATCTGTTCCAGCAGTAATAACATGAGTCGCCAATTCACATTATCAAATGCCTTCTGTGCATCTAGAAATATCAAAGCTATTTGTTTTTCAGGATGTGCCTCGTAGTATTCCAAAGTGTCCAAGATTACTTTCATATTGTCTTTAATTTGTCTCTTTGGCAGCAATCCATTTTGGTCAGGATGGATAAAATTATTTAAATATTTTTGAAGTCTTTCTGCCAATATTGAAACAAAAATTTTATAATCTGCATTTAGTAGAGAAATGGGTCTATAGTTCTTAATTTGTAATGGGTCGGTCTCCTCTTTTGGAATAAGTGTAATATAGGCTTCTGACCATGATTTAGGTATCTTCTTCTTTAACATAACTTCATTCATAGCTTCTAGCAATGGAAGATTCAATGATTCTTGTAATGTTTTGTAAAATTCTGCCGGAAGTCCATCTGGCCCTGGTGTCTTTCCATTATTTTGCTTCTTGAGTGCTTCAGTTAACTCCATCATCGTTATATTGCTTTCTAAAATTGTTTCAATCTCTTTAGGTATCTGAGGTAACTTAGCATTCTGTAGCTACTGTTTGACTCTTTCCTCATCAATATTCCCTTGTGTGTATAGTTTCCCATAATAGTCTCGAATGATTTCCTTCTTCTCTTTACTACCATAGCAAACTTGGCCTTGGTCATCTATTAATTGAAATATTTTCCTTGATTCTTTCTCCTTTCTCAATTTATATGCTAACCATCTACCTGGTTTATTTGCATCTTCAAAGTAGTTCTGTTTAGCACCTCTAATTTTCTGTGCTAATTCTTCTTTTTCTATTAGACCCATTTTCCATTAGACCTATTTTTAACTTAATGTCCTTTTTCTGTGGCATTTTCTGTAGCTCTTTTTCAAGTCCTTTATACTCATCCTCTAATGAAGATATTAATTTCTGTAACCTTTCAGTTTTCTGCTGGAAGATTAAGAATTCTGAAAGGTACTAAATTGAGGATGATTTTGGATATCATTACAACTCCATCATCAACAGCTGAAGGAATATTTATTTATTTATTTATTTATTTGATTTGTCAATTGCTTACAAGATAATAGGTATAAGTATATACATAGTTATGAATACATGAAATGGGTACATATAAGAAAAATAAAAGAAACAATAGGACAGGGATGGTAGGCACGTTGGTGCACTTATGCACGCCCCCTACAGACCTCTTAGGAAAGGGGTGAGGTCAATAGTAGACAGTCTAAGGTTAAAGTTTTGGGGGATAATAATAATAGTAATAATAATAATAATCATCATCATCATCATCTTTTATTTATGCTATCATAACTGTATTTTAGTCTAAAATTCATTATCATATCTGGAAAAAAAATATTTTTGAGGTTCTTGGCATTTTCTGAAGAGGACTCTCTTAGTTCAAAAACAGTTCCAGATCTTGAGGGTCCCAGATTGTTTGAACTGCTCTTAAATGCATTCAGGAAATTCAACTAATACAAAATGTGGCCAATCATATGGTTACAATTCAGATCCATTTTTGTCATATCCCACCGGTGCTATGGCAATCCAATTCAAAATGTTGGTCATTACTTTAAAAGCCTATAGAGTTAGGCACCTAGCTATTTTTGAGACTACCCTTGCTGGGAGAATCTTCCTATTCAATATCCATAAGGAGAGAAATCCTGCTGAGGGTCCCTACCTATTGAGATGTTCAGTGGAAGCGGAAGCATGAAAATTGGCTTTCTCTTTGGGAGAATGTCTATGGAGATTCTCAATCATCCAGGTGATGTTTGTGCCAAAGATAGTTCTTCCAAAAAAGTGAAGTTTCTTGGTATTTTCCCTTGGAAATATTTTGCTTTTCATCCAAGAAGCTTTTTCAGTTCTGAAATCTATGGGACTTCCCCTCTTATAGAACAGCCTACCCTAGAGGCAACAATGATCCCTTTCCTTAAAGCCCTCCAAAATCAGTAAATGTCTAGATATTTAGTAAGACATTAGGCAATTACATTATTGTGGTAAAGCACAATAATGTCTTGAACATCAAACCAATATTTAATGAAATTACAATTATTTATTGTGGTCATTTTATAACATATTATTTTATTATGCATTGTGAAATATGTATGGCTGGCTGTAAACTGTAAAGGGTTAAAAGGGATTGAGGCATAAAAAGTTGCATAAATGTTACAAACTCTCAGCTCTTTAACTAAATGAGCACACAATACACATAATATATATTGAAGCCTTAAAGAAGGAATATATTGAAGCCTGAAGAAAGGAATACTTCATTTCCTTTTTTGTGTAATTTGGAGATGAGGGATTATTTCTTGCTCCATATCTGGCACTGATTAAATTATGCTTTCTGCAGGCTCCAATTGATAGTGTGAAAAGAGAACTCTGGTTAGATCATAATGTTCATTGTGTTTCAAGATTATCCAGAGTTCAGTATGATTTGGATAGACTGGAAATGATTTGTGTGTGCTTGGGTATGTGTCGATAGATAGATAGATAGATAGATGATAGATAGATAGATAGATAGATAGATAGATAGATAGATAGATAGATAGATAGATATGATAGAGATGGAGATATAATGTATATACTGCCACTCTTATTGTAGAAGCTATAGGCCTCTACTCTAGGAGGATTTAAAATTATATAGAAGCTTCTTTGATTGCCTGTCATCAGCAGGAATGGCTTTCATGCATGGTATATCAGATGGGGAAAAGTAAAATAATCAGCTGGCAATGGCTAAACACAGCTGCTTGTCTCTCACGTGCTTTAATTCTTCCTCAAGGGCAAAAATAATTCAGAAATCAGTCCAAATCTCCATGAAATGCAAACAAGATTGTACAACCTCTCTCTGTTCCTCCCTCCTTTTCCAAGAATCTGTTATTAATCCACATAGACTTCATCCTCATGTGCAAACAAGTTGAAATCTTTGAAAATACTGTTGCTCACATTTATTATTTTTTTTTACAACTTGCTTTCCCTTTCTTCTTGATAAACTCTTGCTCAAGATAGGGATCTCTTGGTTGAATTCAGACTATGAAAGCACAGCCTATGTTTGCTACAAAACTTAGTGCTATGGAAAACCATTTACCATCTCCATGGGTTCAATATGATCCAACATTTAACTTCAGTGCTCAGCTGTGCAATGGAACAAACAAGAACAAGACAAAGAAAATGGAAATGTGTACAGAAAGTTTGTACTTCAGTTGGGAGACGTTCCACAGAAAAAAGACATTATTTCAAAAATTTGGACTCTGTCATGCTTCATTTGATAAGTCTGTACTGGGATGGGTGTGGTGAGGTGTTGATATGCATTCAAAAGAATGTAAAGAATAGTTTAGGTGCAACTTAATGAAAGCTGAGATAAATTCAACCAAAGGGTGGGAATTGGCACCTTTTTAAAAGTGGCATATCAGGGAGGGGATGTTAAATCATCAGCCAATACAGCTTAGTGTATTTTGGCAGGGTGAACTTGTCACATTTTGTTTCTGCCATTTGGGCAAACAATAACTCTGGATTGTACTGCCAAATAGGGCAGAGATTTAAGGTATTGCATTTTGCTACTGGGTGTAACTGGGCTTCAAGTTGCAAGCAGTAGACACCACTGATTCCAAGGAAGAGATGATAAGTGCAGCACAAGGCAAACCTCCTATTGCTTTAGGACAGTGATGACAAACACGAAAACATGGCACACGCACGCTTGTTGGGGCCATGCTCCAGAAAAGCTGAATTTCCAGGTTCTAGCAAGCATGCATGGCTGGCATGCATGCGCAGGCCAGTTTTCGGCACTGCCATGTGTGTGAAGGGGTTGTGTTCTGGAAAAGCCAAACTTCCAGGTTCTGACATGCATGTGCACCAACAATCAGATGGCCAGCGTGCATGTGCACACCGATTTTGACACTGCCATGCACACAAAGGACAGCTGATCATCACACGCACATGCACACCAGAAAACCAGAAGACTAACAGGCAAGGCCGTGGATGCCAGGCGACATGGCTTTGCAGGCCATTTTGGGCCTGCGTGCCATAGGTTCACCATTAGGGCTTTAGGATAACTCTCCTGATGATATGAAGTCTTAACTGCCATTCAATTGGATCGGTGTTCCTGAATCTCAGCAATTTTAAAATGTGTGAACTTTCCAGCCCGAAGTGTTGGGGAGTTGATGTCCACACATCTTAAAGTTGCTGATATTCAGAAATACTAAACTAGATCCTTCCAGTAGTGTAGCTAGTGAAAAGATTAAATGCAACTATTAACTATTTTACTTTACTTACAGAAGTAGTCTGATATTCATTTTTTTTTATTGGTGCTGAGAAATATAGAAGAAAATAACAAAAACAAAACAAAAACCTTCTAAATATTAGATGAGCCTCAGAATTCAATAATTCTAAAAAAGATAAATAATTAAACTTACTGTTATGTCCTTAAGACTGACCGAAGTTCCCAACCAGGTCCGTTCCTATTGCGGGGGCGTTTGCAGCTCCCATTGGCTGGCTCCCTTCGACAGCCGGTTATAAAAGCCGGCTGCAAGGTTGAGCCAGCCGCTGTTCACTGAGCATGTCTGCTTGTTAGCCTGCAGACGCAACAGCCCTTTATTCCGTTGAATAAAGCCATTCCTTGTTAATGCTCTGGTCTAGCCTCTCATTTCTTGAACCATAACACTGGCGACGAAGGTGGGATCGGCTAACCAGAAGCATTCAATTGAGCTGAAAGTCACGATCGGCAACTGAACCGCAGCCGCGAAGCAGAGAGCTCGGTCAGTTCGCTAGTTAGCTAAGTGAAAGTGAAGCGTCTGTAGCCGCTCGCACAGGAAGCTACAGAGTGAGAGTGAAGTCAGGCGCTGAAGCTACAGCCGCCCTGCTCTGAAAAGAGCGCGAAATTCAAACTGCTGTCGTTTGAATTCGAAAAATCAAGCAAAGCTCGGCGCTGTGTCCACAGCCGCCAACGTGCCCAGAGAGCGCGAAATTTGAATCTCTGTCAGTTGCAGCCGCCAATGCTCTCCGGGAGTGCGAGATTCAAAATTGCTGACAGTCACGACATTACAGCAATAGCCTCTAACGCTCACAAGCACAGAGCTGAAGTCATTGAGCCAGGTGAGTTGCTGCAGCCACAGCCGCCTGCGCTCACGCTAGCGCATATTGGGCCTCGTATACCCAGAGAGAGAGAGCAGTCTACCCAAGACTGAGGCACCATTATGAACACTAACCCAGCATTTCCGCCCTTTAAGCCGGATGAAGAAAAGTGGGACTCTTACAGAAACTGCTTCAATCACTATATTGATGCCATCGGTCTGGCTGATGCAGCGGAACACCGGATAAAGTCATATTTCCTCAGCTACTGCGGGGCTGCAGTCTTCAATACCGCAACAGCTCTTTTTGCTCCACGAGAAATCAAGAACGTTCCGTGGCCAGAGCTGCTGGAAACACTTTCTAATCATTACTCCCCTAAACCATCGCGGATCGCGAGGCGTTTTGCTTTTCGAATGAGGAAACAAGCCGAAGGGGAGTCCATCAATCAATACATGGCCGCCCTGAGGACAGCAGCTCTCCACTGTGAGTTCAAGAATTACCTAGATGACATGTTGCTTGACCAACTCGTCTGCGGGGTCAAGGATCTAAGGCTCCAGAGGCGTTTGCTGGCCAGAAAAGACCTCAGCCTTTCCCAAGCCGTTGAGGAAGCCTTAGCAGCAGAGCTAGCATCCCAGTCAGCCGCCGAGATCCAGGGCATGATACCCAAAACCGGTACCACCACTGTTCACTCCGAGGAGGTGGTGAGTGAGGACGACCCTACTGAACACTCGGAAGTTCATCGAGGCAGCCACAGGTAGGGGCCAGGCAGGATAACAGCAACGCTCCAAAACACATTCTGTTGTGCCTATCCTGCGGAGGTTCCCACTCCCGGACAACTTGCAGGTTCCGGAACGCTACCTGCAACAACTGCCACAAGAAGGGCCATATCGCCAGGGCCTGCCAAGCAACACACAACACGCCACAAAGGTCATCTTTTTATTCTCCTTCTAGGCCCCAAAGGCAAGTAGAAAGCTGTTACACTTGCTATCACGCCAATCACACTTTTCATACCACTAATAAAATCACACTTTCTATCCATTTAGAAGGTAAACCTTGCCGCATGGAAGTGGACACGGGGTCAGCGCTCTCAATCATCTCGTGGGGCACGCTCAAGAAAATCCAACCCAGCCTATCGAAGAAACAACTTCAAAAGTGCCATCTCACCTTGAGGGATTATCAAGGGAAGAACATCCCTCTACTCGGCAAAGGCAAGTTCCTCGTTAAATTCAAAACCTTCGAAGGCCATTTGCCTTTAGTGGTTGTTGACGGTACCCTCCCTAGTCTTTTGGGGTTGGATTGGTTCCCCTATCTCGGCCTTAGTATAATGGGTATCCATGCTGTCTCAGCTTCTGATATCGACTCCCTATTTTCTGACTACTCTGGTGTATTTAGCAGTGAATTAGGCTGTTACAATGGCACACCCATTTCTTTCTCTGTAGACCCCCAAGCAGTTCCCGTCTGTTTAAAACCACGTAGAGTCCCTTTTGCTATACGCCCTAAGCTGGACGCGGAGCTAGACAAATTACTCAAGCAAGGAGTAATTGAGCCCACGGATTTTGCTAAATGGGAGACCCCTATTGTCACGCCTCTCAAAAAAGATGGCAGTCTGAGAATTTGCTCAGACTATAAGACCACAATTAACCGCTACCTACAGGTTAGCGCTTACCCAGTCCCGGTCATTCAGCACCTTCTACACACATTTGAGCCTGGCACCATTTTCGCCAAATTGGACATGTCACAAGCATATCAGCAGTTCCCTGTTGACAGTCAAACAGCCGACCTACAAACTATCATGACTCACAGGGGGGCGTTCAGGTGCAAGCGTCTCCAATTTGGCGTTAGTGTCGCCCCAGGTATCTTCCAGTCACTAATGGAACGAATTCTTCAGGGCCTCCCTGGCGTGGTATCTTATTTTGATGACATATTGGTCTCAGCCAGGGACAGACCCCAACTATTCCGAAGAGTCAGAGCGGTATTAGACAGGTTCAGACAGCATGGCCTCAAACTAAAAAGGGAGAAGTGTGCCATCGCCATTAAGCAGGTGGACTTTCTGGGATATAGAATTGACGCCTCTGGCATCCACCCACTGGAATCGAAAGTCAAAGCTATTCACGAGGCGCCCACGCCATCTACAAAATCAGAGCTACAAGCCTTCTTGGGTTTATTAAATTTCTACGTGTCATTCCTACCCCACAAAGCCACAGTAGCGGAACCCTTGCACAGGCTCCTAGACAATAAGGCACCATGGCACTGGGGACCGAAAAAAGATTATGCTTTCAAAGCTGTCAAATCTCTACTTACCTCAGACGCAGTCTTAATACAATTTGACCAACGCCTTCCTTTAGTCTTGGCCACAGATGCATCCCCTTTTGGGATAGGAGCTGTTTTAAGCCACAGATTGCCCAACGGCTCCGAGGCACCAATCGCCTTCTTTTCCAGAACCTTTTCATCTACCGAGCGTAATTACAGCCAAATTGATAAGGAGGCCCTAGCCGCAGTTGCTGCGGTAAAAAAATTTCACGAATTCCTTTTTGGTCACAATTTCGAACTAGTCACAGATCATAAACCACTTCTGGGACTTTTATCCAGGGACAAACAAACCCCTCAAGTATTGTCACCCAGGATGACGAGATGGACTTTGTTCCTGGCGGCTTACTCCTACAAACTCGTCCACCGCCCGGGAAAAACTCTGAGCCATGCCGATGCCCTCAGCCGCTGCCCTCTGCCTGCTCCCGTGGAGGACCCCACACCGGTCCATGCCATCTTTGACGTTACCGAACCTAATCTACCTGTTACCGCTAGCGACATTGCCTCCCACTCCAAGAAGGACAGAACAATCGCCCAGGTCCTGGACTGGGTAAGGAGGGGGTGGCCGGCCACTAACTTTGCAACCGAATTCACTCCCTTTAAGACTCGCCAACAGGAGTTTTCCAGTTTACAGGGTTGCCTGCTGTGGGGGACCAGAGTCGTCATTCCAACCACACTGCGAACGGCCGTCCTAAGAGCACTGCACGAGGGCCACCCGGGCATCGTCCGGATGAAAGCGTTGGCCCGTAGCTACGTCTGGTGGCCCGGCATGGATGACGAGATCATCAAGTGGGTAAGCTCTTGTCGCCCCTGTCAGGAATCCAGACCATCACCGCCAATCACCACACCCACTAAGTGGGAAAGTGCCAACGCACCTTGGTCACGGCTACATATTGACTTGGCCGGACCAATGCACGGCAAGACTTTCTTGGTGGTCGTGGATTCGTATTCAAAATGGATTGATGTGGCCCTCCTACCCACGACCACCACCCAGGCAGTTGCCAAAGCCCTGACCTGTCTGTTCGTGACACACGGCCTACCAGATACCCTGGTGTCAGATAATGGCCCACAATTTGCATCGGCAGAGTTCAGCAGGTTCGCCACCAACCTGGGTATCAGGCACATCCTCACGGCCCCCTTTCACCCTGCCAGCAACGGGTTAGCGGAGAGAGCCGTTAGGTCAGCGAAAGAGGCGTTGGCCAGGTTCAACCAGGAAGACTGGCATTCGAGACTCTCCCGTTTCCTTCTAAGCCAACACACGACTCCCTGTACGGTCACAAACAAATCACCAGCAGAACTCCTAATGGGTAGACGCCTCAGAACTGTGCTAGACAGGCTACACCCCCACTACTGCCCTGATACCCCTCTAAATTCTGACAGTTTGGTCAGGGATTTTGTGTTGCAGGACCCAGTGTTCACTAGGAACTACGCCGGAGATCCATTGTGGGTTCCAGGGAAGATCATCGCCGTCACAGGTCCGAGATCTTATCGGGTCCAATTGGAAGACGGACGCGTTTGGCGCAGACACCTGGACCAGATAAGGCGGCGACGGAGCGTCCACACCAACGCAGATTCAAGGACTCCGGTGAATCTCCAGTCACCTCTCCAGAGTCCAATCGGCGATCATCAGAGAAACCTGTCACCACCACCCGAACTGAGGGAGCGAGCAACAGGCCAAGTCGGCACACCTGACTTTCCTTCATTGCCGACCACCGAGGCCTCCGGGTTGGGGGACAGAGACTTTGAGGCGACCCAACCCGGTGGCAGCGACCTTGCGCCGGAACCCGTCCGGTTTCCAGAACCTGACTGCGCTTCAACTCCCGCCAGTCCAGTTTCCCCGAACTCTGTGCCACACAGTGACTCACCGGGGCCACGGCGCTCTGGGCGCCAGCACAGACCACCAGCATACCTAAAAGACTATACATGTTCGCATCTGGGGGGAAGGGGTGTTATGTCCTTAAGACTGACCGAAGTTCCCAACCAGGTCCGTTCCTATTGCGGGGGCGTTTGCAGCTCCCATTGGCTGGCTCCCTTCGACAGCCGGTTATAAAAGCCGGCTGCAAGGTTGAGCCAGCCGCTGTTCGCTGAGCATGTCTGCTTGTTAGCCTGCAGACGCGACAGCCCTTTATTCCGTTGAATAAAGCCATTCCTTGTTAATGCTCTGGTCTAGCCTCTCATTTCTTGAACCATAACACTTACCAGACATATAGTCAATAATATGCAGTCAATAACGTTATAAATATCATTACTGAAACACTAAAAACAGCAGCTATGTCGAATAAACGAAGTCTATTTATCTTGTACAAATTTAATTGATATGAATGAATCCTTCTTTAAAGTAAATTTAATTCCTAACATTTTATATAGCCCTGTAGGGTAAAAAAATCTGTTAATCTATATATACAAATATATAGATAAACATATATAAACAAATATATCTATAAATATTCCATGAAATGACCAGGGGATAAGCTCAATCTCAAGGAGACTTTATTTTTCTACTACTTACATTCATAATTGTAGTGATAGAAGACACTTACAGAAATGTAAACTGGATTTTATAAGATGCAGCAATTTTTGTGTTGTTTCAGAGATTTCTCAACTTTTTGGATGCAAAACAAGCACATATTCCTAACTGCAACTTTTGGACATTTTAACTGCTAAATTCTAGCCTACATGTTTCTTTGCTGGAAAAAGAATTAAGTAGCATTAATTGATGCATCAAAAGAGAATGGCATAAACACTAAATTGATATAAAACTTATACAATATATACTTAATATTGTCTAGCTATGCAGTGTATAAATTTCAAATGTTTCTTACATTAAATTCACTGCATTCCAAAATATTCATGTAACTTATACATTTATTTCAATATTATACCAATTATAATTTCAGGATCTGCAATTTACCACCCCACTGAGGTTATAAAATTAATTGGTTGAGTTATATACAGCATGGACACTTATAAATAACATAGAAATTAACTGATACAGTAATAGTCCAGCATGATATCATTCAATTAAACTGAAATACTGACCTAGGGGCCTTTTCTGATAGTATGATTACTTTCTCAATATCTAATATACAACAATATAGGTTGATTTCCAATATAGAATCAATTACTCAATAGATACAAAGAAAAATATGGATGTTTTGAAACTTAGATACATTTGATAATAAAATCAAAAATGCCATTGAGCTTAGCTCAATTCTAGGCAATGTAAAGAAATCGTTTATTATTGTATTCTTCAAGTTGTTGGGAGAAAAAAAGACTTACCTATAGCTGGGATCATATGTGGGTCTCCTATCCAAGTACTAACCAGACCTGACATTGTTTAGATCCTGCCTTCATACAAGACCAATTGACTCTATCATTCCAAAGTATTTTAAGGCAATAGACAAACTATAGCAGAAACATTAAAATAAAAGCATATGGAAATTTCAATGAGTGTACTTTGTAATTTTTCTCTCTTGAAAATGAAAGCAATAACATGTCTAATCATTTTAAAAATTTCAAAGACCTTCTCATAGAGGTCATATATTTGCATTTGAATAAAAGCTTTCTATTCTTGCTTTTGGCCTATTGTGTGTGATTCACAAGAGAATATACTGTACCTTATCAAAGACTCTTTTCAGTCATCATAAAGACAATAGTCTCAAGTTGTCCACAACAGCTTTGTGATTGGCAGCAATGATTGAACAAATCTTGAGTTATATGAGGTTTCATATTTCCTTAAAGCACCTTAAAGTAATAAATTATATTTGTCTGGGATTTTGCTTTTTGATGAATTATAAGAACAGATCTTCCTTATTCGGCTAGTACTTAAATTTGGACAAAGCACTATGAATATCTGAGGCTTAAAGTCAGAATGAAATTGGAGATACTAAATCAGCAAGTAAGCTGGAGTTAGCTTGGAGTTATACATCACTGCAATCAGGATCTAACTTAAAGTCTTCACCTTCCTCCGTGTTTTTAATAGGAAAAATCATAATAGAAATGAAAGCAAGGAAAAGCAAACATTATTTTATATTCTCTTATACCCACTTACACAAAGACAGAGCACTGACTTCAAAAACCACCCTGATTAAATCACTTTGGAACTGTCATGCCTTTTAGGAATGACAAAAGTTGTGATTCTAAAGAAAGGGATCCTTTTACCATCACTGTGTTGTGCAACATGATATGCTCACTTGCAACTGTTCTGAACAGACAAAAATAGGCATAGTTTTTTTGTTGGATTTCACATCTATGTGCCTTTAACAAGTTTTACAGAACTGACCAAAAACTCTCAAATCATCATAAAGTTGGATAAATAGCAGTATTTAGATAAGGATGATATTAGACTATTATGAATAGATGCAGTTAGTTTAAATCATGAAAAATTCAGATAAGCTTGTTTAAAATAGTAAGTTCCCAAGGATATGTAAAGCCCCACTATTATATGATTTTAATATTATAATTTTAGTTTTTAATCCTTTGCTATTTTTTAAGTCACTAGCTGCTTTTTTAAGTTGCAGAAAAGTTTTGCTTTCTGTGCAAGTTTCAACTGAGACCAACATAGATGGTGATCTATCCTGAACGGAAAAAAAAAAACACTGACTCTTTGTATTGTGCTTCTTACACCTTTTGCCCTGAGCAACCCATTATCTATCCAGACTGCAGTAATGTTTTGGCACTGTCCTCCCCCCAGTTGATTTAGTACTCTAAGACGTTAATAATTAAACTTCTGGTTTTATATTAACGGAGGCCCTGGCTTGGTCTTTCAGCTTTATTAAATGCCTCCTTTTTTTGAACAGCTATATATAAGTGATAGATGCTCTTTCTTTCATGCCAGCCACCAAGTAGCATTAAGTTTTATATTTCTTTGGCAAGACAAAGCCCTCTCCGTTTAAATATAGAAGTATAATACAGATAAGGCTAAGTAAGATGATTTCTATGAAATCACCCAGACTGGACTCTGTTAAGATAAGCAGGCTACAGGAGTAAGAGAAAGAATGCAGAACCAGACTCTTCTGTCTTCATTACCTTGTGATGAACAGGGCAGAGAACATGAAAATAAATAGAGCTGAGGCCAAAGATATAAATGGTCAGGCCTATTCATGATAACAAGACGAGAAGCTGCCGGTATTCAGCAAAGAGATTTAATAGCGCTGTAAATTAACGGCTGAATATGAACTTTGCTTTTAAAACCTGGGGAGTGGGGGAAACTTACTTCTTGGGAAGAGATTGTTAAAACAATGCAAACACGGATTCATAAAGAGCTTTGGTATCAATCATAATTATTCTGCAAAAAGTAAGACTGACCACGCCTAGTAAATATACATACTATGAGGTGGGAGAAGAAGGAAAAAGAAAAACTGGGACCAGAAATATACTTGCATTTTACTCTGCAACATTTGCTTTGATGGGTTTTATCATTCTTGAATCTTTTCTTATATCACATTGGCCTTTTAGTCAACATATAAAGAGCCAAAGACAGAGCTGAAATACTATCATGGCATCTCTTTGTGGCCCAGATATGCTCCTTTACAGGTATTGCATGGAATTTGAGAGCATCCCCATTTTGGGCTCTCAGCTGGTAGGCTGGACTTGAGTTCCAGAGCTTGTCCCATCAATCCATAAACTATTTTGCAGCCCTTCCTCACAGACTCCTTTTTCCTATTGCTGAGCTACCCTCTTTGATTAGTTGAGCAGAAGCAGAAGTTGTAAGGAGAGAGGTAAAAAGGAAAAGTTAATTTTCCTTTTCTCAAGGTCTTCTTTCACACTGTTCAATAACTTTACCCACCATAAAACATGAATTTGCAGCCAAGTGGCTATGGAAACTGTACAGGCTGTTTTTCAAAAAGCATTTTGCCATCTTTCTATGCCACAAGATTAAAAAGGCAGTCTCTTTCACACCATGCAGTTCAAATAAGGTGCTAATGGAAGAAGTTTCTTTCTTCAAGATCAGGATTTATAGACTGACGTGTGAGTACACATCATTGATGTATGAGACACTGTGTTTTACTGAGACAATGATTTCCTGGGGTCTAAATATTACTCATTATCCTTAAATATTAACAAAGGCTAGAAATACTGTAACTTTCTTGTAATTAAAATATCAATCAAGATTCAACAACTTTGGGGGAATCTTGAGATTTTCAAAACTAAACTTAATTAAGTTAATGAAAACTAGTCTTCTGGACTAAGTAATCTTCAGGGTACATTTAGGAACATTAAACATCTAACCCATACAGTGTGACTTTTCTGTTGCAATGTCTGCTCTCTAGAATGAAGTCCTGCTTGAGATCAAAACAGTTTTCATTCTGATGCCTGTCAAGAAGGTCTTGAAAATTTGGCTCTTCTTTCAGGATTTGGGAAACAAGGATTCCTTGTTTCAGATTAATATATTGCTATTTTATTTTTTTAATTGAATTTTTATTTACTATGTGAGCAATCCAGAGTTGATTGGAGTTGGGCAGCATCAAACATTGACTAAATATGGTTACTAAAACCTAAATGGTTGACTTAACTCTGATATATGAGGGAGAATGTAGAATAAAAACAAGAGAACAATGGTTTTTGTATGTATAATTTTTAGAAAGATTTAAAATGGATAAACTTTTGAATATTGTAAGACTGAACTTGAAATCAAATTGTGATTGTGTTATTGATAAAATGTGTAATTGATAAATTGTATTGAAATATGAAAGAGAATGAATGTATGATAAATGAATGTATGATAAAAAGGGTTAAACTTTGGTTAAAACATAGATCATGTATATGTATCTGAAAGGACTGACATTTACATTATGCTATAGTCTTAAAGACAATTTTTATAAAATAATATATTGTTTGTACAGGTCACCGGAAAAACTGTCTAGAATATATAAAAGCTCTTCAAATTTAAGCTAGAGAGTAATCAACAAGAAGGGATATTTTATCAAGCTTGGTAGATGTGTAAAAAAAGTCAGAAAATTTTGGCTTCAGTTACATATAACAATTCAAAGGATTTTAAAGACTCGTATACAATTGAAACCAGAGAATTTTCTTTTCAGATTGATGAATAAGCAACTGTAAAAAAAATTAGGGAACTTTGTTTTTATATATTATGACTGCAGAAAAACTATTATACGCATAAAGATGGAAATATTTTACTTTTCCACAAGGGAATAATGGATACTGAAGATACTGGAACTTGCTGAGATGGCCAAATTGAAAGTTCTAATTAGAGATAGGACATTATCTAAATGTAATGATGATTGAAAACCCATATTATCTTTTTGCAAGAAACAGAAAAAATGCTATTATGATATATGGCTTGAAAAATTACAATAAACATAACAGATTATAAAAGTAGTATAAGCAATACTGTAACCAGCATTCGTGTGTATAATTGCTATAAAAGAAAATCAGAAGTAACTTCTTTATAATACCTTTTTCTTGATTTCTGCATCTTTCTCTTTGGTACTTCTATCATTTATCCTCTTTTTCATTCTCAATATTAGTTTTTGTTAGTTTTTATTTATGTATTAAAGTTTTTAATAAACAAAATAAAAAATAGTCATTTTTTAATTTTGTTTATTAATACATAACTAAAGAACTAGTCCTATATAGTAAATGTAAAGATAAATATATATATTAATATAACATAATTCAATACAATACAATGAAACATAAGTAGGAATGTTAAAATATATTTAAATATCAACTAAATTTCATGAATGCGGTGGGATTTATTTTTTTACTAAAGAGGCACAGTATAGGATGTGCTGTAAATCTGTCTACTCAGAGTTTAAAATCTAGATAATAGTATAATAAGCTCCATGCTGACAAGTATGACTGAATTATTATGCTGAAATATTACACCGCGTGTAACACATTGGCACATAAGATTCTGCTGCTGTAGAATGTGTTAACTCACACATTCTTTTCCTGAAAGGTTACTTCTATTTATAATAGAAGCATTATATACAACTTTGGGTTAACATTCCATTTTGTGTTATCTTGTTTTCTGTCAATTTTAAATATGTTCAGGCCAGTTTCAAGAATTACAACTTTTTACCCATTAAATATTTGTTTTTAAATAGTTATATTAAGTGCACGTTCCTTTCCCCTCAAAGGAATGACACTTTGTAATATGTTCATGAAGTTATATTAGTTGAACGAACATTCACAGTCAGTTTATTCAGCATAATTATCCAACCCATACAGGTAGTCCTTGATTTACAACAGTTCACTTAGTGACTATTCAGACCTAAAATGGCACTGAAAAGAATAACTTAGGACATTTTTTCACACAGCTGTTGCAGAATCCTGATGGTCATGTGATCAAAATTCAGACACTTGGCAATTAACTCATATTTATGATGGTTGCAGTGTCACATGGTCATATGATCTCTTTTGCGATCTTCTGACAAGCAAAGTCAACGGGAAAGCCAGACTTAACAATCATCAATCAATCAGGTTACTAACAGTGATTCACTTAACAACTATGGCAAGAAAGGCCATAAAATGGGCCAAAATTCACTTAACAATTATCTTACTTGGCAACATAAATTTTGGGCTCATTCGTGTAGTTGTTTCCCAAAAATTAGTAGGTACAACTTCTTGCTTTCTATGAGTTTCCCTTGACTCAGTCTTTTTTTTTTTCTGGTTCATTCAATTTTATTTTGTATTGTCCTCACTTCTTGGTTATGTCCTCTTCCAAGCAATTGGTTTTCTCATTACTGATGTAGTTCAAGACTTTATCATTCTCAGAATCCAGGTGAGATACATTTGATATTTTAAAAGTTCATTTTTTTCCCTTCCTTCAGAAAGTGTATTTCTTCTTCAACCAGCCAGTGTTTACAACCATTACAACCAGATTCGAAAATTACATCTTCTCTTCTCTGAGAGAGGTCTTTTGCAACATTTCTCTAAGGAAGGGATATGAAACTCATGTTTCACAGTGACACAGTGGTGTCACATGATGTATTGTGACTTTCCCCCCTTTGCTAAACCATGCGTGGGCATGGCAAGCATGTGACGCATTCGACCCATGGCCTGGAAGTTTGACAGCCCTGCTCTAAGGAATACTCCCCCCAAGTTTCTCCATGTCCCCACAATATTTCAGTCTGATATGATGTTCCTTTACTCGCTGCTCCATTCAATTACTCAGCTCCTAAAGAGGAAGAATTTAAACTGTAAAATGGTTCCTTTTGTAAAACAAATTATTTGGAAGAAACATTGTTTAATTAGCATTATCAGAATTAGTTTATTTTAGTTTTTAGCTTTTAACTAACTATTAAAAGATTTTGCCATTTGTTTTCAATATAAAGTTTTAAATTACCGGTTGTACTTGAACACAGTTATAGGGATGTACAATAACACAGTTATTGTATATCCCTGTAACTGTGTTCAAGTGCACTTTGTTGTACAACAATACTATTATTTTATAATTATATATTATAAAATATTTTATAATATAAATATATATTAGAAACATAATTAAAACTGCATGATTGCTAGGAAGTACATGAGACATGTAATTTGCTCTTTCAGGATTCTATGTATGAACTGACCAGTTCCATCCCCCACTTTTGCAGAAGTTTCACTGTGCAAGGGCGCAATTCTAATTACAGGATTAGGCATTTTCTAACTTGACATTTGTAAATGACATATCTAAACTGGAAGATTGCTAGCAATAAAATATTCCTGTACCAGTTAAAAAGTTTGAAAGAAGGCTGCTCCACTCCATACAGCTAAACAACATTTATATATATTTATTACTGGTGTATATATGCAGTGAAGTAGATAAAGAAGAATATTACAAATAGGTTTGCAGCTATAATGCTATGAACATATAACAATTTTACTTACAAAAAGGGGAACTCATTATAGTGTTTCATCATCAGAAG
This sequence comes from Pseudonaja textilis, assembly GCF_049901715.1. NCBI lineage: Eukaryota > Metazoa > Chordata > Lepidosauria > Squamata > Elapidae > Pseudonaja > Pseudonaja textilis. The sequence goes on from NC_141993.1 coordinate 37,498,098, forward strand.
GAAAATGTGGCCCTTCTTCCAGTCAATTGAGATGCAAGCCACAATCAAATAATTTTAGCTTCATAGTTATACCATATCATTTCCATGGCTTCTGAGATTTTGAATGGATTTGAGGAAGAATAGAAATAGGGGATCAGAGTTTTATTATAACTCATTATAATGAGATTTAAATCAAATGCATTTACAGTAAGCCTGCAAATAAATAAATAAAATGTATAGTAAATCTTGATTTTATTGACGAATAAAGAGTGCCTGTTAAAGTCAAATGTTATTAAATCTATTTTCTTATAATTTTACATATTTTGTATGCATAAAATATATCAACATTATACTGTACAGTCTAATTTGGATAAAGACCACTTTGTAAACTAGAAGTACAAATTCATATTTTGTTTGTTGTATCTGAAGTCTGAAATCTGAATAATAGTGTACAAATCAAGGTTTTTCTGAATTGGTAAAAATTGTGAACTTAGCCAAATTCCTGGGGTTGATAGAAATGGTTCGGAATATATTGTCCATCATATTTATTTACCTCCTTGAACACATTTCAAGTGTTATGCAAAATTATTAACTGAAAATGCACATACTTCTCTTAAAATCATTTCTGAAATTGTGGTATATTTGGCATAAAATATCTTTATATGAGTCCAATATATTTTCAAAGTGAAGTAAGGCAACACAGAAACAACACATGGTTGAAACAATCACTTACAAGTAAGATTCTTGCCTTACTTTCCATCAATACAAAAATAAACATTTTTCATTATTTTTGGCTATTGAATGATACAGGATCAAATAATAGAAAACACATTTCTTTTAGTGTTGGAAACAAGAAATATATTGCTTTAGAAAGTTCATCAACTAAAAAATCAAAGGAGACAACCAATAATGTTTAAAGATTTATTCTAGTCATTCCATTTCTACTCTTACTATTCCCCAGTGAAAAGTTTGTATGAAATAATCATCAAATATGTCTTCTCCAAAAAATATCTGCCTGCCCATATATTCCCACAGGAAAGGTATGTTCCAAGTTCTTTCTTTTAAAACTTATCATTTTGTGGGACCTAAGAAGAGTTCCTTTGCCGTGGGTGCTCCTGTCTTCTGGAATATGCCTCTTCTCTTGCATCCTATCAATATGACAGGCCTTAATTCTTCTTCCCTTTAGAAAAATTGTTAAGACCTGGCTTTCCCCCCAGATTTAATTAATTTCTCCAAGACTAATTGAACAGGAGTCCCCTTCTGATTAGGATGACTTCCATTTATGCTCACCAGTTATGTCCCTAGTGCACAGCATTCTACTACAGGGGTCCCCAACCTGTGGGCCACAGCCCACTACCAGATGAGATAATCACCACTGGACTGTGTGAGTGTCTGGCTGGTGCATGAACCTCTGTACATATGCACAGCTCCACTCACACAAGCATTGTTGCGGGCACTCGTGGCCCCACTCACATGAGCCACATCACAGATGCTCATGGTCCCACTTGCATGATCATCACCATGAACATCACATGCACTCATGTGCACATGCACACATGCACTCAAGTTCCACAAAATCTTCCCCTCTTTCTCATCTCCCCTGCTCCGGGCCACCAACCCAGAAGTTGGGGAACTCTGTTTTACTACCTCTATACTTGCAGAGCAGAAAGAATAATATATAAAAAGTTAACCACATTTTATACCTCCATCCTATTACGTGAGGCTGAAGATTGTCATCTCATCTTGCTTCATGGTAAGACCATTCCAGAAAGGGAAAAAAGATAGATGTGGGGGTGAAAATGAGCAAGATGCATCAAACTACCGCAAATTGAGATTTGCATGCCAAGACTACATTCATTTGTAGTAGCAAATTAACAGAGGTAGAAGCACGGGGAATAGGAGAAATGTAAAACTCAAATTGAACAAACAGTGTTGAAAAGAAATAAAAGAACTGTCAGGTATCTGTCCCTGTTTGTGGCTGCAGTTGTCCTGGGTTCTTTTGATAAACCTCTTAAATTCTGTCAAACAAAATCTGTTTATTGACCTCCTTTCTTCTCTGAATAAACCCAATCATAACTCGTTGGAAATTGAAACTTCTAACTCATCACATTTTATCTACTATCATCACATTCCCATCTAATGCATTCATGCTATTACCTAGCCTAATAACAAAATGTCTGCAAAAAAAAACAAGTTCAAAGAACACTAAAAATCAAATATATCTTAAACCTAAGCTTAAAAAAGGTTGAAATTGTACAGAAGATAAACCTTTTGAAAAGATTACCAAGCCTATTTGCACACAGAGTGGCAGGGATCAGGGTGGAAGGGCTTGGTAGAAATAGATTAACATGCCAGGATATCAGCATTCATATTACGGTATGTGCAAATGCAATAATATGAAATGTTCCAAGCTGGTTTTCCAGATAGTTCTTTTATCTCTTCCTTAAATCTAATTTGGCTTATGATCAGATTGGCAATATATAAATGAAACAAATAAAAGCAGTGACTGATTGATGTGAGATTCTGATCTTCAAATACCTTACCACTGAATGTTTCTAATGCTTGATTGTAGTTATTCACATCTCCTGAAATATATGAGGAATATTTTTTCCTACAATTGTGCTGCACTATGCCAAAGTACCACCAGGGAAATAGGGAAGAGGTAGTTCATATGAAATCTATTGGCAGTTACATACCTACCCCTTATATAAATCATACTAACTTTCTGGAACAGATCTCATGCTACTCTTCACTACCATAATATTCTTTTATTCTTCTACCAATATTGTTCTTCCCTCCCAAGAAAAGGAAAATAATAATTTGAATGGAAACTGTAAAAGAATCAAAATAGACATAGCAAGACACAAATGTTCAGTTGTCAAAGTCCATTTGAAAAAGCTAAGATATGTCTCTGCAAATATCTCTGTAAATTCTATGAATCCAAAATATCTGATGCATACAAGGATGGAGAAAGTTGGTAGAGAGAGAGAGAGAGAGACCTCTGCTGGGTTAGAACATAGAACAACAGAGTTGGATGGGACCTTGGAAGTCATCTAGTCCAATCCCCTGCTCAAGCCTCTGCCTAGGATTGAACTCACAGGCTCCTGATTGAGAGGCAGTTTCAGTGAATACTATATTGGTACTACTTCTTCATTAAAGGGATTCCTACTTGCAGGCAAATAACTGCATTTTGCTATATTTTCACCTACTGAAAGCTGAGGATTAAAACGGTGCTGTACTGCAACATATTTTCCACAAACAATTTCCATTTTCTTCCTCATTGTAGCTTCTGAGTGATTTAAATGTTTTTTGAACTTTCCTGGAACCTTAAAGTTTAACTTGGAAGTCTATCATGGAGAAAGAATAAGGCTGAGCACATAACATATAAATATGACAGTTAAAAGAAAACTAGAGAAATGGGGACACAGGCAGTGATTTCCTATTGGGCAACTTTACATTTGGAAAAAGAAAAATTATTTAAATAAAGTAATTAGTTTCACCATGCATCTGATGGGCTGAGATGCTGGATTGCAAGTGGGGGAAACAGAGAGACAAAATAAAATTTTGGTTGGACTAGATTGCCAAACAGGAAATAAGGGGCACTCCTGTCAAATGAACTGAAAACAATGTGGGATCTGGAACATGCCCACTGTAAGGATGTGAGTCACAATTACATGAGGGATATTTGTTTTTATTATACAATCTCATGTTGAATATGGACGTAATTTTCTGTCATTTTTTCCCTTTGCTTTTTTGTGCTCCTTGTCTTGAAAGAGTACAGACCAATGGAAATAACATACTAAATAATTTTTCACCTCTCTGGCTAATGTGTGTATACATATTGGAAATAAAGACATAAAATTGGATACGTTCTTAAGCTATTTATACCATCATCAATATCATGGATATAGGCAACATGGCAAAGTTTTGTCACAAATCCGTCCAAGAAATGAAATGGTATGGCGGTGACAGCTACTAACTGAAAAGCAGTTAGAATTAAGCTACAAGTCTATGGCTATTTATAAAAAGCTAAATGTCATATAGCATTGAAAGAAAAGAGCAAATATTAATGTATATAGAGGAAAATTTTGATATGGCTTGTATCATAAAGTTGAATATTATTCTAATGTGTAATGGGATTATTTCAAAATAACCCTCCACCCAATATTTTCTGTTTTACTAATTTTGTCTATATTTTACCATAATTATTATATTTTTCTATTCAATTACAAGACTACCTAATACCCACTTTTTGCCTGTGCAACTATATCTGTAAAGACTTCCTATTTTTATTTCTTTCCCTTCATGCATTTAAATCTCAGCATTTAGTAGACATTTTGGCATAACTTTCCAAACTAACTATGATTTTTATCTAACTTTCTTTTTACTTGTGTTAGTTTGTGTATTAGGGTGTCTTTGTCTTATCATATAACCTAAGTGCTGTAGTGTAATTTAAGAATATATTAAATGTTATTGACTGTATGAAAACTACTTTTGTATGCACAGATTCCTCCCTTTTCTCTGCCTCAGTAATGATGAGCTTATTTTGTAATATCAGCATGAACATTCATGTATAAATATCCACAGGGAAATAAAATTACTGTACATTGAATTCTAACCCCAGTGAAAATCCCCTAAGAGAGAGAAAGAGAGGAAGTATTGCAGCAGAGAGGCATTTACACTATAATTAAGAATTCATTGGATTTTAGCTGTAGTAGTTCATAAAATGAGCAACAAGTATTATATCACACCAGGTGGGTTGGGAATTCTAAAGGAACAAAGTAGGATTGTACATAGGAATGATGTAATGTAGAAACTGGAGTTTCTGAAGACACAATACACAAGCGCGCGTGCACGCACGCATGCACGCACAAACACACACACACACACACACACACACACACAGAGGGTTCCTAATAGCAAAAGTCAAGTGATATTTTTAAACTTTGCTTCCCTCTGAAGTGTAAGTAAGATCTTTAAAGGTGTCACTTGGCATTTGACTAAGAATCACGATAACAAGTTTTAATGAAGAATAGTTTTCAGCTCATTGGAGAGCTAGTTGGTCTAGTGCAGGGATCTCCAAACTTGGCAACTTTGAGACTCCCAGAATTCTGGGAGTTGAAGTCCACAAGTCTCAAAATTACTAAATTTGGAGACCCCTGGTCTAGTGGTTAAGGAACCAGACTAGAAACCAGGAAACTAGAGTTCTAGCCCACCTTAAGCATGAAATATCCTGTGTGATTTGCGACCACTCATTCTCGGTCAGCCCACTCAGCTGATCCAAAAAAAGCAAACCCTGCACTTGTGCAAAAAACCCTAGGAAGAAAAAATGACAGATCTTTCTTCAAACATAATTAATAATCAGTGTTTCTTTGATTTCATGCTAAGTAAGGCAAAGGGTTGGAAATTTCATTGAATAACAAACAGCTTCACTATTCTCAGTCTTCCCAGTCCTATCAATAAACTTCATAAATTATTAATAAACTTAATAAATAGGATATATCTCTGAGGATGTAAATGCTGATCAATAAAGCAAATCCAAAATAACCTTTAAAAAGTGAAACCATCCAAGATTGAAACAGTCTGTGCGAAAGTAGTGCTCCTATTAGTTTGCCAGACAATGTCTGTCATGAGAGTACTTCCTGACTTTTTAAAAACTAACTTTTATTGAAAAATGAAGAAAACTAGACCATCCCAAAGAAAGCAGCTTATCAGAATCCTTTTCAGCCAGAATTCAGATATGGACAAGGGATGGAGATGATGGTATTGGTTGATCTTGTAGGTTACTTTTGTCATGATGTGGAGAGAGTTAACATATTTGTTTTGTTCCTCTTAGACTCCACAGTAGCTTTCTGTATTATTGACCATAGTATCAGAGGCACTATGTTTTCTTGAGGATAGGAGAGCAGAAGGGAGGGGAGTGGATGCATAACTCCAACTGTCTGTGTTAATTGGCTTCTAATTGCTGCCATTTTAAATGTCCTTCCAATGCCACGGAAGATTAGCCTTTCTTGAAGATAACATGAGAAAAATGGATGCCCATCACCACAAATATAGAAACTGTTTTTGTGGTGGATGCCACAATAGTTCCTTCAGTGTTTGTGAACAATTTAACTTTTCAAATAACTTTCCAAACACTGTGGTAAAACCAAAGATAGCAGTTATTTTGTTTGTTTTAAATAAAAAAGGCTCAAAAGCAGGCTCAATATCACTAAAAAGCTGGCAGCTGAGTAATCATAGTTTTAACTTTATCTGAAACTTTATCTGCTTTTTTTTAATGCACAAAGATTACACATTAATAAACATTCTAGTAACAAGTTGTTTTATTGTCACTCATGAAAATCTGTATCTCTCTCTGTGTGTTTTATAGCAATCATTCATGCTTTTTTTCTTTTAGACCTTTATTTGGTTTTATGGCATTTTATTGTTTTATGTTAAGCATTTGTTGGGTTGTATCTTGCCTGAGGTACTATGCAAGCTATAACTATTGTAACAAATAAATATATAAGAAAATTTGAAACCGAGGCTGGATCTTCAAGAGCAAGGACATAAAATTGATCAATGGGTTTATCTTCAGATTCAAAGCAGATATAAACAAGACAAAAAAGAATTCGAATTAATAACAAACTGCAACAGTTAGATAAAATTTTATTAGGATCAAATAAAAAAACATAACAAAATTTTATAACTACTTATTAGAAACAGAACTAGAAGAAGAAATCGTAAAAGGAAATATGATTGCTTGGAGTAAGAACGTAGGGCGCAGCATCACATTAGCGGAATGGGAGAAAGTTTGGGGCAGAAACAATAAGATTACCAAATCGGCAGCATACAAGGAAAATCTTTATAAAATGTTTTATAGATGGCATCTCCCCTTCGAGGTTAGCGAAGATGCACCCCAACATGAGTTCGCATTGCTGGAAGCGTAGGAAAAAGAAGGAACCTTTTTCCATATGTGGTGGTCCTGTGCAGAAACCCAAAAGTATTGGAAGAAAATCAAAACTTGGTTGGAAGAAATCACCAAAGAGCAGATCGAATACAAACCAGAGTCCTTCCTACTAGGGATTTTTGATAAGCAAATTTCCAAAAAACCAAATACATAACAATACACATTTTAACAGCGGCCAGATTAGCCTTCGCTCAACATTGGAAACAACACCAAATTCCATCAGAAGAAATGATTATTGAAAAAATCTCAAAATGCGCAGAAATGGATAAATTGACTTTGGCGCTAAAAAACAAAGACACTTCACTATACTATGACAGCTGGAATTGTTGGTATAATTGGATTGACCAAAGATAAATAATATATTATAAGGCATAAAAGGAAAGTATCAATACATAATAACGAGGTAGCGATATAAGTTAAAAACAGGTGTGGTTATATGACACAAGTTAAGGTGATGAAAACAAAAGAAGATCTTGCAAACTGTTAAAATAAGAATACTTTTAATCCTGTAACCTCTTTCTTTCTTTCTTTTCTTAAAATCCTTTCCCTCTCTTCCTCTTCTCTTTTCTTTCTTTTCTTTCTTTCTTTCTTTTGCTTATTTGTGTATGTATTGTGACTGGTTTTAATTGTAAAAATTAATAAACTATATTTTTTTTTTAAAAAAAAGAAAATTTCTGCTACTGCTAAGGTCCCCCTTATGTTCTTGTGTGTGCTGGAACTTTTAGGTATGCTTTTCTCCATACCCACCAGATTCCTCTTCTTAAATAACTTTTTACATTAAAAATAATTAAATAAATGGGATGCTTCTTCCAGCAACTGCTTTAATTCCAAGAATCTCCTGGTGCATTCTCTATTTCTAGAAAGTAAAAACAGTGATTAATTGTAACTCAATTGTTTCTTTGGCAGTTTCCCCAAATACAAAGATAAAGAGGTTTATTAAGAAACATCTTGAAGAAAATGTGATAGAAAGCAGTATTCTGAACATTATGTAATTTATATCTCACCTTTCATTCATTAACTCAGGGCAGTATACACAGCACTGCTTCCTACTATTTATCCCCACAACAACCTAGTGAAAAAAGCTGGGCTGAATCAGAATGGTCTAGTGGGCTTATATGACTCATGCATACTAGAATTTGTGTTTTCTTAATCCAACAATTCAACCATTGAATCACACTGGTTCTAATTAGTGCTTTGTAAATAATCGTAATTTCCCATTTCAACCATTTTGTAGATCGGCAAAGGCAGTCACTGTTTGAGAAGACCCACTGTTTGAGAAGACGAATTTTGAATGTCAAAATTTCAAATAGGCTGACCACTTCAGAGGCTTGGGGACCATTGTACTACTTCATCATGGCCTATCTTGAGAGAGCTCAGTCATACATTCATTGTTGAGCATGTGCTATAATATGCTCTTGAATTATTCTGCTGAAACTATAATTTGCCAAAATTTGGCAGCTAGAACAGTAAGAAGAATTCATTCAATATTGTACGCACATAATTTATTTTCTACAGATCACTTAAAATATGCACAAAAATCTGTAATGTTTTCTATATGTAATTTTTTGTAATATAAGCAAGCTGTGGAAAGCTCCCTATCCTGATGTGAAGTACTCCTCTAAAATTGTCTTTAGAAGGAAACAAATTAGGAAACAAATTTAGTCTCTATATTTAAAAGGTAAACAAAGGTTCACATTATTTGTTTTTAGGTTGTTAGATTTATCTGAATGCCTGAAACCAAATTCTGTGAGTACCTTTCTTTAAGTCTCTAAAGGGCTTACAAAATTCATATAATAAAGTATAAACCAGAATAAAATGAATTCAAGTAGGAACTAGGAAAAATTGGGAATCATAGAAAATGGTATTGCTGTATACTAATGTTTCTCCATCTTGGCACATTTAAGATGTGTGCTGGCTGCTGAATTCTGGGACATGAAATCCACATCTTAAACTTGCTGAGGTTAAGAAAGCTATTGTATACAATTCATCCCCAATGACCCTTCGGTAGAGCTATGTTTTCACCTGCTTCCAGAATGCTGTGAAGGTGTGTGTTACTCTTAAATCTTATCATAAAATCATAGGATGACCCTGTGCTTGTGGAATGGTTCTGCAAATGTCTAGAGAAGCCTCAAGCAATCTAACATGTCTTGACAAGGAAAAAGGCATTGTTTCCTTGCCTCTATCAAGAGAACTGTGTTGCTTCACAAAGATCTGTAACTCATTGCTATTTCTCATATATGTACTTTTACCAACCATAATCTTTCTTTCTTTCCTTTTTTTCTTTCTTTCTTCATCCCTTCCTTCGTCTTTCTCTCTCTCCCTCTCTCTGTCTCTGTCTCTCCTCTCCTCTCCAAGTCTCTAATTTCTTTTACTGATGACTGGAGTCCAGCAAACTATTACATAAAACTGTTATTTCCTATCCTGTCATCTCTAACGTCTTCTTTTTAGGGAAGGTTACTGAAACTGTAGATGAGATACAATTATAGACCACACTAGCAAAGACAGCCTATTTGAATGCTTTCCAGTCAAAATTGAGTTTTGGGCATGGGATGAAAATGGCATTGGTTGTTTTTGTGGATTACTTTTATCATGATCTGGAGGGAGCAACCTGTCTTGTTCTTCTTAGACTCCACAGCAGTGATCCTTAACATTGACCATAGAAAAATTCTGCATCACCTAATGGTTAGAGATCAGAGGCATTATATTATTCTGAATTAATTCAGAGAGTTTTTGGGGGGATGATATGATACTGTCATTGATTGGTTCATAATTGTGTGGATAATCTGGTTTAAAAATAGCTTTTATATTATTTTATAGAAGTTCTTTTACAATATTTCAATTGATGCATGTGAACTAAGAGTCTTTTTGATACTAGTAGAGTTATCAATCAAATACATGGATCATTGCAATGGAAGGAGATGGAAGAAGAATCAAAGACAAAGATTCTCTTAACTCAAGCAGAAACAGAAGTTTGGGAAGATTTCTAAGCCATGAACTTGCTTCTTTATGGGAAGCACAATCCTGTCCAAAACCACATCTGGAATCAATGTTTCAGGAAGCCAAGATATTAATGGATGAATAGCAACTTTGTCTTGCTAGAGTTTAATATGAGCTTGCTACTCCCTGTCCAAACCTTAACCACTCTAGTCATTGTTACAGGATTTCCAGAACACCTCCATTCTAGTCTGGGGTGAATATATACAATGATATCTCATATCAAATCAACAAATAATCTCTCCTTGCAATTGAAGAATACAGAGAGTATAATATAGAGACTACACTTCATTGGAATAACCATGAGCTAGCTCATTCTTCTCCTTGTAATCAACTGAAGCCATTCACTCAGATTGAATTGAAACTAGCATAAAACAGTGCTTCTAACTCCTAATCCTCATAGGCAGTCCACGAAGGTAATATGATTGATGGCACCAAATATTGCCAAATCTACTGGTCTAGGCTGGACTCATTCTTCCCCTGCAGACAACAAAGTTCCAGTGAACAGTTCCATCCGGTAGCTAAACTGAATCCTAAATAGAACAAATATAGACAATGCATTTCTTTTAGGAGCATCTGAAGTTAATTCTCAATTACTCTTGGAGCAATCAATCTTGGGTGGAAACTGTCAAGCATGGCTGAATTGTGAGATATAGCCTTTTCAAGAGAGAACACATCCTTTTTTCACTTCTTCAAAGAATCAGGTAGAGGAGCCCACACCTCGAATAAAATTTCCACAAGCTAAAAATTAATAAATCCCACTCTCATCACTCCATTTACCTCCCTTGACTGTGCTAAATTGCCCTCTAACTCTTAGGAAGCTTGGTGACTTTATCTACAAAAAATGACATACAAATTTCACTGGACCCTGCAGGATTCTTATCCTCCTTTGGGTCAATGTGACAGGGTCACATAATAAAAATGAGTCACATAGATCTTTTACTGTGTAGATCTAAATATGAACATAGGCAAATGGCAGTCAGGTTCATTTCTAGTTTTGTATAGTGCTACTTTTAGAGTCTTTCCATACATTTCATCCTTTCAGCTCTTCCAAAAACCAGATCTTCAGTTGGGACATTTTTCTTAGTAACTCCATCCCCATGCAGTGGTTCAAAAATCTGCAGTCTGGTTGTAAAATGATCTGACCATGACAAAGGATATTTATGACATTCTCCATTTCCATTTTACATCCCAACCATTGTGCAGACCTAAACTAACAACAAAATAATTAAAAATAAAAGAATTCCTCTGTTTAGAATACAATACTTCTATCTTAAAATATTTATTAGGAGTTACTATATTCTAGCAGTTCAACTAGCATAAGTTGAAATTGTACTTTCTTTTCATTTATCTTCAAGTGGTGTGTGAAAAGAGAAAGCATACTATTTCATACTATCTATACATAGCTTCAATAAATAAAATAACAAAATGGCTCCAATGGTTAATGTTTTCTGTGCTATCTAGATGTCTAACATTTTCATTCAGATTGTCAGCAGCTGGAGTTCTGAAATGTACTTCTGATTTTGAAAATTCAAAAGCAATTTTGGAAGCTTCTTTTTTAAATATGGTTTCTCTCACTTAGTTCTCATTTAGGAAAAATACTAAATGCTCACAGGACATTGAGAGGGGGGAAAAGTATGAATAAAAGAAAAATAAAAGGTGGTATACGTGGTGGGAAGCTTTAAGGTGTTGCTGCTTTGCAAAGTTTCTCTATATTCTGCTAAACGTCAGAACAATGTTTATTCCACATGTTGAATAACAAATTATATGCAGAAACTGAAATCTGAGGGAGCCATTTTGAATTATCCTTCAAGATGGCTTTCTACAGCCAAAAATGAATGCTTAACAAGTGATGTAATTGCTGGCAGTATTAAAACAACAGGGTTGTTGAAATGATGATTATTAAACCAATATATTTCCCAGCAGTAATTGGTCTCTTTCACCTGAGATGACGAGTTTTTACCTTTTCATAGTTTATTGAAAACATTTACTTCCCTAATCAGACTCTTCAAGCAACAATTTACTTAAACTGAAGGAAAGAAAACATACAGAGTCGGGTGGAGAAGCAAATTTGTTCTTAGATGTCTCTGAAAACTTGGACACGCCAAATCTTTGCTGTTACAGATTTTCATTACTTCTTTTCCTCTGTTGGAAAAGTTGTGGAAACTGACATACACAATACAGATGTTCCATTCTTGATCGGTTCTTCAAGTGTGGCTCAGAGTGCTTTGAAGAAGGTTGTTGTTGAAGAGAGAAACAAATCCTCACTTTCCAGGGACAATGGAGAGCATTTTCTGAAGCTGAGGTAATGTCAGAATTTGACGAGATTTATTATTGAAGTCTGGTGAAAAATATTCCTCACTATCAGTGGAGATCAACTTGCTTTGAAAAATATGTGTTATCTTTAATCTGTGGTAGTGAACAATCAAAATGTCATTGGGGAAGAAAATGTATAAAACAAAAATTTGGTGAAAAGCCTGGAACAAAAATAAAACAAAAACAGAAATTTTTATAACAGTGTTTCTCAACCTTAGCAACCTTAAGAAGTAAAGCCAGTATGCTGGCTGGGGAATTCTGGGAGTTGAAGTCCAGACTTCTTAAAGTTGTCAAAGTTGAGAAACACTGCCTTATAATGAAATAGCTGCCCACATTACCTTGAGGTTTGATATCAAATTTGGGTCCATCCAGATGTTACCATTACAAATTAGCAGCAGCCCCATTAGCATGACACATGGTTCCGGGTTTTGGGAGTTCTGGCTTCTCTAAGTCTGGAAGATGAGCAATTCCCTTGTGGATGTGGGTCTTGTTGTCTCTTTTCTCTTCTCCCCCTTCTTGGGCCCTTCCCTGTGAAAGGTCTCAGAAACTATAAGACCTTACCACTCTTTAATTCAATGTGAAATAATTTAAATTCTGTTTTCTTTATTTAAAGGAAATTTAAATTTTCATTTCTCTTTTTCCCCATCTTATTTTCTTGACTGGCTTTCTGAAACTAGGGAAGTGTGAATAGCTTTTATGGCAATAAAATGAAGTTTAATAAAAAAGAAAAAAGAAAAGAGAGGGAGGGAAAGAAAAGAAAACCAGATGGGTGCAATGGCCAAGTTACTGTGCTAACATTTAGCTGGGAGCATTCATTAATATTGCTTGCCCTCTGCTGCCCTCTGCTGGATTTTATATGCAAGAATTCTATGATTATGTTTAAAAATCGATTTTTATTATTATAGAGATTAGGGGATTTCAATAAATGATTCACACACACACACTCAAATAACAATTAAAAGAAAAAAAAGCAATATTTATTCTCTAGGCCTATTGTTAAGAAGTTAATAGAAGACCTGTGCTATGCTAGTATCAGTTTGTTATGGAAATATAGAACCTTTTCTAAATATTTTTATTAAGTAATATTAAGGCAACTATAATTATAATTCTTTAATTAGATTTTGGATTAAAACTGCCTAAATAAAGTTTATCTCTTTATTACCCATTTCTATGTGCATCAAATCCAATGGTTACTGTCAGAGCCAAGTTTGCAGAACTAAGATCCATTAAAATTTAGCAGACATTTCCCCAATTTGTGGTTAGACTCATTTAATTCAATTAACTCTTCAAAGTCTTAAATATCTCTGTGTTTATTTTTAAATAATAGTCAAAGAGAGATAGATAGATTCCAGTTTATGAATGTCAGGTCCTGAATTAAATCAGGGGATTCTGGAATCAGCCAGAGATGACCTAGGTTACTTTCCAGTTTGCTGAATTAGTATTACAATTGAGTCTTCTGGCTTGCCTGCATCTGAACACAGAATAACCCTAAGGTATCTATATTATTGGAACAGTTCAAAATTACTATATAGTAAATTCAGGGGTGGGATTCTACCGATTTGGACCGGTTCAGTAGATCTGGTTGTTATGATTCTCCATAGTTTGGAGAACTGGCTGGCCCTGGCCTTCTCCGCCTGCTTCTCCACTCCCTGCCCAGTCAGTCCTTGTTGTGCATGTGTGACATCACACACATGCATAATATTGCTGCCTGCAGCTTGCTTTGGCACACCCGCCAGGCCAGCCATTGCTTCCTGCCTTCTGCTGCAGCCTTGCCTGAACTGATTTCCCTGGGTGAGTGAGGCTCTGCAAGCCCTGGTCGCCTATGTGTCATTGCCGGTCACCTTCCCCCCCCCCACTTGTCTTTTGCTGTTAACTCCAGTCACCTTTCCACCACTTGCCTTCTTCTGAAGAACACATGGAGAGGCTCGTATAGGCTCCGCCCAGGTCAGCAGCTGCTTCTCTCACCTGCTGCTCCAGCTGGGAGAGCAAGAGAGTTTCCCAGCACAGCGGAAAGCTTGCAAGTCCCCCTCCCATCGGAAATGGGCCCCAGGCAGCAGAGAAGCAGCCAGGTTGAATTCTGCTTCTCTCTGATGCTCAGGAGCCATTTCTGATGGGAGGAGGACTTCAAGCTTCCCACTGTGCCAGGAAAAAAACTTGCTCTCACAGCAAGAGCAGTAGGACGGAACACATGGAGAGGCTTGTGTCAGCAAGGTGCCCTTTGATCAACTTTAGGATTGCTGGTGGCGGCTGCGAGGAGCAGAGCCAGTAAGCCCAGATGCACCATGTGTGCAGCCGCATGGATGGTGGGAGAGAGCTGGTCCCGGAAGCCCCAGTGCTGCCGAAATCGCCATTGCCTTCCTTGCTGCCATCACCATTGCTGCCTCATTGCTGCTGCATCCCCCATCCCCCACAGGTATGGGGATCATGAGCCCTGGGACGGGTGACTGACCATCTCCACTGCTACTCCCACCAACTTTTCTCCACATCAAGAGTGGATGCAAGAGACAGAGCAGCTCTCTTGATACAGAGAAAAGTTGTCCATCTCCCCATATTCCTCACTCAGCAAGCAGTCTCTCACAGCACCTTTAAACTTAGCGCATTTCACAAATAAGGAGGAAGGGATGAGGCTGCTAATGGAAAAAGGAATTTGGGGAGACATGTGACTTTTCTCTGTGCTGAGCTGCTCTTGCCAGTGACTTCAGACTGTTTTTCCCAGCTAAGGCTAGGTTATCAAGGAAGAGAAAATCACATGCCGCAGATGCCTAGCAAAATTTAGTAATACTGCATATTGGCTGTTTACATTGAAATCAGGTGCAATTTGAGCCTCCTCGCTGACGGATTGTAGATCATGACTCTCTGTGGCTATGGTCCATGCTCTTTCATTGGAGAGCCCCGATCATTACGATTAGGGGCTGAAGCTGCCTTGGAGGGGCAGCGGAGTAAGGGGAAGCTACAAGCCAGGTTGAGGGGAGCCAGATCTCCCCCCCCTGGGCTTGGTCTTTTTCCCCTGAAGACGACTGCAGCGGTGGTTTAAAATGGCCACCCCAAAGAGGAGGACTCAACTGGATAAAGATTCGTGCAGGAGGGAAGAAAGAGGTGGATAACATCTGAACCAGGACAACTGGGCAATACAACTAAACAAAAGTACCCTGGGATTAAGGTAATATGGAATTTTTAAGAAAAGAAAAGTGAGCAGCGAAATTACAAGGGGACAGGAAAAAAAATAAGAAAATATTTTTGACAGCTAAGCGGGGCTTCGAACCAGGAAAGGAAGAAGCTGGAACTAAAGATTTAACTAAATTGGACTAAAATATTTTGGGAATTAACAGGCATAAAATATAGCTGTACTTAAGATTGTCAAAAAATAATAATATTAAAGTTTACAAATTGGACTGTGCTGGAATATTGAGGTTCGAAAAACCCTAAACAAAAAAATAGGGGAAAAAGGTGAAGACTTTGTATAATGGAGAGTGCCACCTTTTGACAAAAACTTGAGCTCAAACAAAATGGAAAGCATCCTGTTTCTGAATTAACTTGTGTGGATATAACATTAAAGAAATATTGAAACAAAGTAAGAATCTTAGAAAGTGAAAGCAGAACCAGAATAAAGGAAAAAGCAAGGAAAGACTGACTGTGGGATTGATTGATGTTTTTGGTATAGACCCTGGGCTGGAATAACTGAGAACTTTAGAAAATTGAAAGAAGAAAGAAGGAAAGTAAAAGTGTGCAATGATATCTCTTCGAGAATTAAAAATGGAACTTAAAAATATGAGAGAATTACTACAGGAGAGAGGCGAATCACTTTGTTCTATGTTAGAAAAAATGGAAATGGTGATTGAAGAACAAGAAGAAAGAGCTTCAGAGGAGGAGGAGTCGACTCAAGGAGAAGACATTTTAAATAGACAATTAACACAAAGAACACTACAAAGAAGTGAGGAAAGAAGGAAGGTTAAAAAGTTGAGATTTAAGAAGGCAATCAAAGGGAATACCCATGAAGTCAGGAAAGGCAGAAAGACCCAGCAGAAAAGGGGAAAGGAAGATATTAAGAAAAAGAGGGATATAAACTGGAATGAGAAAAGATATGGGGAAAAGAGGGGGAGGAGAAGCAGTAAGAAACAGATGCATGAAATAAAGAAATACGAAAATAGTAAAATGTTGAAAAGAAATTGTTTTTTCAGAGATAATGGTTGATGAATTAAAAAGGGGATTCTGCAGGGTGACAAGGGGTAATAAGAATATTTATGCAATTAAAAATATTTAGAAAATAGAGTAATATAGATACTGATAACTCTTATTAAAAATTAAGGGGGGGAAATATGCTGCGGAATCCAAATGAAAAGATGTAATGATTATGATTGTAACTTCTTAAAAATAATGGTTTATTGGGAATCAAGATGAGGGAATAAAGGTATATTTTAATGTGGTGAGGTGTCACACTCAAAGCAGTAAAAGGGGGGAAACCTATACTTGTTTTTTTTTTTTTAGTGTTAAAATTTGTATTAATCTAGAATTTATAAAAAGTATGTGTAATGAAAAGGGAATATGACAGACTAAAGAACCAACTAAATTAATAAGTTAACATAGACTATTAAAAGCAAGGAGAGACATTGGTAACTTTTTATTATTATATTATTATTATTATTATTATTATTATTATTATTATTATTATTATTATTTAAACACATTGTTTATCTTTATTTTTAAAATAAATATTAAAGGATTATATTTGAAATAATTGAAATGAAACAAAAAGATGTTTCAATTGAGATTAATGAAAGAGGCTAGAATAAATGTGTTTGTTTCTCTCCTTACTGATAATTTGGAATGGAAAAGGTAATAGTAGAATTAAATATGCATATATGAATGTATAATTGCTGTCATATTTGTACGTAAAGGTGATGACCCAGAAATATGTTGTCCACTAAAAAGAGATTTTTGTTTTTAATGTGAAAAACTGAATAAAATATGTTTTTTTAAAAAGAAATCAGGTGCAAGAGAGTGATGGTAGGTCAATTATTGAGCAGTTTAGTTTGGTATTTATTTCAGTAGGCTGATTTTAGAAAGCTAAACAGGATCAGACCTGGTAAGTACTTGGTTGGGAAGCCAACACAAAATAGGGTGTGGGGAGGAATGAAGGAAGAGAGGATAAGATAACTTTTATTGTCATTTTTGTACTATAAGTACACTGGCACACATTAAATGAAATATATATACATATCCATACACATACATAATGCACATATACACATGCTACACACACACACACACACACACAATCATTACCCATTTTGAATACGTGGTGGAAAGGAAGAAAGAGTATTGGATACATAAGCACAAATGTGTGTGAAAAAACTGCAAAGAAATAGGATTATAAAAAAACAGCCTCCAATCTTAGCAGTTATAGATGAGAGAGAGAAAGAGAGATGAGATACAGAGAGAGAGAGAAAGAGAAAGAGAGATGAGAAAGAGAGAGGGAGAAAGAGAAAGAGAGATGAGAAAGAAAGAGAAAGAAAGAGAGATGAGAAAGAGAGAGGGAGAAATAAAGAAAAACAGAGACAGAGATACCTGTTTAAAAGAAAATAGAAAAATGACTCTTTGAGTGTTTAAGGTTACAGACCCCTGGATTAAGCAAACACATGGTCATTAAGGGAACCTTGTGGTCATTAAGCAAACACTGGTTGTTAAACAAGGCCATTTTCTCCAATGGACATTTTTAACTGGAAACCAGAAGGAATTGTTGGAAACTGGCAAAAACATTGAAAACCTCAGTCACAAGACTGTGTGGGATGTTGTCATAAGAGTGTGTGTGTCTGTGTGTCTGTGCATGTGTGTGTATGTGTGTGTGTGTGTGTGTGTGTGTGTGTACATGGCTGTCAAAACATCAAAAATAGGTCAAAAGGCTCTGGAGAGGTCAGTCATAAATTAGAACACTTGCTAAGCAACTGGCCATTAGGTGAGGACCACTTATATTTTGTTTGCCAGTCACATGACCATCTAGCCATGCCCACCCCAGTAACGTGACTACCAAGCCACACCCACAAATTAGGCCCACAGAAACGGTTGTTAAGAAATTTGAATCCCACCCGAGTAAATTGATGCTATCTTGTCTAGGCAACATAGAAAATTTACAGGAAAGATAATATTTTCCTAAGAAATTATCCTTAGCAGAAGAGAGCCTTCCTACAACATTAATGAAGTATTACTGGCATAATGATTAGGGTTGCCAAGTTTGAAAAAGAAAATGCTACTATTTTACTGATGCAAATCATTAAAGCAGCATGTCTTTAATGCATCTGATTGATTTATATTTCTCTGTGCTCATCTATTGATCAGAAAGGGCAAATTATGTAATGGACTGTCACCCTATAAACTAGCAAATAAGTAAACATGCATGTTCCTGTAGCATCTTGGCAATTTAAATAGCAGAATGTGTATTTGGGATACACACAGTCATCCTGGGTTACATTAGACTTATAATAGAATTTGAGAAGGAACAGCGGTGCCACCAAGCAGGGCTTTGGAATAGATCTTCATCCTCTTTCAAACAAAGGACCACAAGGGCCCTAAATATAGCAGGATTCATTTATAAGTTTTGCAAGCAAGTAATCTACAAATGAGGGATAAGTAGGAAGAGTAAGGAAGGATTGACAGAGATATGCAGATACTATTACCTAAGCCAGAGTCTAGAACAAAGAAATAGCATTTGGAAGCAATTCAGGCAGATGCCTCCCTAATCACTGAACAATAAGAAAGAAGAGGAATGCAACAATCCAATTTGCAAAATTCTAGTCTTACAGCAATCTCAATAAAAGTAGTTTTAGCTTTCCTGGGGAGAGTGGATTTCTGGCTGTGGGACGAACAACCCACTAATTGGGGTAGAGAATTTTGATAAAGCATTTTGGGGGGTGGGGCGGGGAGGGTCTTGTTTGAAAGGAAAACGTCTTCCCCCAATGCTACCACTGCTCCTACCATTGCCAGTCCATACAGCCAGAAAGGTTGGGCGCCACTGCTCTAAAATGTGGGGCAGACACAGCAGCAGCAACAACCTATTTTCACTCCAGAAGAACTCATGGTGCGATGAAAATTGACTATTGCTTGTTCTTTATCTCTGTATGTCCCAAAGGATTTTCACAGAAAAGTTGGGATTTTTCCTATTTGTTTTTTCTAACATAAAAGATGGTCAAAGAATTTTCATTTCGGGAGTCAAGGGGGAAAATAGTCTTCCTGTACTAGCTTGGCACTGTAAGTACAGCAACAAATTAACATTTTTTTTAAAAAAAGAGAAGGACCCTTGTACTTTCCATATATTGAAATGTTTATTCAGTTTCCATGTTGTGATCCAGGGAATAGTGGGAGAACTGAGGATTACTTTACGGGAAAGTTGTGCAACATTTGCAATGAATGTAATGGGGCTGTGCATGGATATTCTAGTAGGTGATATTAATGGATGGATGGAAATGAGACAAGAGGATACAGAAAAAGTGAATAGGCCAGTTAGAGACTCAAGAATGAGTAAGAATAATGATTCTGTCAGCGTTCTGAGTAACACACCCATTGAAAGCATAAGTTTGAGGCAAATAGATTCCTCAAAGGGTATGTTTATTGGATACATCATATCGGCATAGCCAGTGAAAACCAACTCTGACAGGTGCCACGGTTTTCACCTAAAAAGAATAAAAGAATCAAACTCCCTCTCCCAAGTATCACCGGTCACATTGTCCAATGAAGATGGAAGGCAGGCTCTTCTCCACTTTCAATTGGCCACCTGTTTCAATTACCTTGGTTCCCACAAGAAAGCATTTTGTTTTGACTGGAGCCTGGCTAACTATTTCCCCTCTCCCTTTCCCCTTTATGGCTTCATAGCAACTATGAGGCACCACAAGATGGATTTGCTTCAGAGTTGACAGATTCTTTGATGAGCATCTGCTTGGAAAAAGATTTGCTTATTTCAGATATATGGCTTAATTAGAAAATTAATCATACATATGCATAGAAAAAGAAAGGAAAGTTTAAACCTAGAGTATGGTTGATTTCATTCTTAAGGATGAAACGAATTAGACAGTTATGGATACAAGGGTGATAAGCACTTTGAATGTGGAACAGGCCATTTCATGGTAATGTTAAGCAGGAACTTGAGAAAAATGAACATGGCCAAAAAAGTGATGAAATGAGTGATGAAATGAGTGATTCAGGTAGAAAAAGATTACATGTGACTATGTGCATGTGTGTGAAAGAGATAAATTTAATCTACAAAAGCTAAAGGTTCTGTTGAAAGAAATCACAAATATATATCACATATTATTGTTTTGTTATACCCAACAAGTGCTAACATCTTGATAATCTTGTTTGGACTTGAACAAAAACAAAATCAGGCCTGTTTATAACTTTTGGATGGGAAATTTCTCAAGACTATGAGAACTGTATGCTAGAAGAGACATCAAATAATTTCCATAATTATATGAAGTAAGTAATAAACTCGATCCAAAGAGACTTGACTTTACTGGTACCAATGATAACTTTAGGAACAACTGCATACGTCATATCTATGTGGGACACTGCCTTGCAAAGAATTATAGGCTACCAGCCATTTCTGGAGGGCAGAAACAGACTGAAATTGTCTTCTGCTCAACCACAGTTCACTGTGAATGTGCAATCAAAGCAATTCATTTGCTGCAGCAGAAGTTAATGAGCCAAATCTGGGGAGGAGGCGGGGAGAAGAAAGGAAACATTAATTTTAAAGTTGCCTGCTGTGCCTAAACATATGTTTAACTTGGTAAGGAACACTTTTTTTTCCAAAATGTACATATGTCTGGTAAGCTACACCCAAAGAAAAGAAAGCAATCGGCAATGAATTTTATAGCATGGAAAGTTGGAGGCACAACAACAGAGAAACTGTCGGACAGAAGGCTGTGGAAGCAAACAGTCTAGACCAGAGGTGAGGAATGATAGCCCTTTATGATTTATGGACTTCAACTCCCAGAATTCTTGAGGCAGCATGGCTGGCTTGAAATTATGGGAGTTGATGTCCACAAGTCATAAAAGAGCCATCGTTTCCCACCTCGAGACTGAACTCCTGAAGCATCCCAATCTGGATATAATTAACTGAAATTGATTTAGACCCAGGTGGCATCAGGAGAGAAAAGGGCTATCTAAAGTGCAGTTCTAAAGCATCCATATTCTCCATCCATATTTGGCTGTCCTCCAGATACATTGCACATCAAATCCTATAATCTCTTATCAATTCAACCAAATATTTGTAAATATTGCAGTCATGGTTATAGCTGAAGGTTTTGTCTAAATTGTATGAACCGTTGTGGACAGTATTACATTCTGTCTAGAATACAGCTGGCAATGAGTTGATTTCTTTTTAGATTAAAAAAACACACAATTCTTCATTAGAATTGTGATTTGTATTTTGTATTTATAAAGGGAAAGAATTCTGGTAAAATCTGTACCCTGAATTATGCATGTTCCCTGAATTATGTTCTGTTTCTAGATTTTCTCTCTGTACATCCTTTCATTATCTTGTTACACTCAAATTTACTGTAATTGGTTTTCTTAAATGCTATTGCTCCTATTTTTTGAAACAACATGCATCCTTCTTAAACGAGGAACAAAAACCATTCATCAAGAAGTCAAAATACATCTTTTTATCTATACTCATTTATCCTTACTGTATGAATACACAATATGCATGTGGTGTGTGTGTGTGTGTGTGTGTGTGTGAGAGAGAGAGAGAGAGAGAGAGAGAGAGAGAGAGAATAAGAGACCCTTCCAGACATAAAGTTAGTACTTTGCCCAAACAATGTTCTTTCTGCTTCTTTTCATCTTCCTTTTTCAGTCTGCCATTGTGTTTTTCCAAACTTGATACGTTACTGTTATTAAAGAGGCAAAACAAAGCTTGTTCTTGTTTGGCTCATTTGTATTAGTTTCCTTTGAACTAAAAACTGGCCAATGATGCCTACACAATCTAAAGATATATGAACCTGCAAGGCATAAAACCCAGGAAGTTAATTATAAACCCAAAAGTATATTGGGTATATACCAATTTGGCCTATCTCCCATATCTTTCATGCACCTTCCACCATATAGCCAAAGCTCTGATCTATATCAAAGGTTTTTATTCATTGAGAATATGGAATGTACTATATATGGAAAGTTTCCCTACCATTGAGATAGGTTTTTTTTTTTTATGAAATTTTTATGCTGCCCATCTCACCTTGATGCTGCATCTCATAAATATTGTTGTCAAATTAATAATAACATATAAGTGAGAAGGAATAATGAGGGGTCATTCCTGGTAGCATTTATGATTCTGACATCTTAATTCTCTTTTATGAAGTCTAACTCGCCAAAATGCTTTCCTGAATTATAAACTTAAAAAAACAAGAGTTGCAGAAATGAAAGTTTTCATTTTTAAACTCCTGAAAAATTTCCATCAAAGCATAGGATGCACAATACTGATTTCAAACAAATGCACACAATTCTAACATAATTTCTCTAAGGTTAGACAATACACTGTACATCTCCCACAAGAAACGTGTATGTAGTTGCAACCTTACTTGTGTCAGTAGCAAAAGAAATTCAAGATTATCTTTATGCTCCCCCCTTATCCTTCCTATAGTACAGTAAATTAAAGGGAGATACCTGAGCTTCTCCTAAATGTTATATCTTTGTTCTACACTTTTAAAAAATCTAGTCCTTTTGCTTTGGTAATCATTTACGTGTACCTGTATTTCCATCAGTTATTTTTCTTACTGTCTAAAAAGGTATAAAAATGGTTGGATGATTTTCAAAATTTTTGCAACAAGGGCAGAACCTCCATGTGTAGGAAACCCTCTGCTTGCTAAAAGATTTCACAAGACAAATTTCTTCATCATTCTTTCCTGGCAATTTTATTAATGCAGCATAAAGGCTGCAACTATTAGAAAGGCTCAGGCAATGAAGCCATTTGCATATGTCTCTTAGCCCACAGATAGCTGGATGAATATATGGACATCAGACTGGGAAAGAAATCTCAAAAGTAAATCCTTCATCAACTTAATATTAGTATGAAAATTTAAAGGGGAGTTTGTCTGCCCTGTGTTAGTTAAAATAATATATAGGAGTAAAACAGCCTTGGGTCTATAAAACCATGACAAAATGATTTAGCTTACAAGTTGCTTATGTGAGAAAGGCTGGTGAGAGAAAAGTTGATGATAATTTCAAATTTAGACAAGTAGATAATTTCAAATTTAGGAAAGTATAAGAAAGAGAGAATGGTAAAGAAAATGTACAAATAAATTATTTTCATAGCAACTTTTTGAAAAAGAAGCTGATAAGTTGACTTAGCATTGGCTGATTGTGCAAATCAAAACAAAAGACCTGAACACAGAGCTACCATATACAGTTTTTTATTTGAATTGTATCTTATAAAAAAAAATGTTCCTCCATATACTTACTCATTTCCATGTCGGAAGCACCCAAATGCTTCTGTGGGGAAAGAATCAGCCGATGACTTCACCATTGCCAGGGAGATGACCTATTTAGGACTCCTTTCATGCCCCCATTAATGAGCCCATAAAAGTGATGCCTATTTATCTACTCACATTTGCATGATTTCAAACTGCTAGGTTGGCAGGACCCGCAGTGAATGATGGGAGCTCACCCTGACACACAACAGCACTGGGCTTCACATCCAGGCTTGCAAATTGTCAAACCAGTGTCCTAATCACACTGAATACACTGAGGTGGGGGAAAGTGTATGTTCACCACACACAGCAGCAATACATCATAGTGTACAAAATCCATCCTATGTAATATGGCAAGATTGAGATTTTCTATATTCTTACCTGAGACTTTTGAAATGACTTTCTTGTGAAAATAATATACTCTACAATCCACCTAAGTCAGGGGCGTCAAAATCATGTCATCATGGCGGTGTCATGTGACATATCATGACTTTTCCCCCCTTTGCTAAACTGGGCATGGGCATGGCCAGTGTGTGATGCATCCGCCCCGTTCTTTCTCCCTTGCAATGGAAGACAATCCATGTAAGGCTGTCTTTCTATCTCTTTATACCAATTTCTTCAATCCGGATTAATCAAAACAAAATTCTCTGAAAGGTGATGTTGTATCAGTGGGACATAATCTCCTTTTCCTTGTCACTTGTCAAGAGCACTGAATGTGAATATTCTCAAGGCTATTGTGCTAAATGGTTACTTGAACTGGTATTTCATTGGTTTCACAGAGTTCTGACAGTGACCCTGTGGTATGGATTGGTTTGCTTTTTCCAGCATTTTTCTATTTAAATTCTGGCCTTGCTATTTGATGCAAGGTGATCGGAGCCTTATAACAGTAGCATAGATTGCTCTGATAGTTTTGCAAATACAGATTGCTGGGGAGGAGGAAGGAAGAAGGAATAAAATAGTGTGCTCCCACAATAAACAGAAGTCACATTCTGATAATGGCTTATCAGATTTCAGACCGCAATGGTTAGAAACATTGCTTCCACATATTTTTCAGGAAAGTAAAAGATAATTTTATTCTTCTGTTTTATTCTTATCAAAAGATTTCATTGGATTGTTAAATTGTCAGCGAGATTACACAGAAAGAAGAGAGGACTATTAAGCTTAACCATACAGTATAATTGTAGTGAAATCTTTGTATTTCATAATGATAGGCAATGATTTCTTCCACAAATTTGGAGGAAATTGGAAGATATCTGCACCTGTCAGCAGCCCATCTTGTACAGAAAGGAAACTATAAAGCATTTATAGCACAAAAAAGTTTATAGGCAGTCCTCGAACTTACGACCAAAATTGAAACCCCAAAATATATGTTGCTAAGTGAAAACTAAGTCATTTTTTACCCCATTTTACGCTTCTTGCCACATTTGTTAAGTGAGTCATTGCAGTTGTTAAATTACTAACCCGGTTGTAAAATGAATCTGGTTTCCCCATTGACTTTGCTTGTCAGAAGGTCGCAAAAGGGGATCCCACAACCTTGGACCACTGCAACTGTTATAAATGTGACTCAGTTGTCAAGCTTCTGAATTTTGATAATGTGACTAGGGGAATGCTGCAATGGTCATAAGTGTGAAAAATAATCATAAGTCACTTTTTTCAGTGACAACGTAACTTTGGTCACTAACGGGCTGTTCTAAGTTGAGGAGTACCTCTTTTGGGGGATACCATGTTCATTGCTGAATGAACCAAATACAGCAGCTCAGTAACTGGATTGTTAAAGGACTTTTTCCACTAAGTATTCTAGCTGAATAGCACCTGAATCAGAAAATGGAAACGATTTCGACATGAGCACCATATAGTGCTACATAAGGCAATGAGAAATACTATATTCTACTGCCATAGTCCGTTCATTTTACTTCGGTGTACAATGATCCCTTCTTTTCACTGTTGGCATTGTTTGTAATGACCCACAGCAAGAAGGAAATATACAGTACTTTCAGTTGACCTTTATTTTATTTCAATTGGTTAGTTATAATCTTTTGGCTGCTGCTTACTCTTTGCAGTTAATTAAGTGACTTATAGTAATAATCCATTTCTGAAAAGTCAAGTTGAAAGATAAGGGTATAAACCAGGTGTGGTAATTCAGTGGTTTAAAAAAATTGGCAGTTAGAAAACCATCACATTTAAGTGCATGGATCTGCACATCCTATGCTAACATTAAAATATTTAGATTCTTCGGAAGAGCTTGATCTGGGAGAAGAAACTATTCCAGATTGAGATAGTAAGATTGAGGTGATTCTCCAGGTCCCACAAGTTATCTTCTTCTGGAAGTTGGAATTTTTGTATACATGTATTGGATAAGCAGATTACACTATCATGTGGTCCCATATATATTAAAAAGATCAGTGAAGCTGGTTAACAAGTTGCCATGTGAACAGAACTGGACTGCTTATACTTCACATATTTTCTACCTATTTTACCCCAGTAGTGAAATAACTGTGGAATTTGGCTCCTTATATGGGGGGGGATTTCCTGCTTTATATTAGATCACAGAAGCAAGATTTCATTGCAAAATACTGTGTAGTAATTAAAAAGAAAACTGTAAAAAAGGAAACAGTGCAAATATATTGGCTTAATAGTTTGTTTAAAAAATGTTATGCTTAGTATATTTTTAAAAGACTAAGAAAACATTAATAAAGATAATATTCTGCCAATCACTGGATTCCATGACCCTAAATCTTTAAAGGAATTAAAGCTCAACAACAGTTGTAGAACTGCTGTCCTAGGCCTTGACTCCTAATCATCAAACCTTTTTGACTTCCTCAAAGTGAAGTCTTCAATAATGTGACTATTTTTCATATTTGTTCTATTACAGCGAATCTTTAACAGTGAGACATTCACAATCACAACACAATATTTATGGCATAAGCTCCTTGATAAATTCAACCTGTTTTGTGAATTATTCCATAGATATCATGCTATAGTTAATTCAGATTCCACTATTACATTATATTTGACATGGGTGGTCACGTTTAAGATGATAACATTAACAGTATTAATATTGTAAACCTGAAAAATAACTGCATAAAAAGATAAACTAAGGGGATGGAATGATTCTCTCTGAGGAAGACTTACGCTAGTTGGGCCGTTTTATTTTGGACAAACAGTGAGGTGGTAGTATTATATAAATATTCATATTTTACAGAAAATGCATATAATATTCTAGCAAGATAAAATACTTATGCTTATAGCTATAGAACTAGTCAACAAAAGATAATATTCTCAGCTTAAATTACTTCAAAAAGGAATTAGATTAGTTCATTTAAGGATAAAACTGTTAATGGTCAATAGCCACAACCATATGATCTTTATAATTTGAGATGAAATATGTTTTTCAGTTATGTTTGGCCACTAAGGGAACAATTTTCTAGGTGTGATTCACGGTATGCTTACTACCAACTATATAAATGCCTACATGGCATAGAATCTTGTTATTTGAGTGATCTTCTGTGGTCTAAACCAGGCAATATGAGTTGATAGGGTTGGCATGTAATTCTGAATTAAACAGTATCATCTTTTGGAAGGCAGTGTTGTGGTTTGCCAGCAGCCGGTGCAGGCAGCAGAGGTGTCGGACAGTGAGAACGAAAGGGAACCAATCAGGGAGTCTGGAGAGGACTTGGATCAGGGTCCTGCATCTGATGCAGGGATGGGGCAGGACCATCTGAGAGTGGGACACTGCCTTCAGAGCCTAGCAGCAGCGAAGCAGAGGACCCAGGGAAGCCTGTTCCCAATGCACATGTACGCAGAGCTGCTAGAAGGCGAGAGCAGCTGAAGCAGAAGGGGCAACTCGGGAGTAAGGCTGGGAGGTGATTGCCCCTCCCATAAGGGATAAAAGTCAGACCTCAATGACGAAAAGCTTTGCAGAAAGCAAAGCAGTTCAGTAATTTCCGAGTCCTTCTTGAAGCTGTGTACTCTGATTGGTTTTTTCTGGGTTTTTGGTTTATGTTAGCCTTATTTGGACTTGTTTTTTTTGGCAGCATTCCACAGCACTGAAAAATGTGCTCTTATCTGGAGGAACTGTGTATAATTAGTTTTTGGCTGGGAATGCAAGTAATTCCCAATGTCGCATTAAAATAGGTTTTACTTTTGAAATCAGTTTGTGTTTTATTAAGTTTGATGAAGCATGGGTCAGAACATGCAGGAAGCAAGCCTTTGTCATGATATCTGTCCTTTGGAATGAAATTACTCCTACAGTCATCCTAGTCCCCAAGTTTGGACTAAGGTGAATAGAGACCCTTATGAGTTTTGTTGTTAATCAGAGTCACCATCTTGATCATTATTTGTTTTGTTGGTTTGGTTTTGTTGAATTTTCTTTTGTTACTCTGTGAGCTGCCCAGAATCATTTTGAGTTGGGTAGTGCTTAAATTGAATAAATAAAATTAAATTAGACATTCTCTTTTTATGGTAAGACAGTATCACAGGAAAATATAATTTTAAAACTTGATTTTAATGTCTGTTTTTCAACATAACATTTAATAATATTTTTCATTTTTGAAGATTTTGATGGAAATAATTTCCAACTTGTACAAAATATATAAATAATGCAATAAGGCCGCATTCCTACACCTGTATAATTGTAAATATATCCATTATGTCCAGTTGGACTTACTTCTGCGTATCCCACACTTGTGGTAAACATATGAAGAGATACATGTAATACAAGTAAGGCTTATCTTAAATATCACAGTACCAATTAAAAAGTGCCTAATGTCATCACACAGATTTCAGGAATGACAATTAAGTCTAATTTAAAATTCTGTAATTAACACTTAGCTAATTTCATTAGCTCCACTTCACAGTAAAACAAATATTACTCAGAATACAGCTAGGAATGTTACACATATTTATGCATACCTCTTTTCATTTAAAACCTAGTCTATTGTGTGTTTCCTCAAGACCTAATTGATTATTAGGCCTATGCAATGTTATCTAGACTTGCATTGACAAGGTTTTTTTTTCTAAGTAAACTTCCTTGGAACTGGCTAAAATGCTTCAAAGTTGTACAGCATCAATGTATGTGGTGGAACTCAGCATATTCTTCACAGAATATGCTGTCCATCCTGGAGGAGCTTTGGTGCACACCAGGAAGGCCGCTGGTAGGTTGCTTTGGTGTGTCAATAGTGCTCATAGTATTTAATGAAAGTGTCCAGCATGGAAGACACTACAAGGTCTGCCGGAGAAGCCTAGGAGGAGCTGCAAAGCAAAGTAATGCAAAACAGTACGTCTTAGAAAAGAAGCGGCTATGTTGCTTCATAAAGGATGCTTTATCTGAATACTCACTGAAGCAAAGGCATTCATTCAAATATGTAATTTTATGAATATTGTTAAAGGCCTAATTGACATCATAAGTAGAGTTGGTCTGCGTATAATGTTCCCCTTCTTATCAAGTCACATAGAAACAGCCGGGAGTAATATTCAGAGCTGAAAATCGGGCTCCTGCACTGATTCACTGTAGCTTATAGAGGGAAGGGAAGGCAACACTAATTCATTATACAATAACAACATATACATTTTTACTAGCTGTCGTCAGGAAAACATGGTTAATACCTTTGAATTATCTACTTAGGCATGTGCATGCAATTATCCAGTTTTTTAGCATAACCAGGCAGTTCAAAGCTTCATAGTAGAGTGATGACGATGCCTTGATGTAGAAGAGAACAATTCATCTGCTTTTTTTTCCAAATGAAGTGAAATCTTAATTTCCTATTGCATTGACTCCTATTTCTAGTAGACAAGAGTTATAACATTATGTCTGTATGCAAATACATTTGTTTATCTGAACAACAGCAATGATTGACAATATACAAATGTGCAGCAACTTAACATTTTTAAAAATTAATTAATGAATTAAGTCTTGCAAAATTGAAAAGAATGCTTTAATGTTGAATTTTCCTAAATCACTGCATTGGAAATACTGTATAAATGGACCCAGGTACCACAATAACCTCTGAATAGTTATTTTCAGCCATGCTTTGTATAAAATCCAATTACTTTTAGTTTCATGTGATTAATAGCTATTTTAATTCAATCATACTCATTACATACTATCACTGACTAACCCATTCACACTACCTTGTTAATGAAGAGACCTGAAACAGTAAAAAGTCCTCTGTGATTCAAATAGTGAACAGATCAGGATTAAAGTGTTTTCAACCTTAAACCCCAGTGCTCTTGAAATCAGTGTTAAATGACAACATAAAGTATAAAAACATACATCACTCTAGTAATCTGTGAACTGCTTTGTATGATATACAGACTGATGAGATTTAAGCGTTAAAATGAATTCTTACTCTCATCCATTTACACCACACCCAGAACTGATTACCTAGTTTACAGAAAGTATTTACAGATCCAGGTGTAAAAATGTCTCTCTCTGAAAACCTACAGGAATTACTGAGCTTTTCCTTGTCTTTTTCACTATTTCTTCATTGTTCCAAATATACTACTATTAAGGAGTGTAACTAAGATTGTAGCGATCCAAGTACAAACTTGGTTTTGCAATAGTCTTTCAATACAGCATTATTAATTGATTTTTTTCTAGTTAACAAGTTTGCTATTGTCAGGTATGAGTGTGCAGAGCTTCAATTCTACTGCAAATGGTGAAATTTTAAACATATAAAATGCAAAAAGAACCTAACAACAAGCACATTCGACTGAATATTGTAGACAAGTTTAATGCTAAAAGATTAAATATGCCTGCTATGTTATAATGCACCCTCTATTTATATATGATCCTACAAGTAAGTTTATTTCAGAGGGCTTGGAAGCAGAATTTATTAGTTCTGTTTTATATTAATTTATTCCTACCACCATAGATTTAAATAATGCCCTTATGTAATGGCTTATCAAGATGGATACAGCTATAGTAATCTCTCTCTGCTTCTAAGACTAATATATTCTGATATTTAGATTTATACCACACCAACTTATTTTATAAGATAATTCATCCAGTAGAATTAGGTTCTGATAATCTCAGCAACCAAAAAGGGGCAGTTTATATTTAAAATTTAATATCCTAAGTATCTAATTAAACACAAATTATGAAATGATATAATGACAGGAAAGAACCAATACAAAGTATTAAAAAGCTAAAACAGAAAGATCTATTAAGTAGCTATTAAAGTAAAACTAAATGGAACTAAGTCAAAATCATCTGAATCTGGTTTTCTTTTATTATGGCCACTATTTAGAAAACTTTAAAGGAGATAAAACAAATTCATAGAAAATTAAATGATAAGTAATCACTTCATGTGATGCCGTCATGTTAATTCCAAAGGCAGAAGCAGAATGCATTTAAATAATAGGACTAGAGAGTGCTACGTTCCTCAGGATTTTGTCTGCCTGTTAGGAGAAAAAGAATGAATTTGATAGGCCTTTTTTACATTATTATTGAAAAGCACAACCAATTGATTCCCTGGAATTTCATATCTGACTTTTGCCTAATTCCCTAGTTTACAATATTTATTTTATTATTAAACACAAGTTGAGATATATGGAGAAAAATCTGCAAGTGTTTTGTCCAAGATTTACCTCAGTTGGCATGGTCCAATTAGGTTTGGGAACTGCAAAATGGCCTTACACTATAACTTTTGGGAAAGAGAATTTTCTTGCAGATGTACATTTCACAATGAAACATCAGTATAGCTGCAGTGCTGACTGCCATAAGTAATTTTGATCAGTAATGTATTGGTAAAGCAATAAAGATAAACCAGATGCAATGGTTTCAAAGAATGATGGAATACACCTGTGGGATTTGTGCAGTGAAGGTTTTTCCCCCCCAGTATTATTTGTATAACTTCATGGGAAATGTGAAGGCAATCTTAAATCATGACGGGCAGGAAAATGTTGGACTGAGTCTAGTTCACAAATTTTAAACCATATTTTAAGATAAATATCCAATTGCTGAAAAGCTTTTACAAACACAGTTGTTAGTCAAGACGATATAGCATTGCTTAATACCAAAACTGTCTCTACCAATGTTAAAACAAAATTCAAGACATTCTTTAGTTATATTTCTATTGTGATAAAAGATAGTTTTTTAAATAAAAAACCTTTCTTTGTTTCTTAAGTAGTATTGCACGAATGACATATCCCATGGGAAATCACAACTTCTAGCTGTCTTCTAAAGCATTCTCATTCTTTGACCCCTTCCTTCTGTTGTTCAAGTTCACTCAACAGATTTTTGCCTGGTATTCCTGCTTTTGTGGCAAACAAAATAGCAGCCTGCTTAAACCCTAGAGATTTCAGGCTTCTCGCATAATCAGCAAATATTGCATGGATTAACTTCTGTGAAAGGCAGGTTAAGGAATATAGAAATGAACAATCAGGTATCAGACTTCTGGATGAAATGCTTAAAGCTGGCGCTGTGTTTAATCCTGCTACTAGATCTGAAAATATTTAACACTGAAATGTTTCCAATTTAACTGCCTGTTATCACTTAAACACTTTAGATATGTAATCCTTTTTATTTTTGCCTTAGACTGAAGAAAAAGATTTACATGCACAGCACCTAATAAAGAATTCCACTATTCCACTATTAGTAGATTTCTATGCTTGAATTTATGCATAATTAAAAAAGGATATTTGCATCTTCGTTAACTTCAATAGTGCCATACTTAAGGCATGCCTCAAGAAACAATGCAGCTCGATCAAAATGTCTCATGCTGTTGAAAACAAGAATAAATGATTGTGTTAGATAATTTTTGTCACTGTGCAGAAATACTTCTTCCGATATATGAAACAGACACAGAGCTTTGATGCAAAAGTTCAGTCACAAAAATGTAAATAAAAATCAATAAAATATATGTGTTTCTATTCATAAAAGCAAATAAATATATTACTACTCAAATATATTATGGAAAAATGTATGGTGAGAGAGACAAGAGTTGGATCGTTTCTATTCTATGTCATTTGATTTCATTTTCAGTTATTTTTTCAACTATTATTTCTGTAAATTATTTACAAAAAAATAACTGACACCTGGAAAATATACTACAAACACCTATAAAAATAGAGTTTTCCTACTAAGGAATTTTTATTTCCATTTCCATTTTTCTTTATATATTTCTGCACTAGACTTTCAGTCAGAATAAAACTAGAAATAGGCAATACTACAAAAACCTCACGACTCACTCCATGTAATGATATTTGTTGAGCAACATAAACAAGGTATCACTTTTGATATTGTTCCTTAAGCAACTAATCAATACCTAACATCATATTCATACACTGAATTCTCTCAGCTAATTCCCAGATAGTTAGGTATCCTAAATCAGATTCTTTATAGAATATACTTTTTCTCTGGAAACATATCTATTTGAACTGAAAAACAGGCATCTTTATTTAGACAGATATTTAAATGACTTCTGTTTTGACTTTCAAGAGGTTGCATCTAGTTGATATTGTATTTTTTTTACTCTTATTTTTTTTTACAAAGTGCAAAGCATACAGAGAAGTGGTTAATATTTTTAAGTCAACAGAATATATGAACTGACCTATGTAACATCTCAGCCACTCTCATGAAACAACCCAGGGAAAGTAGAACAAGGATTGCCTTGGATTTTTGATTGATTTGTGGAGAACAAAGGTGATCCACCCAACGCTTCAAAACATCTGCGCATTCTGCTGCATTCAGGCGAACCTAAAAAAGATTCAAAATATTTGAAAACATTCTAGAACATTCAAGTCACATGTGCCTGTAAGGTACCTAAATGTAATAACTCTGAATTTATATCACTTGCTTTAAGTTATTTTCTAATTATTTAGAGAATAATGAGAAACAACCTGCAATTTTTGAAAACTGACATTGATAAATATCCACCAGTACCTCTAGTTCACTCACGGTTTAAGGCTATTTGTAAACACTTCCTTTGAGCACATCAGCTACTATTTTTCTCAGCTTTTATTATACATGCCATTATTTCTTAACAAGGAGCAAAGCAAATAGGACAGGAATTACGTTGATAAACATCCTACCTTTGCAAGCCATGCAGCTCGATTCCATTCCCCATAGGTTTGTAGGTAACGACAGGCATCAGCAGCTTTATCTATTAAACAAAGTAACTGGACACCCTCTGGGGGGGGATGTAAAGAAGGAATGTACCAAATCTTAATGAATCACAGTTCAAATTTAAAAAGTTATCATATTGTTCTGACACGGCTCTCAAACACAACAGACCCTCTGTATTTAAAAAAATTTTCCTTTCCTTTATTAGGAGTGCCAACAGCAAAAAGTCTCTCTCTGTCTCACACAGCAGGCTAACAAGGGACAGCTGGCAGGGACATGAATAGTTGTCTGGCCACACCTATTCATCTCTGCCTCCTGCCTTTTATCCCCAGATAGGGGGGGGCTTCGCTAGCAGCAGCGGTGGCTCTTCCATCCCCAAGGATCAGCCCATAGATTTCCACTGCTCTCCTCTCCTCTCCTCTGCCTTCTGCGCATCCATGTGTGTTGTGGTTAGCTGGCAGCAGGTGCAGATGGCTGAGGAGAGTGACGACTCAGATGCCAGGACCATTAGGGAGTGGACTGCTGCCTTCAGAGATTGTGGGGGCTGGCAGCAGTGATGAGGAGGTTCCGAGGAGCCTGTGCTAAGTGCACGTGTGCTCAGGTTTGCTCAGAGGAAAGAGCAGCTACAACAGCATGGGCAACTCGGGAGTAAGGCTGCAATGTAATGGCCCCTTCTTCAACAAGATAAAAGCCAACTGTGAAATGAACGTACTTTGCAGAAGGCAAAGACGTTTTGAAACTCCAGCCTCATGGACATTCCAGTATCCTGAGTTTGTATTTGAAGATTCTTATTTTGCAAATTATTTTTTGTCTGTTATCTTTTGGCAAGTCTTACACAGTTTGGCAAGGTTTGTGCTTATCACAGTTAATCATTTTATAAAAGCATTACAAGGTTTCTGTTCCTTTTGGATTGTTTGATTTGTTGGAAAAGGGCATGGGTCAGAACAGCGTGTCAGGCACTGGACCCCAGCTGTTCCTCCTCTTCCTCATCAGCACCTCCAGATCTGGGGGCTGTTGACATCAGAGGATAACGGACAGCCCACACTCCACCTCTGTCTCTATCTCTGACAGCTCCATTGCCTCTTGCCCCCCAGAGCTCTCAGATTGCATTGATGCTGGCCCTGATTCCCATGCCACCTCCTCATCTGTGTTGGCTATTGGAGGGCCGGTGGCTGACAGGCCACAACACACATCTTTTCCAGTTTAAAATGATAGACCAATGCTTTTTGTAGAGGATAAAGTACAAACAGCTTCCTAATTTATAACTTTCTGATTCAATTTTAGGATATTCACAACCATTTAATACTGTTTTAGTCTTCAGCACATGACAACTCCCCCCCCCCAAAAAAAGATACAAGTAGTCCTCAACTTACAACCACAATTCAACCCAAAATTTATGTTTCTAAATGAAACATTTGTTAAGTGAGTTTTGCCCCACTTTATGATGTTTCCTGCCATAGCTGTTAAGTGAATAATTGCAGTTGTGGAGTTATTAACATGGTTATTAAATGCCATAGCTGTTAAGTGAATCACTGCAGTTGTGGAGTTATTAACATGGTTGTTAAATGAATCTGGCTTCCCCATTGACTTTGCTTCTCAGAAAGTCACAAAAGGTGACCACATAACTCCAGGACACTGCAACTGTCATAAATACATGCCAGTTGCCAAGCATCTGAATTCTGATCACATGATCAGGGGGATGCTGCAATGGTTGTTAACGTGAAAAACAGTGATAAGTCACTTTTTTCAGGGCTGTTGTAACTTCAAATGGTGACTGAGTGAACTGTTTTAAGTCGAGGATTAACTGTATATAAACATTTCAAAGCAGAATTCATTTAATCACAGTATTTGACTGTGGACAGAATTTGCCTCTATTTCACTTCCATTCTTTTTAATGCACTAATAAAACAGAGACCTGTAGAAATAAGATGTTTATCAATCTTTATCAGAGGAAGGAGAAAATAGGCCTCCCCTGCACATTATTAGATGAAATTAAAGTAAATCTAAAGGAGGGATTGATAATGTTGTAAAATTGTTCCTATATACAGAAAACTATATATATATGTATATATATTAATGAAATATAATGTATGTGTCCCTTTTTGTCTCTTGTACTTTGTAAAGACAACGTGATGTCTAGCATTCCCCTCTGAGCTAAATAATAACATCTATTTTAATAGCTGCATGCTCAAACTTTTGAAGCATTCTTCTCTGAATTTACTATGGAGAATGGAAATTATACCTGCCAGCTTTCCATTTGCAATCATGTTTGTTGCTACCAATTTAATGGTACTTTGGGAAGGGCCTGAAGAAGTAACTGTGGTGACAAGACATGCCTTGAGTGAATCACAATAATAATAAGGATTCTCGGCACTGGTTTCCAAAAGCAACTGCACAGCTCTGTCAGTCTGGAAAGAGGAAAGCAGATAACTATCAGAGTGTAACAATTTACATCACCAATATTGCTTAATTTTCTCCTATATTTCTAATAAAATACATGTATCAAAGAAGATTAAATCAATACAAAAAGCCAAAATTGGCAGCACAAACCTGGCCCAAAAGCAAGAGTTGATCTGTGCATTTCCTTGTGTGATCATAATTTGACCTTTTAGCTTCTTGAATATTGACTCTTTCGAGCTGGAATTTCTGCAGGAATCATAGAAAAAAAAAAATACATTTTTTGATAAAGGATAAAATCTAAAGTAAATTGGCATTGAGGAATAGAATAAAATTTGGTTCAATTTCCATTGTTGTTTCAGTTCCATATTCATGTATGTAGGTAAAAATATGGTGATAAAAACATATGAAAAGCTTTTGAAGAAAATGTTAAAATGCAAGGTAAGAAAGTTAAAATAAACTGGGAAGCAAATGGAACAAAATTGGTATCAGAATTAAGCAAATAGCTGTAAAGGGAATTAGGAATAAGAAATATTAAGTTGAGCATTAATAAGCACTGAGGCTTTGCCCAAGATTATGGCTATGGATTCAAGTAGAATATGCGCATGATAAAAATGCTGCTAAAATAAGTTTTTATTAATAGTCAATAGTATAATAATCCAATTATGCTGCCTCATTTTGCTTGAAAAAAATGAAGAATTCTGCTTGTCACTGAAATGAAACTGTTTACTTCTTACACATTAATAAACAGAAATCATGATGGAAAAGCTCTATAAGCTTCTGAAATTCACCATAGCCAATCTAATTAGGATAATGATCGTGCATAAAAATTGAATGGATTGTACAAATTGCAACAAGCAGTATTAATATATATGCAGATACGTGAGTTCTACTCCATTTAAAAATAACGATTGTGTTTGTACCTCTGAAAGCTTCAAATGAAATGAGAACAAGCTTGTGAAAATTATTAAAGAATATTTTGTGGACTTGAATGTACTTACTGTTTTAAAAATCAAGCAATACCTGGAAATAGGAATTTTCACAGAGAATATCGTAACATATATCTAGCAGACTGATCCAGTTTTCTTGAGAAACAACTACATCTTCTGCCTTTGTGGTTAATGATTTGTTACAGGAATAAGTATGCAAATAATGGGCAGCAACAGTCCAAAAGTGTAGTTCAGATTCATCCCCATACAGCCTGAGAAAAATAAAAACCTCAATTAATGGTTAAGGTTTAAAGTCAGTAAGTGCATTCATACATCCTATGAAACATGCTGCAATCTCAGATGTATTATTTCTTTAAATTTATTTACAGATTTTCTATTCTTAGGAACCTAACATAATACATTAAAATAAAATATAAAAATCAGGAAAAATACTAAAATTATCACTGATATAATATAAAAAGGCCTGATTGAAGAGAATCCTCTGAACTATTTTCCTGAAAGCAGGAAGATTCAGGACTTCATATAACTCTTAATGGTATGACGTAAGGTGAAATAACTGAAGGCTATAACTCCCATCATCTTTGACCATTTAACACGTGGAGAGGGAGTTACGGAAGCTATAAGAAACAAAAGCTGGAATCTAAGGTCTATGTCTGCTTTCCTCCTTCTAGGATATCAAAGAGAAGAATCAGGATAGATCTGATTATGACCAAATTTACATTAGATACTAAGGCTGTTCCAAAAACCTGTGCAACTGATCAAGCATTCTTCAGAAATCCAGCCAAGGTACTTCCCAGATAATCAAAATAGCAATATCCAATAAACATTTGCCTATCCATCTGCAATAGTAAAAGATACTGAATTGTTAACCAATGTTATATTACCTCAAAATTAATAAGGTTAATGGGAACCATTTCTTGCACAATAGTTATTACACTTAATTTTACAATGGTTGGGGTAAATAAATTATAACAAACCAATATATTACCCTAATGAAGTTTTCCTTACTTTTTTTCATTTCTGTACAAAAACTAACACAGCACTAACTGGATCTAATCCTGGTTGATCTACACTGTTAAACATAAATAGTGTACTAATTTTGAAACAGAAAATATTCAGGCTTAGCACTACGTAAGAACTATTATTAAAATAAACTTTTGGAGGTTATTTAGGAAATGTTATATTACCTTGAAACCAATAAGCAACGCTGCAAAAGAGTGAATTCTGGATCAAGCAAAAGTTTCTTGACATCACTGTAAAAAGAAGTTAAACCATTTCAGGCCTGTATTATCAATAACCTCCTCTTTTACCAAAAGTAGTTTTGAAAAGAATAAAAACAAACAACTGTTTACTGAGAAGCAAACTATTCTCATTCATTTTAACAGAATTAAAACAATAAATAAAAAATACAACCTAACTGTACTTTACTAACTTTACATGCTACTGAAGATAAAAGTATTGTACTACTGCACCAAACTAAGAAAGCTACTTTAATAAATATGTCAAGTTATTGAATTAAACTGTTGGAAAATAAAAACCTAATGCAGCTTGGTAGTATAATTATTAATCCATTTTGAAGATATAATATAAGAAACTCAAAATATGCTTACTTGGACAATGAATATAACTGCTCTTGCAACATATTTTTAATATTTTCATTCTCTGGATAATTGCTGTAGAACAAATGAACAAAGATTTAAAAGTCAAATATTGATTGTTTATGTGACATCAAGATGTTTCAACTCCTTAACGACTACAGTAGTCAAGTGCTGACAATCTGAAATTAAATTTACATTGCTGTTCCTAAGTTCAATTTGGTCAGACTCACAAGGAAAAGCTTTATCTTTACATAAAAACGTAAGTTTCCTCTACCAGTTGTGTCTGAATCTAGGCGGAATTGCTAATCTCTGAATTACAGCTGAAGAGCCAACGTTGACTAAAATAAGTTTCTATGGTTATATGGCTAGCATGACTACACGACGAAGGCACACAGAATGCTGTAACCTCCCCCCAAAAATGGTACCTATTTATCTAGTTGCATTTACATGCTAGGCTGGCAAGAGCTGGAGCAAGTAATAGAAACTCACTCTGTCACATAGTACTTAGGTACATAGTACTTAACTGCCAACTTTCTGGTTGAAAAGCCCAATGTCTTTACTGCTCAACCGCTGAACCCAAACCTTATGTATACGTGGCTATTTTCTAATCTTTCTAAATCAAAGGCCTCTATACTAAAAGTAAGTCTTACATGTATGATATATCCAAAGAATACTTATTATCCCAAGGTTGGTGAAGTAAGAAAGCTTTTAAAGCTAAGGATGCTCGCGGAGGAGGAAGATATGGACACCATACGGGTTCTACAAATAAAAATAGGAAAAGAAAAAAACTAAAATCAATATAAAAGTCAATCTGATTATAAAATTAATGTTTATTCTACCCTTAACTAACAACTGTCTTTACTGAACTTTTTTGAAAAATGAAATACAAAACCTATTGCCATAGCAAGACCAAATGATTATAGCAGGGGTGGCTGGAGAATTCTGGGAGTTGAAGTTTACAAGTCTTAAAGTTGTCAAGGTTGGACACACCTGGATTTTAGCAAATGAGTAACTTCTTACTAAATTTGTGTGTACTACTTAGCTATTCAGGATAAGAAAGAAAATAGCAACTAAAGGCAAGTAATATTCATTGAACATCTTAAAAAGTGAATATACTTTTATTTTTTTGGAGGAAAGAGATTTTGTGTATTAATAGTATTTCTTCGGGATAAGGGATTGGTATTATGTTTAGATTTTAGAACAGATTTTCCTTTGTGGACATTCATATAAAAATAGTTTTATAGAAACAATCAGAGCCGTAACAACAAAGATATGATACATAACTAATAAATACATTTATTTTTAAAATCATTTAAGACATTTAGTTATGTCAGAATCCATTTAATGGCCTTTAGAAGAAATCTATGTAAAAGCTTCTTTTTGGTGGTTAAGCTCCTAAAATAATTGTTCCCATGAAAGTTTGTATCGGCTGAAGGAAGTATTTGAATTTTGCTAATAGGAAAGAAGACAAAACATGATCACAGACCTTTTATCACACATGGCATCATTTATTTTTGTGTGGTCTGGATCACTTCATTTTTTGGATATCCCCACTGTACTGTAAAAAATTCTAGCCCAACTTCCAACTCATGAGTGATCCAGGCTTATTGTTATAATTCTGTATTTTGGTCTTTGGTCTCTCAATTATGCATATAACTGGACTAATTATTATTGGAAATATTTGGCTTAAATATATTTCTCTGTTTGTATCACAATGTAGAGTCTTATAGTTAGTTATGCAAATACCAGGTTGGGGTTAAAGTGTTTCAAATTTTCCTACTGAGCACTATATAAAATATTTCAATATTCAGAAGGCAAATTTAAATGTTAAGTAGGTTTGTAGGCCCTCCTTTTGAGGCCCTAGATCTAGACTGTCATGGCTTAATCTATTTCTGTTTGTTTGTTTGTTTAAATCAGTATAGCTATTTAATTGCATAGACCTTTTCTGTTCCATTATTAGAGACTGTGATTGGAAGAGATGATGTGGGAAGATGTTGGGGAAAGAAACTGTTACTAAACACATAATTAGGGCTGTAAAGCCAATGCAGGTTATGTTTAGTTGCATCTGCACTGACAGATAAATACTGTTTTTAGCCAGGTATGCAAATTACTGCTTTCAAAAAAGGAACAAAAAAAATGAAATCTCTATTATTATGAAGAGAGTGTTTGAAAACAGCATGAATCTGTTTCACAGCAGTTAAACAAAGGTGGGAGTTTGTTATTCATGCAGGAGCAAATTGTTTTCTACATGGGTTTTAACAAATTTGGAAAGATGATTTCATGCCTCAATAAGCATAGAATGTCAACTCACTTTACTCTTGTGAACTTAAGGTGAAAATGAAGCAGAAAAGGTTGGATTCTTGTTTGATTTCGGAGATCCTATTGTTTTCTATACTTAATTCTTTCAAATTTTGCCCCATCAAAACACAGGAGACTAGAATCATTCGGATGGAAGCAAATTATCAGAAATATTCCATTGGAAAATTCTCAGTGGGTCTGTTTTCAGAGCTTGAAATAAAATGTTTTCTTTAGTGCATCTACTATTTTGCTAAAGCAGTCAGTGCCATTTACTTAATACAAAATTCTAGACAGATGTATCTACACGCCACTGGATTCTCTGTTCTGTTTTCTTCAGCAGTAAAAATAAAAGTCAATCATACACTCATATGGTAAATCAGTACTAGAGATTTTATCACGTGGAAAGGGAAAATCCTCCCTACATAGATAATATAATGTTTCACAAAAATATCTGGCAATAAATTAAAAATTTAATATTAGAAGGTCTGGATATGAGTAATCCTATGAACAATAGGCGTAATTTATAGATTCACTCTGGTAATCAAATGGCATAATAAAAAGCACAAAACAGTATTTTAGATT
The DNA here is from genome assembly GCF_049901715.1 of Pseudonaja textilis. Lineage (NCBI taxonomy): Eukaryota > Metazoa > Chordata > Lepidosauria > Squamata > Elapidae > Pseudonaja > Pseudonaja textilis. The sequence continues at coordinate 37,539,674 of NC_141993.1, forward strand.
TATAGACTGCAAGTAGAAATTTTGCAGAAATTATATATTATCTTTCTGTACCAAACAGAAAACTAGAGTTTATTTTAAAGTTGGACATTATGTACACTTTTGTAATTTGCATATAATATGAGAATTAAAAAAATGATAAAAGGTCATTGATTTTTTGATAATTAAAAGTGGAAATACAAACTTCATTGATAAAAATATTAGAGGTAGAATTATTGTTGCTCAACTGAAGCACACTGGGATTGCCTTGAATTACAGAAGGTTTTCTAGCCTTCTTTTCCTACTGCAAAGCTAATGGATTTTCCAGAATAACATGCAAGGTATTGCAAAGAATGCAACCAGTGTAGAGAATTGTGACTCGGAAAGGGATGAACTACCACCTGCAGCATCCAGTATCACAATCAGTCAAGCTGCTGGGGTTGCTGAGAATAGGAATATAGCAATAGCAGGCAGACTGTGAGTTCCCCATGAGTTTAGGAAAAGGAAGAAGATCAAGAGCATATAAGCCATGAATTTCTGTTTGCAAATTGGGATCTTTATATCCAATTCAACATACGAATATATGATTTTTTTGCAGTCAATATTTTGTGAGCAGGAACCGGAAAATTAATCCTTTGAAATTATGACTTATTTAGCTTGTGAGCCTGGGGACTGGCAAAAAGACAGTCTTTTTATTATATTCTGCACTAAAAGTAGACTTTAAAAAACAGGCTTTACTTCTTTGCTTTTTGGCAATTCAAGTACTCTATGTCTAAAATTCTGAGTTTCTCTACAATTCCACATTGTTCTTATGATGTAAGTTAAAATCACCCCAGTTCTTACACCTACAATTTGAAATTCATGCCATATCTATAAATCAAATAACTCTGCCCACTCCAATGCTGATTGAAACATTCCCATTTTACTCCAGCAATACTGTACAATGCAATTCCACACACACACACACACAAAAAAAAGAGGGGGGGAAGTATGGGGATAGATTGGATCTTTACCTTACCTGATAATTCTTGTTCATCCATTCTAAAGCACGCAGGCTTCATGGTCATTTCTAGCACTCTGATACAACCATCATCTGAAGCTAATATCACTTTGTCTGATGTGCACCAGTCAACATCAAGTACACGGAAACTGACATTTCTGCCACTTCTTAAACTGCTGACCATCTGGACCTAAAGGATACAGCAAATCTTAGCTTTAAAATGTTTATTTGATACTTCATGTAAACATAAGCTAAAAAGAATTTTGTGGATTGCTATTCTGTATACAAATTAATTACTAGTATTAATTTCTGCTTTATAATTTATGAACAAATATCCTCTTATTTGTTGTGATGGATTTATTTTATTGGTTTATTCTGCAGGAGTTCAAACTTACATTGATTCATGTTACTTTTCTCGACAACAACCCTTTAATTGCGGACTGAATTTGGCTCTCCAGCACTTTATCCATTGGAAATAATGCTATGATAACTTGAAATTGAATATACTATCCTTATTTTGATTTCTAAATGCAGTCAAGAGATTTACTGAATCTAAGAAGGCCTTAACAGTCTAAGTGACACCTATGTCTTCTAGTTAATTTTTAAAAAAATTACTATATAGAACAAATTCAGAGGGGGAAAAAAAAATCAACTGAATTGATACCTTACCTCCTTTGTATCCCAAACCTCAGCCCCATCATTGTATATTGCTATCAGCTTTTGGTTTCCTTTCCCAGGAGCAAAGCGAATCTTTCTCACCCAGCCTCGGTGGGTGGGGATGCCCCTGGGAGACGATGAACAAGGAACAGATGGGGAAAACTGCTTAAATCAGGGGTAGGCAATTCATTTTGCCAAGGGGCTACATAAGAAACAGGGGCTGCTATTGATACCCGCCACCCGCCATCACTGTTACAAGCCAGACAGGGATAGCCAAAAGGATGGATATAGCCCACAGGCTGTAAAATGCCCAGGTTTTGACTTATAACCGTCACCATCTATATGGGTATCATTGATCTGCCACTTCTTTGCTTGTCAGAAGCTGGCTGGGAAGGTGGCTAATGGTGATTACGTGATCCTAGAATGCTGCAACAGCCATAAATATACCAGTTGTCAAGGACCCAGATTTTGATCACATGCATGTGGGGATGCCTTGATGGTTATAAGTGGGAAGACTGGTCATTTAGTTTTTTTGTTTTGGTTTTTGGTATCATTGTAACTTATGAACAATAAACTAATAGTTGTAGTTAAACAAAACCTGTACTATGTCGATCACTATGAAGAAGTCAGTCACAAGATACAAATCATTTATGATTTTGGTTTTATAGAATTTTAAGCAAATTACCTGGATACCCTAGCTTTTAAATCCCAGAAGTTCAAATTGCCATCAACATCTCCCAGAACTAAGATATCACCTTTCCAGGCAATGCATGTAATACTGCCCATACTTCCCTACAAAAAATTAAAAAGCAAAGATTAAAAATCAGTTAAATTGTAATTTGAAATATACATAAACTTAGAGGAGGTGACTTGCCTCTTACACACCCATCATTATTTAAACATATAAGTCAATTGGATAATCATTTAATAACATTAATTTATGGAAGGCTGAATTATTTTTATTTGTATGTCAAAAATGAGATATTGCAGAACTTTCCTTCTTTTTCTCTTTCATCAGTAGATAGACAGAAGATAAAGAAAGTAGGAACTTTCATTACATTTACTGCAAACTTTTTAGAACTATAGCTATTGAAAGCAGACATTCAGCGATGAACTTACATCAGGAGGAATCTTCGCACTGTCTTTGACAGAATTCCCTTCCACTGTCAAGTGGTAAACTTGTCCATCAGTATCTGTAAAAACAAAGTGCTCCCGAGCAGAAATGTTCTGACTTAATTCAGATTTACTCTCTGCTTCCTGCAACAAGCTTTAAAAGAGAAAGCAGCAAGTGTTTCATTCAGTCTATATCTGTAATATAGGTGCATGTGCACAAATGCTTAAAATATATATCACAGGAAAGTAATCCTGTATTAAGCAATTTAACATAAAGGACTAGGACTATCATGTGTAAGCTAGACAGCCATATTTATTTGAAAGAAATAAGTAAAAATATATCAAATAAAATCTGTAATTTTTTTAAAAAAGTGGTTTGATAAAATTATATTTCAGTATTAAATTGTACCCTTCTATGGAATAGACAAAAGATGTATTTTACTACAGCACTGTACAACACATTTTTGCATTTTATTCTTTCTGTTGCTGTCCCAATGCTGCAACATTATCAAGTTGATAGCTGATTTAAATTACAGTCCAGCTAAACTTTTTATTTTCATAGTCCAGAATTAGTGACATAAATGCTAATGGGGAATAATCTTGAGTAGATGACATCTCTGAGAAATACTTAGACTGGTATTGATACCTGATCATTGAAGACTCCAGACTGCTCTGCTCTGTATCTGATACCACTGTTTGCCTCGCCATCGCCTCACGGGCTGCAAGCTGCTTCTTTCTTAAACTCTTCAGATTATGAGAAGGGGACCATTCCTAACAGAAGAAAATCCAGAACTTTCCACATATAAAGATTTATTAATAAAAAATTCACTCAAATGTATTTGGAGAAAGCAATGAATAATGGACAAGTCACTGCTATAGTTTTTCTAATAATCTGAATTTAAAAAGGTAAATAATATGTGTATTTATCCAAATGGATTGTAAGAATTTTTTAAACAAACTTCAACTCATGCAAGAATAGCTAACATTTATATACATATATACATACATACATATGAGAGAAGTTAGATAAAATTTATATCTCACCAAAGCAGTAATTGTAGGGAAGTTTTTAGACATTTCTCTGAGAAGAGTACATGTCCTGATGTCCCATAATTCCAAAGGTTTATCTTTGAATACAACTGCCAAATACTGCCTAAAAAGAAATACGTAAGAAAATTTCATCACAAGTATGACTATACTTCATCCTGTTTTAGGTACTGTCCTAGAATATGTACTTAATGGCTTTGTAAAAGTCCTTATATAATTTTAATAATTTTTGATTTGGAGCTGCCCAGAATTGGTTTTAAGTGGGTTGTAAGATAAGTAACCTAAATAATTTACCAATAAAACACTGGTGTTAATAACTAAATCCTATGGCGCTGCTGGTAAAGGCCCAAAGAAGCTTAAATTTACTTCTTTAAAGAGATGAAATTAACAATAGCATAGCATTTATGAAAAACTATTTATGAAATCCTTACGTCTAATACATATTAATATGGGAAATGAAGAAAACAAGGCACAGATTTCTGGATAAATTCTAGTATTACTTTGAAACAGAATATTTTCAGTGTCATATTATTGAAGAAAGCAATAGGAAATAGTTCTAAAGAAAGGGGAACAGAAGAATAAGAATAATCCTATATGCGCTACACTAACAAACCACTCAATATTTGAATGATAGACAGCACTGTTATATGCATTAGTTTCTCACTTGAATATTCAAATTTATTTGCTTGAAATAAATCCATTCAAAGAGGGTAAACAACAGATTCTATATAAACATGTAAATAATTAGGGTAACTTTCTACAGGAATCTTAACATAACCCACTACAGTGACTTGCTTACTTCAAATGGGACACCTTTATCATTTCAATTGCTGGTTCATCGTTGCCTCGCTCCCCACGAAAGGCAATGCTCCTACCTAAGAAGATGATGGACAACAGCAAACCTGTCATGACTGATCTTGCAAATTCTTACTTTAATTCCATTACATATTCCCTACTTTACATTAGTTTCCAAGTTCCGTACATTACGTTTTCTGTATTATAAATAAATGCCACACTGAGATAATTAACATGAGATACTGTTAAACTTTTGGTTCCAAGCCATCCCATTTTTCACATGTATTTTTTCCCTAATTTTAAAAGCTCAGTGTAAATTATAGTAAATGCAAACAATTTCTCTGTGAACTTGGACTAATCCTCTGTTCAATTCAGCCACTTGTCTGAAATGTGGTATAGGGTCCCCTGCTTGAGCAGTGGGTTGGACTAGAAGACCTCCAAGCTCTATTCTGATTGTATTGATTCCATCAAGCTTCCAATGCTGAAAGTCTCTTAAATGTCTTATTCATACAAACTCATACAAACTGTTCATGACATAACAACTTCCGCAAAAAGTTACATATTATCTAAAAATGATCCAGACAGCTAATAGAGGTTCTCTTCATGTAAATGTTGCTGCATTCGTTACATTCATTATACTGAACAGCAACCACTTTCTCTCATTGATATTTATGTATCCCAGTTTACAATGAGTTTCAATCACTTCTTTCAGAATGTTCTGCAAAGAATTTGAAATTAATAGCCACTAAGTCATACACCAAAAACTGTATAATGATTCTCCCATGCTTATTTAGGAGAAAATGGATACACTAAACCAGAATTATTATCTTTTGTGATCCATCTTTCTTTCCCACCAGTACTGTATAATATAAAACTGTGTTTAAAATATTGTGGACCAGATTTAACAGAAACTCTATCAGTATTTTCTTTTGGTAGCAATTTTCGTTAATTAGTAAGATCATCAGACAATGCAGCAGTTACTATAGAGGAATATTAAATTCCAGCCAAATACATTTTAAACTCATCTAAATGTATTTAAAACTTTATCCATTTGAAAACTTTGCTGACTATAATGTGGCATTATAGTCACATTCTTAGTATTTGCTTCTTGCTTCTTTAAAAAAAAGAGAGAGAAAGGCACTATATAAGCCTAAGCTAATAGTATATGGAAACCATTATGGCATAATGTAAAAGTCAGATCATTTAAGCATAAGATCAAGGTCTGAATCCTAATTTAGACACAAAGACCAGTGGTGAAGTGGGGAATGCACTGAGCAAACCAAATATTTCAAAGTTAAGTCACTGATCTTTCTACTGCTGAGGTCCAAGCAATTACGCATTTCCACATGTGCATCCACATAAGGAAACGACTTTATCTCTCACTGATAATATCTGTAATCAGTGGGAGATATAAAGCTTAGCAGTACCTACAGCATCATTACTAATATGTACAAAGAAGAATTGGGTATTTAAAATGTAATATTGTTGTAACAATACATTTATTAAGTCTAAGAAGGACTGAACTAGCAAGCTTTTAAAATTAGTTTTGAATGTGTATTCTAAAAGGAAGTCAAAGTGCTTTTCATGTAACAAGTGTTCAACAGTTTTGCAGATACTGGCAAAATCTGTCAATTTATGTTTTGAACACAAAATATGAATGTCAAATATATTGAACTTTCTGAGCTATAGTTATCTTAAGTTTTTAAATTTTTTTTAAAAAATGAATTAGCCATTCATCTCATATATTTCATACCCCACATTGTAATAACTTTAAATCCATCAGACAGAATTCAGTACAAATGCATTCTGCACAGCTAGTACATTCCTCTATCTTATCAAATATTATACTTTGCAAAGCATTTACCTGTGGGAAGATCAACCACTTGCAATTCGTTTCTCACTAATCCCAAATTATTAGGTGTAGATGTAGCAAACGAAAGGAAACCATTCAAGCCTGTCCATTCAATACCCCTATCAAGAAATAATATTGAAGTATATTATACAGGCATTTTGAAGTATAGGAAATAGTATAATTTTATGGGACAAGGAACAAAAATAGTCAACATGCATTGGAAGGGGAATAAATACACTTTACAACAGTCAATATTTCTCTTGAAATGAAAAAATAATAATCTTACCATACCATGGACCACGGTAGATTCATCATACAAAATTATTAACATATACAAAAGTTGTGAAAATCAGTAACACAGAATATTTTCAACAGCTTAAATTCCAAGAAGTCATTAAAAATTAGCCCAAAATTCCAAGTTTAAAAAAAGGAACTCCCATTACTTTAAAGTTGTTCTGTATAAATTGAGAATGGAGAATGATATTAAAAAATGTCTCAATATCAAGAGATTGATAATGAATAATCCTTTAAATAAGCTGCATTATTACTAGCAGAAACACAGCAGTTAACCTAGCAATAATTTAAAGTATTATAAGAAGATATAAGGCAAGGATTTTTAATGTTACTTTACATTCAGCACTGTTGTATATATTTTCCATTAAAAATATGAAGTCTCAATAATATAAATCTACAGATAAATACATGGAATACATGGATGGAAGCAAACTAACATTTGCATATGTATAATTTTCTTGCAAAAATAAATGCTGTAGTTCATGTACAGTTTTGAAAAAATGACTATTTCTAGTATTATTTCTAGTAAATTAAAAAACCATATCTGCAAAGTTATTCAAGATCTCCCGCAGGCTACAATAAAAAGCAAGCTCTATTTCTCTGTGAAATATTTTTTCACAGGCCTATAGATCTAATTTGATTAAAAGCTAAACATGCAGCATGTACCACTGAACACAAATCTGTATTTTCATGTAAATGGAGAATGCAAAAACTAAATTTGAAGCTTTGTAACATAATAAGTATTCCAATTATATTGGAAGTGTTTGGAAGCAGTCAATTTTCAACCTCCAAATTTCAAGTATACTGGCATATAAACTGACATTTAATGCAATTAAGGGTCACACTACACTTGTTTTATAGATTACAACTCTCTGCTTAAAATGTAACACTCATGAACGTTATTAATAACCTTTGCAGTGGATTTATAGAACAGAAATAAGGAGACTTGGAGCTTTAAAATCTCTGAATAATTCAAGGCAATCTATTTCATGAGTTCCTTTCTAGCTGCAGTAAAGAAACAGTGAAGAAATCAAATTCTTTTGTAATATTCACCCAGTAGCCCAAAACTGCTAAGTCATTTTAGTATAGTTAATCCTCAAACTAGGACAATAACCGAATCACAATTGTAAGTCATTGCATGTGTTAAGTGGGTCACCACATGATAATCCCTGATTTTACTATTTTTTAGCTGCAATCACTAAGCAAATGGTTGTTAAACAAACATGGTCATCATTCAGCAAATCTATTTTATCAAATGGGTGTTTTTTGCCAGAAACCAGAAGCAAATACCAGAAATGGACAAAAACATTAAAAATCAAAATCATGTGACTGTGGGATGCTGGAAACAGAACCTGAATATACCCAACATACTATGCCAGTAACAATTAGAAGATTGCAGAGTACATAAATTATATAAAACTTAAAAGTAACATAGAATGGCTACTTTCCCCAGTGATCTCTATGGGCAACGCAAATCCTCTATAAAAGTTTATTTCTGAGCTTGGTTGTTTCATTACCCAGCTAGGTAATATCATCAGTCAGAGTAAGTGTGGGATTTGTTCCCTGTTTAGATAGCTTGCTCTGTCAGTTTTGGTGAGGGTGTAGTTTTCACTTTGGCACTTTCTTGATTAGGGAATTGTTTTCAGCCTGATCGTTTTGTCTGGTTTATCCTTGGTTATCTGTATATGGGCTGCTGCAGAAGTTGTGTTCTAGTCCTTTCTTTCCCCCCTTCTTAGCTCTAAGATCACAAAGGATTCAACAGTTAAAATGTGACGTACATACATAGGAATCTTCTATACGTTCTTGGCACAAAGTACATATTAATTTTTCATCTACTTTTTGCATTTTTGTCATCCTTAGTACTTAAATACAACCTCTAATTTGGTTTGGCACGTGCTACAGATAAGTGTCATGTATTATATGAAATGCTTTCAAACCTACTTAAAATATTGGAGCAAATTGTAATATCTCTGCACAGGTAACAGATGTTTGAAGTAATATTTATCATTGTCATATTTAGAAAAAACATAAAGCTGAAACATTATGGTGATTCCCAAATCAGATAAGCAATTCACTGGGGAAAAAAGTGATTCAAATAGTTTTGCTTGGTTTATCAGACATTGGTCTTCAGCCAGAAAAACCTCTAAGAGTAGAAACATACAGTAAGATTTTGCACAGTACAATTAATGCATAAATCAAGAAAGGATTAGGAAAGATGGAAAGCAGGAAGGAAAAATTCAAATCTTATTCAAGTTGTAACGTTTATTATTATGGTTACATAATTTGCAAGGAACCAATGGAAAAAGAGGAAAAATGCCTGATTTCTTCATAAAGTTAATAACTTGGGTTTTCCTTCTCTTTTTCCTTTCATTGACCCAATTCTGAAGATGGCAGAGATGCATTATTACATTCAAGATCATACTGCCCCTTATGAATGTAAACTGTTTCTTAGTTCAGGTATTTTTGAAGATTTATAATCTGACAGATGGTGAGACTGCATTTTCCTAATTAAAACCAGCTACCATCTAAGGCACTGAGTGCCAAAATGGGACAGCGCACACGTGCGTGCCAAAAACTGGAAGAACAGGTCCCCGGCATGTGCTCACAGGAGGGCTGGAAACCAGAACACACATGCACGCTGGCCCCTTGGTCTTCTAGTTTCTGGCACTCCTGTGTGTGCAAAGACCAACTGGCTGCCGCGCGCATGTAGGCCAGGGTGCTGTTCTTTTGGTTTCCCACGTGCACGAAGACTAACTGGCTGGTGCACATGCACGTGCTGGAACTCAGAAGAGCACTGGGCACCGGCTGGGCATGCCCGGAGAGATGGCTCTGCGTGCCACTTCCAGCACACGTGCGACACATTCACCATCATGAATCTAAGGCATAATAGCAGAAATATCTTAAAAAGAAATCTAATGGAGAAAATAATTTTGAATGAAACAGGCTTTTTGGAACACAAGTTTGTGTCATTTAATTATTCTATCTGATGCTTTTAAAAACTTTCATAAATAAAGAATATCAGAAACCCCAAATGGAATTAGAAAGTTATCATCTCAGTTTGATGTATACTCCAGATCTAATTAAAAAAAAAATAGGCACTCTATTTTCTCCTACAGGAAAGACAGAATGATTTTAAGCAAACAAACACAGGGAAATGTTAAGCAATCTTTTTTCTCCTAACTCCTGAATGATGCTCTATTCATGATCCCAAGTTCGGCTAGGTATTGGGAATGAGATTTTTTTTAATGAGGTACAACTTAAAAAAATCTCCCTCTCATAAATGGTTTGAATCTTATTTGAACCAGGCAGGTCTGTCTATATTGCAATGTACTAAAAAAAGGCAAATTTTATGTTCAGGTTCAATCAATGTGCATAGTAGTCACCAATTCAAATGTTTATTATACAAAACCATATTTACAATGAATCAATTATGATTCTATTTAAGGAAGTGACATTATTTTACCAATGGACTATCATCTCAGAAAATGTCAAATGTTTGTATTTATTTTATTTCCCAACCCCTTCCAGGATCAAAAACAATTAAAAGTAACTCACTTGACTTCACAGGAATTAATGCTTAATTCTTTATATAGGTATCCACTAGTAAGATTATACACCAAGACTGACCCATTGCTTGTTCCTGCAAAGAATCATTTTTTATGTATAAAAATAACAATTTATATTAGTGTTTTACAACCAACTTTGCGAATAAACATGAGTCTTTCAATTAATTTTCCTGATTCTTCTACACTACAGCAACAATGAACATGTAAGCTATTATCCATAGCAAATTAGCAATGTCAGTTTACAAAGTTGATGCAAATCCTCTATATAGAAACCCAGATGGCTGCTGAGGAAAGAGATATCCTTAACGCTCCTAATTTCTATTTGATCAAGGATCAGGAAAGTATTCAAAGATAAAGACTGTCTAACTTTCCAGGGACCTGGGCCAGGCAGATATTGTTTGAATTATTATGGTTCTTCACGCAGTAAGACAGATTTTAGATTTAGCATTTTTATCCACCTATCAAATCCTTTCATGCAGCTAGTCTGTTGTTTAGACTGGATTTGGCATTTTTATCCCTCTATTGAGTCCTTTCCAAGGTCCTGGGATAGGCAGATGTTGTTCTTTGATGGTGTTAGGGGTGTCATCTCAGGATGTAAGCTGTTCCAAGTAAAGTTGCCTTTTGCAATTGACTGATAGAGATTTTGTCAATGTTATAGAGTTCAAGAGGTGTTCAATATGATTTGGAATTGCACTCAAGGTGCCTATTACTATTGGTATTATCTTTTCTTTTTTTGTGTGAAAGTAATTACACTTCTATTTTGGTGCATTTATATTTTGTAATTTTCTCCAGTTCTATTCTGGTGTGTTCAGTTACTACAATGTCCACTATCCAGACTTCTCTTCTTTCTTATTATCCAATATTCTTGGTTCCTATTTTCCCTATATTCTCCTGTCAGATGTTCACAGTTCTCTTAAATTATGTTACTTTATAAACTGTTATACTGTATTTTTAATGTCTATAGAATTCTTCTTAGGCATTTGAATATTAATAGGCTATTTCAGTATTTGTTTAATTATATAAAAAATTATCTATGGAACAATTCTATAGTATTTAAGTATTTTTATATGTGACCTAGAAAATTCTTATTGGGCAATGAATAATATTTTTTTAGGAAAATATATCCGAACATAAGCACGTTTTTCTGAGGCAGTGTTTTATAGCAAAAATTAAAGAGATAATTGGTCATATTTATTTCAGTCTGAAAAATACGTTAGCAGTTGCAATTTCTAAAATATGAGGCAGAAAAACCTAAAATCAAAAGGAAGTAATATTACATTTTCATGAAATTTTGAAAGTGGGTTTACAGCAGTTTAGTGACATGCTATTTTCTATAGAAATATTTTCTAAAACTGCACTGAGTTTATTACACAAAGCTATTATTTCATAGTCAAACTGAACAATATACTGAACTTTATTGCTTAGGCAATACTTACCCACAGCAAGCAGGGGCTGATATTGCTTAATATTTTTGGTGGTAAGAGGTGGACACATGCGAATAGCAAATGGAGGCAAAGGAAGTCCCGAAAGGAGTCCTGTTAAAATGAACTTCAAATGCACTTCTTGCAAACAATAACTTTTTGCTTGATCTTCGGTAGACAGTGCACCTTTATCATGGAACAGAAAACAAAGTTGTTGTTTCTGGCATTGTGTGTGCGTGTGTGCGCGCGCGCATGCGCACATGCACACATGCAATTAATGTGTGGGGGTGTGCATGTGTATACATGTGTGTGGGTGTATGTATACATATATACATACATACATACATACATACATACATACATACATACATACATACATACTGTGTTTCCCTGAAAATAAAATCCAAACTGAAATAAGCCATGGCATGATTTTTTTGAATGCTCGTAATATAAGCCTTATCCCAACAATAAGCACAGTTAAGATCCTCAGCCAGGATGCATTTATATCGTATTTTCCCCTAACTGGTAAATAAGCTATAATACGTCTTTTGGAGCAAAAATTAAGAGTCTTATCTTCAGGAAAATATGGTGTGTGTGTGTGTGTGTGTGTGTGTGTGTGTGTATACATACACATGTACAGAAAAAATATTTCTATTACAGTATTGGTTTTAATAGGTAATTGCTTCTGCATTCAACAAGCAGGAATCCACTTGAACTGAAAGGTTACTTTTATATATTAGCATTATCTAAGAACAACCTGAATTAATTTCTGTGAGAATTATGCATTCGTCTATTTAACAATGCACATGTTTAATCAAAATCACCCACACAGTATAATTCATGTTTCATTTCCTGACAATTTAACCTTGAATATATCCAACTATTAATTCTCTCACATCTTTTTATTTTATTGCTTTGATCCAACACTTTGTTATTAAAGGATGAGAAAGAGACCTGAATATAATTGAGAGAAGAAAATACAGAAAAATTCTTAGAAATTGCAAGAGAAGCAATACCTTTCAACAGTCTTGACTCTGTAAATATAAGAAAATATTTAGTGTGAGCAAGTTTTTGTAGATTTATCATTATGAATATTTATATATGGGTGCCATCCTGTATTTCTATCATTGGGACCCAAGACTTCTTGCATTTGCCCTTGTGGGCTTTATCCATAAAGGATTTTGCAATGAAAGGTGCCACAAAAGTTTTTGTAATTATGATTGCTTAATAATAATTTAAAATATTCCATCTGAGAAGCACAAGGTATCAAGTTTTTAAACTACACAGTATATAGAAATAAACGTTTCTTTATACTGTATATTTTAAAAACTTGATACCTTGGGCTTCCCAGGTGTTTATTTCTTTGTATAGAAGAGGTAATGACTAAAGTAAATCAACCTATTTAAATGAGCTATTAGTAATTAAAAATAATAATTTGGCTATTAGTTCATGCATTACATAGTAAATTATTCAATTATACTTCACAATCACATCTTTTAAGGAAAAAAGTTGTGCATTTTTAAAGAATAGTTTCAATATATTTATTTGTGAGAAAAGTTAAATGTATTCACACATATGCATGTGTATCAGCTATTTATTCATAGTTCCATATTTGTTTTTTTCCAGAAGTTGATAAACACTTAAATACTTACTTATCATATTATCCAGTGACAGATCTGGAAGCTTATTCTGCAAGGTCCCAACAGGAATTCCACAGAATGAAATAGGTGAATACAAGGGTGATATGTTGGAATGGCTAAAAATAGCAATAAGAAAATTTCAGCATGCATTGAATTATCTTCTAGGACAACTAACAAATACAACCCAAATGAAATTGTACATGAGGACTGGTAAACAGGATGAAGTAGCCTTGATTTTCACTGGTTACAATGAAAGTTTTAAATAATATATTTAATCTTTTCTCTAATAGTTCATTGCATGTATTTTTTTTTTAAATCCAATAAAAATATCTCTATTACTATTATTCATGGCTGGGATAAAGTAATTACTTTTCAAGAACTGTTAAAGAATAATACTTTCCTAATCCATTGACCAAAATTTCATGTATAATATTTCAGGTATTATCTATTCCAACATGTGCTAGGAATAACAGTGAGTGTTTTAGCAACTGCTAACAGTGTCAACAGTGAAATATATTGAAGAGATAAACAAAAACTAGTGAAATTTGATAAAAAATTTGCCATTTAATATATTTACTCCATAAATTTGCAGATACATAAAACACATTAATTCCTTTCTAATGCATAAAATTTAATATATGCTGGCTAAAACAATATATTGCAAGGATATGGCAGAAGCTACCAGCTTATTAATGCTAAACCAATTCACTTTCTTTTGATTACTAGTTATCTAAAATAAGCTTATAACCTTACTTCAGCATGCATTGAATTATCTTCTAGCACAACTAACAAATACAACCCAAATGAAATTGTATATGAGGACTGGTAAACAGGATAAAGTAGCCTTGATTTTCTGCCAACAATAATAGAAATTACAGAATCTTTGGCAAAATGTACATGTTGCTTTATTAATATCTTATTAGATTTGGATGGTATTCAAACTACTTTGGGGATTACAAGCTTTGCACTGATTGACTTGATTGCATGCTATCAAGTTGCTGTCAACTCATTAGATCATGTATATTCTCAGCATGAAGCAAACCAAGTCCAAAACGCTGCCAATGGTTTTATTTATATGATTTTCTTAATGCTTCTTATATTACTTTGGCTCCAAATGTTTGTCATCTGACACAACCTAAAACCTAATATAGCAAAAAAATCTGCTTCAAGTATTAAGAATTTTCCTGAAGTTGAAGTACAAAGACAAACAAGTTTGAGAAGCTCTGATCTGGGTAAGTGGGAGGGGAAACAGTTAAAATGGTGACCATTGAATAAAGTATTTAAGTATAAAGGGATTCAAGTAACATCAAGTAGCAATGGAACTATAACCTTGGTATAGCTAGAGTTCATATAAATCATGTGCAAGTTTTATTATACATTATCTTCATGAGGTTGTTAGCTGCGGTTCATATTACTTTTTGAAGATTGCATTTGTATTGAATTTCATACTTTCTGGCTCTATGAAGGTGTATGGGCTATGATTTTGAATATTTATGCCAGAAAACATCATTATCATGATCATTTTAGCCATTGTCCATCCACTGCAATATAAAGGCCTCTTCCGCATGTTTCTAACCCAAATGGTTTCTTTTGCCAATTGGGCCGCAATACTTGCTGATGTCATAGATCCATCTTGTTTTAGGTCTCTTTCGTGGACACTTTTTATCAAGTAGGATCCATTTTATGACCGCCTTGGTCCACATACACATATACAGAGCGATAAAAATGACACCAAGTTACCTGGTACGTATACTTTGACTTGAAATAGTGGACTTCAGCTCCCATATCATAACTCTTCCATCACTGACTATAAGAGCTACAGAATTTTCATTTACTGGACAGCTCACCATACTAAATGGGCGAACAGTCTTGGTAACCCTAATGGCATCACACTGACTTCGTAAGTCATAGATGAGTTCCTGAATGGGGTTAGGATCTGTAAATGTTAAAATGTAAGATACCAGACATTTGTGGTTATCAGTTTTTAGAAGTAAATACATTCATGTTAGTCTTTTGTTTTTCACAATAACATTAATGTAACATGAACTCAAACTATTTTGTAATATTGATGTCAGAGGTTGGATATTTTCTAGCAGAGGAAGTTAATTTACCATGCACTACATTATGAAAAATAACTGAACATAAAAGAAGACTCAGTAAATGGTTGCTAGAGACTTAAGTATAGGAACATACAATGTACACTATTGCAGAATATATAGGCTGTGCTCTTTGATCACTGTCCAAATCCATCTGTTTCTATATCTGTATTCACACAAAGCTTTATGATATTGGATTATCAGCTGTATTAAATAATGAAATATCATCACACTACAATTGTACTAATTGTTTAATTTTTAATTTCAGCTGCAATCTAAACAATCATGTAATCTGAATAAACAGTGAAAACAACTTTCAGTTAAAATCAGAAATTTCTAGTTTCTGATGCAAGCATATGAAAGGGACTTACCTGCTGACTCTTCATTTGGTACAGCACTTAAATTAGTGGTAGATCTGCGAACTCTCAGAGTTATACAGCCATTTTCATGTAGGCAGAACAATCCATCACGCTGGCAACAAGGAATTACCTAGACAAAGATATAAAAAGTAACTGAAAGTAACTGAAAGTAAATTTAATGGACATTAATGAGAAGGAATTGTCATAGTTGTATGAAATGTTTCCACATTGCATCTTGAAACTGAATAGTCCAGGCTACCCTAAAGCTTCCCTTTAGTGCACCATTTTCACTTTAAAGTCTTTCTAACTTAACTTTACAGTTTAATGAATGCCCAGCCATATATATATATATATGTATGTGTATATATATATATATATATATATATATATATATATATATATATATATGTATGTATGTATGTATGTGTATATATATATATATATATATATATATATATATATATATATATATATATGTATGTATAGGTATAGGTATATACATATATGTATACATATACATATACATATGTATCAGATAGAGTACTCAAATAGAGCACTCTGAGAAACACAGAGCCAAAGACACAAGCCTGAAGATGATGAATGAGACTTCATCAAAACGTTGCCTAGATACTTCCAATCTTATGCGGAAGAAAACCCAAATAACCAAAGATCGATCAATATCTATCTATCTATCTATCTATCTATCTATCTATCTATCTATCTATCTATATCTCTCTCTTAAGTTTTCACGGGTATCTATATGTATGGTATTCAGCTTTGTTCGGGTATTTTCCCACGTCATTATAGTTGTGCTTTTAAAGTTGTAGCGATGTTTCAGCAGAATCTCATCTGCCATCATCAGGCTTCTGTATTGTGTTCGTCTGTGAGTCAGGCTTTGTGAGTCAACTTACACAAAGAGGAACTAAAAGCCCTGCAAGCCCTAAGGAACGGCAGCAGCATAATCATACTTCCAGAAGACAAAGGTAATGCCACAGTAGTAATGGATAGAAAAGACTACAAAATAAAATCGACAGACCTACTCCATGACTCCACATACAAACCCATAAACACAGACCCAACCACATATCTGGGAAAAATAACCAGGAAGAAAATCATAACCAGCAACATGAGCAAAGAGATCCAACAGAAGACCATCCCAAGAGAAAAATCTTCCAGATGCCCCAAACTATACGGTCTCCCAAAAATACACAAAGAAGGCATATCTCTCAGACCCATAGTCAGCACTACAGAGGAGCACCACTACAAAACCTAGCCAAATACCTAGCAAAGCAGCTACAGTCCCATGCTGAAGCAGCAGCTTCATATGTACAAAACTCATACCACCTCTTGGAAATGATTAAGATCTACACATGCAACAAAAAGATCTGCTTGTAAGTTTCGACGTGGTTTCACTATTAATTCAAGTCCCGATAAAAGAAACTCTCGAATTCATCAAAAATAAATACCAACCACACAACACCCCATGGAACTAGCAGAACACTGCTTAACCAACACATATTTCATATAGAAGGACAAAGATACAAGCACCTGTCATTGCAAATCTGTTCATGGAAGAATTCAAATCCAGAGCCCTAGCCAATGCCACCCACAAACCCAAACTAAGGGGCTAAGATACATCGATGACACATTTGTTATTTGGCCTCATGGAAAAGAAAACCTAAACAATTTCCTAACACACCTAAACAGCACACACCCAAAAATCAAATTCACCATGGAAACTGAAACAACTAGCGTTCCTCGATGTACTAATCTACAAAAAAACAGACGGCACACTAGGACACACCATATACCAGAAGAAAACACACACCAACCACTACCTCCATGCCCAATCCCACCACCACCCAGCACAGATAAACTCTGTGGCCAAAACACTAATTGCCAGAACCAAACACCTGGCAGACAAGACACACACATAAAGATTGAACTATGCACCCTCACTAAAGTATTGACAGCCAGTGTCTTCCACAAAAGCAATATCACAGGCCTGATCCACAAAAGCAGACTGAGACATAATGGAGACCTAGAAGATGAACAGACCTATGGAACAACTGTCCTGCCCTACATAAAAGGTACTACAGACAAAATCAGTACGATACTACACAGGCATCACATCAAGACTGCCTTCAAAACAGACAGAAAAATAGCAGCCATCCTAAGAAACCCCAAAGATAAAATTGACCTGGAAAACCAAGGCATATATGAAGTCCCCTGCGCATCATGACCTGCCACATACATCGGACAGACGAATAGAAGAATAAGTACCTCCCTGGATGAACACAAAAATGCAGTAAAAAAAGCTGGAATATACTTCCTCACTAGTCCAATACATGAAAGCCACAGGTCATAGCATCAACTTCAATGGCACCAAAACCCTAGCCACTATAGAAAACCCCAGCTACAGAATTATCAGAGAAGCCATAGAGATTGAAAAAAGACCTGAAAGCATGAATAGAAGATTCCACCAGACTGTCAATTATTTGGAAGCCTGCACTCACAAACAAAAATCTCCACACCACTAGTCAGACAAACACTGGGCACAAACAGATCCCCCCTGATACCTCCAGTTCCAACACACCCCAACCAGACACCCAGATGAAACCTAGCTTCCTAATAAATGATAGCCATCCATTTACTGAAGCCAAGCTGCACTAAAAGCCTCCAATACGGGAAACACAATGTTGCCAGTCAATCAAGACAAAAAAAGCTACAAAACAGACAGAAGATATTAGAAACACCGATCAAGCAGAACACAGCAAACTCCAAGACCAATAAACACAGACTAAGTCTGCCAACCAATCAGGATGAAGAAAAAAACATTCTAACACAGCAGTAGGCCAGCACCAAATTTAAAACAGAAACGGCTGTGAAAGTCTGACTCACTGATGAACACTATACAGAAGCCTGATGACGGCAGATGAGATTCTGCTGAAACGTTGCTACAGCTTTAAAAGCACAACTATAATGATGTGGAAAAATACCTGAACAAAGCTGAATACCACACACACACACACACACACACACACACACACACACACTGAGCAATACTTTTACAAGTTATTTGTAAAAAAGAAAATAAAGAATGAACAGTGAATTATAAATATATTTAAAAATAGAACAGTGTATTTCTATTTTACATAGTTTATCATCAATGCTAAAATAAAAGGGTATCAAACAATACCATTTTATCAGGTTATTTCCTTAATAGTAGAACCACAATATACATAGTTTAGGAGTTGGCAAAGGAGGAAAATCCTTTTAATGTGAATGATATAAAATTACAGGTAGTCCTTGATTTACAGACACAATCGGGACTGGAATCTCAGACACAGAGTGCAGTGATCATTAAGCAAGATACCTATATGATTGCTTTGTTCAACAACCACAATCCCATTCTTCTTGATTGTATTCATTAAAAGATGTGCTGGGTCATTAAGCAGACACAGTGAAGGGGATTCCTGCTGATATTGAATTCAATCCCTTCGATATGGAGAAGGGAACTGCTGCAGTAGATTGTAGGAACAGAGCTGGAGTTTTCAGGATCTGATCTCTGTTTCTCCAGTCTGCTGGAGCAGTTGTCTTCCATGCCCGGAAAGGAGATGAAGTCCTCCAGCAGAGTAGAGAGATGGATCTCTTGTCTTGAACTTCCCAGCTCTGTTCCTGCAGCCCACTGGAGCAATTCCCTTCTCCATACCAAAGGGAGTTGAATTTGTCTCCCTTCTGTGCACAGACAACTCCTTCAAAGGCTGCAGAAATGAAGTTCAGATCTTTGGGATCTGACCTCCATTTCTGCAGTTCTTTGAGGGAGTTGCCTTTCTCCTCTATGTATAAGAAGGTGGTTCCTTTGGAGCGCTGCAGAAATGGAAGTCAGATCTTCAGGATCTGAGCTCCTTTTCTGCAGCCCTTCCAAGGAATTTCACTCCATCTGTGGAGGAGGAGGGATGCAGAAAGGAGGCTAACATTCCAGATTTCAAAGGGCTGCCTGTAGTGGTAGGGCAACCTCAATTCTACATGAAGCTGAAATTCCCACCCAGCTGCAATTCCTTCCTGGCAGGCAACCCTTTCATACTCAAAGAGCTGCATATGATAAGCAGCTTACAACACTGACTTTCTGAGCAAGCCAGAAGGGAAGGCTGCAAATGGCAATGAAATCATTGCAGACAGCTTTGCAACTGATCGTAAGCGCACACTGATTACTAAGCATCCAAAAGTGCAATCTTGTGACCACAGAGAGGGTGGGGGATTTTATGAAGGCCATAAGTGCTTTTCAAGGTGCAAGCCTCTTTTCAAGACAGCCTCTTTCTAAACTATCAGTTGCAACTTAAAATGCTAACAATAACACACTGTAAAATTATACATTCAATTAAACAATAATAATATTTAGTGTGAGAAAATTCTATATTATACAATACAGTAGATTTACTCAGTTCACCTCTGTGAAAATATATCCAACTTTTTACTCACTATAGGAAACACAGCACAATTAAAGCAGAAAACATAATTAAAATTGCTTTGGGATTTTAAAACCAAACTGGGTTTCTATATACATAGAAAGAGAATGTGAGTTATAGTCATGCCTTAGGCACAAAGCCAGCAGTGTGACTTAAGTGGTTTGCCGTTGTCTCTCAGTCCTAAGAAGGCAGCAATGACAAACCACTTCTGCCAGAAAAACTGCAGGGAGGCTCATCCAATCTCATTGTACACATGTTGTGCATTGACAATAAAGGTTTGAATTTCAATTTGCAGGCAAATTGATTCCAGGCAGTTGCCTGATTCAAAGGCATGTGCTTTCCACAGAAAATACAAAGCAAGTAACATATGTTTTTGGAAGAAGCTTTCTGAAAAGAAGTTAGATTGCACTTAATCTATCAAACCAACACCAGGTTTGATGAAACTAGATTTCTTTTTAATTAGAATTTTTACGTGTTAAAGAAAGAAGAAAATGAAATTTAAAACTTTTTTCTAAGGTATGCTTAACAGTAAGTGATATTATTACCTGTAGAAAAGGCACTCCTGTTCTTTCAATTGCTATTACACCTACTGTCTGATTGACTTCAAGATCCAGAACCAAGATTTCTCTTGGGTACAGTAATAACATGTAATTTCGCTTGGAAGGTAGGTAGGATAGCTGAAGGCAGTCATTCAATGTTACTGATTCAGCACTAAACAGACCACAAATACACTTATTAAATGCTTTTCATTGAGAGTGGGATATGTTTTATCAAGCAATTAATAATCAAATAATTAAAATTAAATCCATAACTTAACCAAATTACATATGCATTTCGGGTATCTGACGAGCCGCCTCTCCCCCATAGGACAAGCCTACCCCACTTGTGCCAGCAGAAGAGGCCTGCTGTAGATCTTGTCTGCTAAGGTTTTGAAGCAGGCGGGATCAAGGAAAAGAGCCTTTTCTGTTGTGGCCCCATCCCAATGGAACTTTCCTCTACCAGAGGTGAGAACTGTCTCCTCCCTTTTGGCCTTCTGGAAAAGTATCAAAACCGGGCTTTGGCAGTTAGCCTGGAGTCTAAAGATATTGCTCACTGGTAGAGGTAGCTGATGGGGTAGAAGATCTCATCCCCATCTTCTTGAGTCTTTTGGCTCTTTTGGCATTGTATTAGCAGTTTTTAGTAATATTTCAATATTGGTTTGTTTTAATCTTTTAATTATTTTTCACTTGTTTTGATAATTTGTAAGCCGCCTAGGAGTCGCTTTGTAGGGGTCATGAGTGGCATAAAAATTTAATAAATAAAACCATAAAAATAAATATTTAATTGTACATGTATGTAAAATTGCATTGCAGACAGCTACCATGACTGTTTTTTATTCTTGCCTTTTGTGTGCATGTGTATATGTGTGTGTGTGTGTGTATAGATTGATTAGTCCTTGGGCTATATCAAAGTGCACAGTTCCATTTTGCTAATTGATAAAGCAAGTAACGAACATATACTGCAGCATTGTAACTTTCATTTCTGAACTGATGAAAGGAAATTTATATTCCACTTTGTTCATGAGTTCTGACTAGGCCAAAATGAATCTATTGTTTGATGTTTTGACTGCTGGCTAGTGATATTCATTTTATATAAGTCCAGGTAAAATACACATATAAATTAATATGATAGTAAATATGGACTAATATAGGGTTGCAGATTTTATCGAAGTAATCCCTATTTTGATTGATTGCCTTGCATTAGTGAATTAGAAGTTGGAAAGGTACAACTCCCTTATTTCCCAATGCTTTCCAGCAGTACATAATTTTTCTCCACCTTGACCAATCCCAAATTGATTTGGTAAATCAACTGGAAGACACAGACTAAGAGAACTACTAAAAGCTTAAGAGTTTAAATTTTAAAATACCACAAAAAAATGTCTGTACCATTTATTAAGCTACAAAGAATGCACTGATAATCCTAGTTTCATTTTTGACAATTCTGTACATCATAATCCCTAGAATTTAAATAAAGATAAGAAAGTAAGTTGAAGTTTCCATAAAAGCTATTGAAAAATGAAGGAACATTGTAAGTATTTATTCTACTTCGGCATTAATGTTTGCTTGTTAAGAACACATTACAATAGAAACTAATACATTTGTTTAAGTATTTGAAGAAAACTATTTGGAATGAGAAAGAAATAAACTATATACAGTATTCACTGTTTGCCAGGGGAAAATGCAATGATCAAGTTTATAACTGTTAAGGGATGATTATCATGTAACACAGATTTAACAGAATAATTCTTGAGAACATTAGGATAAATCATAGTTAATACATACCTTGGTTTTTCATTAGTGATGAGAATTTTTACTTTATCCAGAGCTTTTTTAGCTCCTGTGGCAGATACCAACTTATTATAAACAGGACTAGAATGAGGACTAGAAATGTACACTTTTTTTCCTGAACTGATAGGAGCTTTAGAAGGAGAGAAGTCTGAAACAAAGACTATTCCCTCACTTGTAAGTACTGTGTGAAGAGAAGATAATAGTAGTAAATACACAAAGTAGTTAAATCATATAATTTCATGGTTACTATACTATTAGAGATCAAATTAAAATGATTTCATGCAATGCTGACATAGATGGCAGACAGCTAAAAGGATCATTCTTGGCAAAAAACAAAAAACAAACACCACCCAGAGGACTGTTTTGTTTTCATTGATTATGGGCCAAACAGCCTCAATTGTTAAATTTATCTGGTTTTTATTTAGTGTATGAGTACCAAGAAATTTTCTTTCCAGTACATTGTATTTGTTATAAAGTTAAGCAGTGTAAACAAACCATTATCTTCTTAAAACCTTCAGGTATTCTTAAATGCATAACTTGCAATATACTTATTATAAGTACACTACATACTTGGAACTGAGTACTAGTGGGTTCATGTGGAGTACTGAGTAAACATACTAAATAGAGATTCTTCTGTATTTATTTTGTCATTTATATTTTTATATTCTATTGTTTTTTAAATAGCAACTTTGAGTACTTTCCAAAGCAGAAAGGTATGAATCAAATAAATAAATAACACTTTGCATTATAAAATAACACAACTGTACAAAATACCCAACCACAGGTGTAAATATGTACTATCTGAGCAGTTTGGAAACTTCTTTACATTGGTCATGTTCTGATGTCAAGTTACAAACCAGCATAGCATTATATGCATTTGTTTTGATAGAGCATTGCAAATTCAAATTGCTCTTGTTCTTATAATTTATTTGTGTGCTTTAGAATCATTTAATGTTGTTAAATGTTTAACAACATTTTATCAAACGAATTGAAATAATTAGAGTGCTAGCATTTACTTAACATGTTTTAAAGTAGCAACCCTCAAATCACAATTAGTTTCCAAGCTATTTCTAAAAATGTCGTATCAGATTCATTAAATCATTTTATTATTGCTTTCGGCCTAATTATTTTTAAATTCTATGCAACTGACAATTATTTTCAGGGGCAAATCTGTTTAGTAGCAATAGTCATACTTATGGATTAGAAGACCACTAGTTCTCTGATATCATACTTACATGTTAAATTTGAAGGATCAAAAGGATCAAATGAAAAAGAAAGAATGTTTTCTGCGTAACTTTTCTTCCATAATTTGGTGCCAGTATCAGCATTCCATAACACAATGTAATTGGGAGGATGAACAGCAAGGAGCAAATCTCGAGATGCATCCTGATTCCATAACCATTGCATGTCTGCCAAAAAGGAAGGCAAGACTTATCAGTCATTAAGTAAATAATATCAATGAATTTTATTTATTTTATCTCCAACCAAGAAAAAGCCCACACAGTAAATTGGCAAAATACATTCATAGAAGACTTAAAGGCTCTAAACATCACATGGGAAGATACTGAAGTATTTGGCCAAGATGCCGAAAATGCTGGAGATCCTTGCTAGCAATATGTTATCTAGCATGGGAGGATCTAATGCTAATCACAACTTTAATATTTTTATAAATACCTCAAGGCAGCCAAAATACCTATTCTTTCTCCTGGTTTCCCCACAGCAACAACCCTGTGAGGTGAATAAGGCTGAGAGAAAATGACTGGCCCAAAGACACCAATCCAGCTTTCCTGTTCCAAAATTTGCAGAGGTCTACAACATTTTGTCCATACACCTTGATAATACATATAGCACAAGGATATTGCCAAATATTCCAAGAAACAATATAAAAATGTTCTGTATGAAGTAAGATCCCTTGGGAGTTCTGTCTTTGGGTAACTATTATCCGATATCTTTATTGGGAAAGGAGTAGAAGGAACACATATCAATTTTGCAGATGATAGCAAAGTAGGGAGTCTGGCTAATATTTTAGAAGACAAAATTACATTATGAACTGAATCGGAAAATTGGACCAAACTGAATAAATTGAGTAATAAATTGGATTCCATTTCCTATGTACCAGATACTTCCATTTTGCTTCTCTGTGTGTTGGTGAGTTCACAACTCACAACTCTTTAAAGGTTTTTGCATTCTTCATTTTCATTAGGATAGTTTTTCCCATCGTTTCGGTAATTCATTTTTTATTCTCTGTCAGATGTAGTTTTCAACTTTTGCCTGAATTTTTTAAAATCTGTCTTCATCAAACTGTAGATAATTGGAGAATCACTTTGATATGTCATTAAATGCAGTGTGTGTGTGTGTGTGTGTGTGTGTGTGTGAGAGAGAGAGAGAGAGAGAGAGAGAGAGAGAGAGAGAAACTATAATGAACCCAAGTTTAAAAACGTGTCACCCAATTTCTGAGTATTTTATATTTAAGTTATGAATTGTAACCATCTCATTTCCATTTTATCACAGGGAGAAATCAAGATCAATTTCAAAATGCAATTACAGCATCTTATGCAATGTCATTAAAGGAAAAAATAGTTAGGTCATTTTAGGCCATTAAAAGTTTCTTAGCAAACAAATGATCCATTATTCATGAAGCTCATCTTGAAAATTTCATTTCACCCAGATGCTGTGAATTTTACTTCAGGAATAAAACACATTTATAACTGTGAAGCTAATGAGGAATGGGGATAGCACTGAAAACAGCAGGAGATGCACAGTTTGCAATAAGAAAAAACTGTCACAAGAGAGCTGACAAATATTAGAGGGCATTAACTTTGAAAATGTACAACATTGTTTAAAGAAAATAACGTACAATCCAATTATTTTTTATTCAGGTTGCTCTCAATCTCTACTTTAAAAGAGAATTTGAATATATCATATTTTATCTAAAGACATATAAATTTAGTAGTTGTTAATCAGTTGATAAAAACATCAAAAGTGATGATTATTAGTACTGTAATAATTCAGTTCAAAAGATCTGGCTGAAAATAAATATCTTTATTCTATTCCAGAGTGAGAAGGAAGAATTAGCCCAGAACTCATTCCATAATTTTACTTGGATGCTAGACAATGATGCTTTGGCATCTTTATGAGAAGTGTTAGATACAAAAATGTAGGTATTTTCCATACGTTCTGTTGCTAGACTAGAGTTCCATCTAATCATTGTTTTCAATAATTAATCTTACTAATTCAATAATGAAATGGCAGAATCTGCATTTGGGAATAACAAATGTAATTTTAAAATGAAGTCATGTTTTAAAAATACCAATTACATTTCAGATTACTTGAATCTTATCTCATACCTCATATCTTTTCAGAATAGCACAAACAAGAGGTAATCCAGCATATGAAATCATCATTAAATGTAGAGGTTACCAAAATTGTAAGCATGCATACATTTTAATTTATATTCCACCATTTATTCAGGATTCAATGGCATACATAGTATTTGGTCTTCCAATTTCCACTCATATTATAGCCATGTGAGGTACATTAAACTGGGGGGGTGGGGGGGGGGAGTTAGCCAATGAGTTTT
The DNA here is from genome assembly GCF_049901715.1 of Pseudonaja textilis. Lineage (NCBI taxonomy): Eukaryota > Metazoa > Chordata > Lepidosauria > Squamata > Elapidae > Pseudonaja > Pseudonaja textilis. The sequence goes on from NC_141993.1 coordinate 37,565,866, forward strand.
CAGGTCTGACAGTAAAACATGAGTCTCATTATTTCTAGCCCAGGACCTTAATCACTAAACCATGCTGATGTTTTTTTATTTACAATTTCTCTCATCAGCTCCAGTTCCCATCCTTTCAAGATTTGAATTATCTAAGCCAGTGGTCGCCAACCAGTGGGCCACTGCCCACTGGGGGTCCGCAAGAAAATTTTGGTTGTCCACAGAGAAATGTCACCGCCAGAGTACCCCCCCAAAGCAATTAATTCAGGCTGCACAGGGACAAAAGTCTGCCTCACCCACATGGCCCGCAGGAACCCTCCCCGCCCACTCACTCCTTACCTGGCAAACTTGCCTGCTAAGTTACTATTTTTCCTTTTCTTTTCCATCAGACCATCAGCTGTTCTGTTATGCCGGGAAATTTAGATTAGCTAGAAAGCAGGAAACCATTGGATTTCTTGCTTTCTATCTAATCTTTAGATCTTTGGCTCTGCTTTTAAGCAGAGCCAAACCTCCTTTAGGACTGAAGGTTCTATTATTCAGTACAGACTCAGATACCAGATGACAGAAACACAGATCTCTAAGTGAATCTGTGATGTTGTGGGCAACTCAATCTGCCTGCCTGCTTTGCCTGATTTTGGGTAAAAGTTGCTCTTTTTTAAATAAAACAATTCAATATTTACATAAATATTTATAATATTTACATATAACCCATGCCCAGCCAGTCACATGACCACTGAGCCACACCCACAAATTAGGTCACGCCCAAGAACCGGTTGTTAAGAAATTTAAATCCCACCCCTGCCTCTGTGTGTTTGTGTGTTTGTGTGTGTGTGTATGAGACAGAGACAGAGGGAGAGGTTCTCTCTCTCTGTCTCTTCCTCTCTCTCCCACCAACATCAGCAAGCCACCGTCAGTCAAAATTCATATTAGTGATCCCCGGGATTTAAAATTATGAGTTTGGTGGCCCCTGCGATCCAAAAGGTTGGCGACCCCTGGTCTAAGCAATGCTTTAAGGTATGCTAATCCAATAAATGAATCTCAGAATGTATGGAACATGTGTGAGTTATTGATGTCAGTGTCCACCCACTATTACTGATTTATAGCATAAAATAATCACCTTAGTACTCAGGTAATTCACTGTTATCTAAACACTAAGCAGCCTTATGGAAACAGTAACATGTTTAGGTTGCCCAAAATATGTGACATTACTTACCATCTACCATATTTTTTGGTCTATAAGAAGCACCCCCCCCAAAAGGGATGGAAATGGCTGTGTGTATTTTAGAGCAAATGTTGTCGAAGCCCCAGTTTAAGGTACATTCATAACCTTGATCATAACCTAGTTATAATGCAAGCATAATATTTTCTTCTTTAAAAATAGCATTTATGTCTACATACATTTTCAGTAGGTTTAATAATTTGAAAGTTATAAATTATACAAGTATAATTTCAGAAGTTACAAGTATAATTTATACAAGTATAATTTCAGAAGTTTATTTTAGCAGGTATTACTTCCAGATAAGAGTGTTCAAGATTGCAACTTGAATAACATACTACTCGCTGTGAAGATAATTATTTTCCAAGTATATTTTACATAAAGTTTTAAAAACCTTTTACAATATGAAATAAAACCATAAAAAGTGTGATATGTGAGTTGTTTTAATGTTTTTTTAAAGTTTCTAGAACAAAAAAACCAGGAGCCTTAGACCAAGTATATCTCCTACACTAGAAAGAATTTGCATAAGTAACATTTTTGATGAAAGGGGCATTGGTAGACTTACCAGTGAACGCCCTTTCTAGACACGCTGTAAGAGAGTCCAGCATTGGGATATGACTCCACCATCTGATGTCATAGAGCTGAGTCTGCCACTATAAAAAGCAAGCCTCTGCTGACAGCCCCAGCTTTTCTGGCGAAGAACCTTGACAGATTTAGATTGTCTCTGGAATAAAACACAAACACATTGAGAATAACCTACCCCCACCGAAGAGCGACCAGACGGTCACAGGGAGGGGCTGGACTCTCTTGAAGTGTGTCTAAAAAGGGTGTTCGCTGGTAAGTCTACCAACGCCCCTTCTCTACCACACTGCTTCAAGAGTCCAACATTGGGACATACCAAAGTCTGTATGTCCCAGGGAGAACCTCTGCTTGGTCCAATCAATCTGACACTGGAAGCACCCTCTGTAGTACCCTTCGTCCGAATGCTGCTTTTGCATGCAAAGGAATCCAGTCGATAGCGCCGGATAAATGGACAAGGCGAAGTCCAGGTAGCCACCTTACAAATCTCGATAGGTGCCTGGGTCGCCCAAGCCGCCAAAATCACTGCACTCCAAATAGAGTGTGCTATCAGTTTCTTGGGAGTTGGCAGGCCCAAGATCTCATAGGAGGTCAAAATGACCGCCCTAATCCACCTGCTATCATGAGGGAAGAGGCCTTAGACCCCAAAGAGACAGGTTGAAAAGACACAAACATTGCCTCAGTTTTGTGAAAAGGTGTTGTGCGTTTTAAATAAATCTGGAGCACCCTTTTCACACCCTATGTGTGCTACTTATGTTCCAAGACATGTTGGGGCTTGGGACAAAAGTCAGGTAGTACAATTTATTGAGCCCTATGGAGCCAAGAATTAATTTTTGGCACAAAGGAAGGGTCCAAATGCAACACCACCCTGTTGTCTTGGAAAACACAAAGATCAGTCCTCACAGACCTCACAGTTGCAGTTAATTGGTTCTCATGATTTATGAAGTGTAGAAGTAGAAGGAGAGAAGGGAGGAGAGAAGGTGGATTCTGTGTAACATGCAAAAAATTTTCACTTTGGGAAATTGCTTTAGACATACCATGTCTGTTTCTAAATAAATCAATTGGAGAGAAAATGTCTCAGAGTGATTGATATCATGGATACTTTCTGGATGCCTTACACAGGTATTGAAAGTGCTTACTGCCATAACAGAAGCGGAGGAACTGGTGATGAGGGGGCCAGATTGGAATATGGAGGTAAGTCTCTGTGAGATCTATGGAAGAGAGGAGATTGCCCTCTCGGACACTCTGAAGACTAGAGTGTAGCGTCTCCATCTTCAAGTGCCTGTAGGGAATGAATCTGTGATTGAAGATTGCTTTCCACTCTCCCGAGACCTTTAAGATAACAAAGAGGCGGGAGTAGAAATCCAACCTCCGCTCATCCTTAGGGATCATCTCTATGGCTCTGATGTCCACCAGGTGTTGGATGGCCGATTCCATGAGGGCCCATTTGGATCAGTCCTGAGAGATGGGACAGCAAACACAAAACGTCAGAGGAGGGGAAACTCAAGGTGAAGGCCAGATGACACCATCCTGACAATCCAGGTGTCCATTGTTGATTCCTCCCATCTGGATGCAAAAAAGGTCAGGCAACCTCCGGAGTGGATGCAGTTACTTAGAGCATCTGAATGAAAGACCTCCTGCCCCTCAAAAGGGCTGCTTATCAGAGAACTGTGGTCTGGCCACACAGTCCGGGTGTTGTTCCTGGCGAGGTGGGAATGTTTTCTGGGTGCAATGGAAATGTGGGTTGGAGTCTTGATGGAAGGAGGGGGCCCCGGAGTATGGTGTCTGCCAGAATTTCGACCTTTTGCTGGTTGACAACAGCACCTTTCTTTTGTCCACCAGGTACGATTCCAAGGCAGTTCCAAAAAAGTTCTCCCGGATCATGAGGCAGCAGCCAACTTCCACTTGCAATGGAAGTCAGTCTGCGAGTTGCACATCCAGAGGAGGCACCTTGCAGACACAGAGGAAGCCATCACCTTTGATGCGAATCTAGCAGAGCTTAGCATAGTGTCGACTGTGAATTCAGCAGCAGCAATTATTTTGTTGAGGTCTTGGTGGGCCCTGATGTCAGTGCTGGGTAGCTGGTCTTGAAGTTGATGTAACCAACACATGGCTGACCTCCTAAAGAATGAGGCCTTGGTGGAGGCTTTCACCGCCCAGGCTGCAGACTGGTGCATGTGTTTCAGAGTTTGCTCTGATTTTTTGTCCTCAGGCCTCAAGACAACTTCTGGTTCCAAGGGAGTTCCAGAAGAAGCAAAGCTGGCTACCACTGGGGGATCAACAGTTGGCACTGCTAGGGCATTGGCCAGAGAGGGTCCCACTTTGAAGAATCTTTTGTCTTGCGATGAGGAGCAGGGCCCTGACAAGGGAGCAGTGCATTGATCCCTCACCAAATCCAAAAATAAGAGTGGCGAGGGGAACACCTCATTTGCACTATGGGCTTGGAGAATAAAGAGTTCCCTTGGGCAGTGAGGTCCACTGGGGTTCAGATGCCACCTCCTCCAGGCTTAGTTGCACAATAACTAAAGCCTTTTGAAGAAGGGGCCTAAATAAAGAAGGTCTGAAGACAGCCTCTGTTGTGGGCTGCTCCACTCTACTTTCTTCTTCGAAAGATAGGGGTCCTTGAATTCCCCTTCCTTCTCCTCTGACCCAGAACATCTGCTGTGCTCTGAGGGGTATGAGGAGCCTCTCTCTTCCTGTCCTCCCAGTTAGGGAGATGGGAGATACATGAAATCCAGGGGTTTGGAAGTTACCCTCTGAAGAAGGTGGTTTCCCTAGTAGAAGGTAGGAAGGATACTGGGGGGAGGGCTTGCTGATCAGAGATGCTGGAACCCCTCAATGATGCCCTGTCTGACTGCCACAGAGACCATAGATTGTATATCTTGAAACCTATTGTCTTGAGGGGAAACTATAGGTCGAAGCCCTGCCACAGTAAAGGAAGCTTCCACTCTGGGCTTATATCCCCCTTGGGGCAAAAAACCCTGAGGGTTGTAAATTCCAGTATCCCAATTTGCAGGCCTGAAGCTAGGCCCAGTCCTGCTAAAGACTTGGGGAATGGAGGCCTCATCATGCCTCTCAGGGGACCATGCCTGAAAGTGGCTTGCTAAACTACCTTCTGACCCTACAGTTCCTGGGGCCTGATCAGTACAGGTTGAGAGTCTCCTGACTGTGAAAGGCTCTATTCCTTTAACTGGTGGAAATTTTTGGCAAAGTGTTTTTCCAGTGCATGTCTCCGCTTTTCAGCTCTGAGTTCTGACTTTGAAGTTTTCTTGGCCCTGATCTTTGCTGCTGCTTCCCTATTGGCTGAAAGGAAAGCATCTTGAATGCTTTCTCTTGAGAGGCCTTCTTGACACTTCTGGGCCTTGGATAACCTGCTAGCCTGATGGTTCTGGCTGGGCCCAATCGTTCTCCATTTCTCAATTAACAATACCAGAGTTGCTGTCAGTTCCTCCACAGGGTGTCTTCTGAGATGGAGGCCAGACAGAAGGGATCACTGCTTTGAGGCCCAATCAAAATGGCACCCGAAAGAACTTGATCCTAAAATGGCTGCCAGCCATGAGGTAGGAGACTTTTGAGGAAAGACAGTTGTAGGCCTGGATCTTGAGTTGCAGGTCTTAGACTGCCTTCCTGTTGGGAATTTGCCCCTCTCTGCTTCCAAAATGTCAGCTGGGAGGCATGATAGGCCTAGCTCGCTGAGGGACCGTGTGGGAGGCCCATCAATTCCTCCTCCTACCTGAAGCCCAAATTGTGCTCCGGGAGATGCACGCCGCAGAATACCCACATGGTTGGTCTCCAGGCTTGTATGTGAGCCGCGTGTCAAAGAATAGCAAGCGGCAAGCCTTGTAGTATCCTGTAAATGGTAACCGCTATGCTGGGACAACTAACCAGCTCAGGAGACAGAGTCCTTACTCTCTCTGCGAGCGCAGCTCTACCGGGTCCCTGGGAGCTGCGCTGATGTTATCTTGTTTGCTTTTCCCGTTTTTTTGTAGCTAAGAAGAAGATCGCTATCTTTTAGCTCCAGAGACAATAGCTTTTAATGTCAAAAGAGCTGAGTCAAAAAGCTGGGCCTCTCAGCAGAGGCTGGCTTTTTATAGTGGCAGACTCAGCTCTATGACATCAGAGAGTGGAGTCATATCCCAATGCTGGACTCTCGAAGCAGTGTGGTAGAAAAATGACAGTTTAAACATCAACTATTTAACATTATATTTTTCTAACTAGTATAATTATTCATTATTGGAACATGATGTAATATGGAAATTTTCTTACCTTGAATTGGTTTCGTATGCTCTTGGATCTCACAGCGAGCAGTTCCTGTAGCTACATCCCAAACAATTATCTTTCCACTGGCATCAGCAGTAGCCAAACGCAAAGCATAAGGTGATCCAATATTGTGATGGTAGTTTTCTTTAGCCCATTTAACCTTAAGACAGGTAAGTAAAGTAGTAGTCATTTAAAACACTTAAAAGCATTTGTTATTGGATCTCAGATAGTGAAGTTCATTACAAATTGAAACAGACTGATTTATGGTATTTATAATTTTTAATGCAGAAAATATAATAAATTGAAAAATAAAATATCAGTCCAAATATCTATATTAGTCCTCCACTCAAAAAATCTATGCCTGCTAAAATTGAAATTTTAATAAATTTTTGTATAACTTTCTCTTTGCCAAATAATCCACAGAAATTTAGGTATATTGTAGAACTACATAATGTTTATATATTGGAAAAGAGAAATCTGAACAGTGGAAATAAGGTATCAAGTTTCAATAGAATGGCTGACTAGAATCAAGAATATTCCTCTAAAGAAATCAGACTGCAAAATACAATTTATGAAAGGACACTTGTTAAATAATAAAAGGCAAATGGGGTTAAAACATCATAAATCATTTTTATGAAAAATCTTAGCTAATTATGCTGGTATAAGAACCTTTTTTTCCAGCATTCTAATGATTCTTTTCAATGTACCTTGACCACAGCAGCCTTGTGCTTTTCCAAAACCTGTAAGGTCTGAGCTGTTTTGGAGTCGATCACCAGAATGAGAGAATGGCATCCATATGCAATCAATCCTTGCCAGCCCCTACATAAATAGTAATTGTAATATTAAATACACACAAAAAATCATTCTGCTGAATCTTCATAGAAATCTATGTTGCTGAAATGGCAGAGAAGACAAATAAAAAAATCAACTTGTTTGTTATTAAAATGTTGAATCATTAATCATTTGCATTTACACTGACAGTGTATGCACCGGAGATAAATTGCTTGTGTATCCAATCACACTTGGCCAATAAAGAATATTGTATTGTATTGAGTTCTTGCATAACTCTTAATGTGATTCAAATACATCTTTTCCAGACTCAGAAAACATCCTGGTAAAATAACTGGAAAAGTATATAAGCTATAGTTCTTATTCATCAACATTCTTCTCATTCTTGTGCCATTTGCTTCATAGTAATTGAACAAAATCTTTTATTTCTCCATCATCTTACTATGTATGTTTCACTATACTGTACTTTAACCAATGGTTACCATTACTTTAACCAATGGTTACCAATTTTTGCAAAATTTCATAACTGGTGTCATCAAAAATAATCCCAACTATTTTAGAGTCCCCAAACCAGTTCTTGCAATATCCTATCCAAAGTCTTCTTCCCTCTTTCACTTTTAATTGCAGGACTTACAAACTTAAGGATACTGTTTTTCTTATAAAGGCATTTTTAAGGTATCTTACATTCTGGAGCAGAATTTAACCAGGCTTAGATGTGAAGCAAACTAAAGAAAATTACTATAAATATACATATGTGTATATATAAATAAAGCAGTGTATTTGTTCAACAATATTAGGAATGAACCTATATAATAACAATGTAGTTGTTTTGAATTGAGATAGTTTTTAATTCTTCTTTTGTTTTTAATCTCTTGTTGATATGCAGTACCCAACGTCTGGGTTTGGGATAATATATAATATTGGAAATAAGTAATAAATAAGAAATAAATAAGTAATTACCATGCATTATCATTATCAAATACATTTACACACTAGTTTTTACCAAGAATTTTAAGCCCACCTCACGTTAATAGACTGCAATATAAATATTCTAAATTAAAATGAAATCTTCACAATGTCTCTCCCTTCCCCACCAGAAAGGAACTATATAACACTGCAAATAGCAAAACTTTTGGTGAAGGCCAATATTCTCCTCCCCTAGATTTTGATCTAGCTCTCAGCTGCCATTGCACATTTCTCTGTTTTCACTTCAACTTAAGGCATAGGATGCTTTTTCTTTTTCTTTTGCTACACATGGAAAGCTTCTAACAGCACTAATGTCCATGTCTGTCCACTGTCTCTTCATATCAGACATTTGTGCTGTGTAGCATGTCTCACTTCAAAATAGGCTTATGAAATCATTCAGGTGGCTTTCTTCTTGCGTCTCTTTCAATAACCGTAATACTCAACCCAAGGCTGCTTTTTCAACTGGACGTTCTGGTTTTTCTTTGAAGACGTTTTACTTCTCATCCAGGAAGCTTCTTCAGCTCTGACTGGATGGTGGGGAAGGGAAGGATTTGCACTCCGTGCAGACAACCAGAACATCTAGTTGCCTCTTGAAAAAGCATCTTTGTGACAACCATGACCTCGATAACTGAGAATCTCCATAGACATTCTGGTCACGTTTCCAAAGGTCACGTCTCCCCTATATTACAGGTGCAATAATTCCTAAATGCAGGGAGATAGATCTTTGGAAGTGCATCCCACTAAGCTTTATGGGACTTCTTTGATGATGATGATGATAAGAATTCATAATCTGCTCCTTAACTCTTCAAAAATTAATCTACCCAGTTCCGCTCCCAGTTCATCAGCATGCATACCCTAAAATTACCGTCCATTCTCCCGACGTCCACTATTTTTTTTCTACTTACCAGTCTGCCGCTCCTCTATTCTGAGGGTTAAGGGCCCCAGTGAGGGTCCGAGCCGAAAGTTTGATGTTTACCATGTAAGGCTGCATGACCGAGGAAAAAAACAAAAGGACGAGTGAGCTAAAACGGCCGACGGCTGAAATCCAGGAAATACACTCTTCTCGGTTGGGGCGCCACTAATCCTTGTCCCTAACTGGTCCGACTTGCCCCTCTCGCTCAAGAAGTTTGGTTCCACCGGCGCTCACAAAAACGAAACCAAACAAAACGAAACCAGCGAGAGGCAGGCCGGGCGCCTGAATCGATTCTTTTACGCATGCTCAGTAAAAGAGCTTTTCCCAAGCCTTCAGTTTGTGTCTCTTGTTTCTGTTGATGGATTGTCCTTGCGCAGTCTTAGGATAAACCTTGCTTTCCGTTATTCAAGGGAGGAAAAAAAGGAATACATGATTTGCAATACCTGTACAATTAATATTATTATTGCCTCTATATTGGGAGAATCCATTGAGGCAAACTCAGGTTAAAATCATATCATCACAAATTAGAATAAATCCCAGTGAATATATTTTGAAATTAATTACATAGAACTGTCTTGTTAATTCTTTACCTGAGAGAAAAGCAGTGGATTTGTTAACTATTTTATTAATCCAATCTAATAAACACAAACTGTTTTCAACAAGTATATATAAAAAGATGCATTTATTGACTTTCATCTTTTTTTCTCCCAAAAGAGAAATACTACTTTTATCTGAAAATCATTTATTTTCCAAAAAAGAGTTTACTAATCACCAATTGAAAGTTCTTTGTCTGGTGGAATGGAATGCTACTTAATACAAGTGGTTATTTTTATGCTGTTGAATGTGTTTTATTTGCTGTGGTTTCATATGTATGTATACATATTACAAGTAAACAGCCATAAATTATACATAATTTGCATCTTCATAGTGAGGTAAAATAGATGGTGGTGACCGGGAGGCAATATATATTAAGAAGGATCATATTTATTATTTGGACTCCTTGAATCACAATTCCATTCAATTGATATATTCTGCTGCTATATATATTTAAGATTCTTTACGGTTTAATATATACATATTTTACAAAAGAAACTATGAAATAAGTATAAAATAAGTAAAATATTGCACAAGAGGAAAAAAAGAACAGACTCCAGGAATTTCCACCTGGCAGTGAAAAGTCTTCACATTAAGACTATTATGCAAATACCGAAAATTTAAGCCCCTGAAATGATTGCTTGCTGAAGCAAATATTGACAAAAAAGCTTGTAAACACCCACTGGCTTCTAATGCAGCTTGGCATACTGCAGATTCTCAGTTTGCCAAAGCAAAGACAGATTTTGCAAAGCATGAAAACAAATGTTTGCTGGTGTGGGCTAAACCTATATTTGTGTTTTTAAACAGAAAATGTGTGTTAAAATCTGTTCTTCCATAAGAAGGGTATGCATCTTGTAGCTTCAAGACACACACAATTCATTTTCACAATCCCTACAATATCCTTGATTATGCCACCCAAACTTGATGATGTATTATGTCATGAGAAGTATCATGAGGATAAGATTAATGGTATTTTATATTAAAATGAATATTGTTATTAGTTGAAAATGTTTTTTTTAAAGAATTTAATGTCACAAGCATTTCTGCATTGTATCCTTAAGATGCACAATCAATTCACAGTTTAATCTTATTACCCTTACTCTGAACTGAGAACTTTTTACATATTTGCCATTTTTCTGTGATTGGCATTGGAGGATTGAGTGATTATCAACATCAATACAGATACAGATTAATAGAGTTGGAAGGGGCCTTGTAGATCATCTAGTCCAACCCCTAGCCCAAGCAGACTCTACACCATTTTTGACAGATGGTAGTCCAGTCTCCTTGAAAGCTTCCAGTGATGAAGCTCCCACAACTTCTGGAGGCAAGCTGTTCCATTGGTTGATTGTTCTCAATGTCAGAAAATTTCTCTTTTTTTCCAGATTGAATCTCTCTTTATTCAGTTTCCATCCATTATTCCTTATCTGATCTTTGGGTGCCTTGGAAAATAGCTTGACCCTTTCCTCTCTGTAGCAGCCCCTCATATATTGGAACACTGCTCTCATGTCTTCCCTGGTCCTTCTTTTCAGTAAACTAGACATGCCCAGTTCCTGCAACCATTCATCATATGGTCTCTTAGCTGCCATTATTATCACTTTTCAGCATTTAGACCAAGGGTCTTCAAACTTGGCAAGTTTGAAGACCCTTGGTCTAAAGACTTGTGGATTTCAACTCCCAGAATTCATGAGCTAACATGCCTGGAGGAGAGATTCTGGGAGTTGAAGTCCACAAGTCTTAAAGCTGTCAAGTTTGAAGACCTCTGGTTTAGACTAAGATCAAGTATAGTGTGAATGTAATTGTCATATTAACTTTGTGTTTGATAGAAAAAGTTAAGTAAGAAACATATCTAAACTCTAAAAAAATAATTTTCTGTTTAGTTTCTGCCTGGTTTTCGAAACTTAACAAGGTTTGTATGATTTGAAAGCCAGTTCAAAATTAACATTAGGTCATCTGTTCCTAATAGGAAAAGGCTGGTTTGACCTTTGACTAAAGATTATGAAAAGATCAGACAGATGAAAGTTATAGAAGTTTTTTATGGAAGATTTGGAAGAAGTCTCCTGCTTCGGTGTGATTCTTGGTAATCTTTGGCCAGTGCTATGAATAATTAGTGGAAAGCTAGAGTCTGATCTTCTGTGTATGGTCTTGTTTCAATATGCTGTTTACAAAGATGACTGTTCTGTTTTGTTGGACTTCAATAGACTAGTGTAAAATAAGGTGACAGCAATTTTGTAAAATTTAGTCATTTGGAGAATTATACTACACTGCTACACTGTAATTGGCAGGTTTAATCCTTTAGATGGAAAGAAACAAACACATTTTCAAAATGCTGCTTTGGGAAAAAAAGGATTATTTTGTTTCCTAGACAACATGTTATTGTCTAGAGGTACACAGCTCTTTGTGTTGACTTCATTATGTAAGCTTCTGAGAAGGGTTATGCACTGTATAACATAGGCATTTGTTTTGTGCAAGGTGTCTTTCCACTTTTAACACAGGTATGTAGCCATAGCAATGAAAGGCAATTCAAAAAGAAAGTAATCCATGTTAATTTAAAATCCTTCTTCAAAGGTGAGAATTTGGTTTTTCCATGAAAGACTGTTAAATAGGAAGCTTCCATAAAAAAAGCAAAAGATACCCTTACAGAAAGATTTTCCAAGTTATTCTAACAACATGGAAGAAGAATATTGCTAACATTCACAGGAGAGCACTAGCCTCTTATGGAGAAACTGTTATGTTGTCACAACTTTTTTAAAAAACATGGAAACGCTAAGTCTATATGAACTTTGGTAAGATACCAATACATCAGTGGTGGGGTTCATTTTTTTTTTTTTTTTTGCTACTGGTTCTGTGGGTGTGGCTTGGTGGGCAAGGCAGGAGAAGGATACTGTAATACCTCCAGTCAGAGGTGGTATTTGCCAGTTCTCTGAACTACTCAAAATTTCTACTACCGATTTTCCAGAACTGGTGAGAACTGCTGAATACCACCTCAGCAATACATCATGGCATGATGGGTTGTGTGTTGCTCAGATTTTCTTTTGATGCAGCAAAGAGGTAATCTTATGACTTATGATTGGTTGCTTAGTAATCATTCAAAGTTACAAAGGACTCCCTTAGGGTACTTATGTTCTGGATTTGAACTTCTCATTTGACCACCCCTATGATCATATGACAGCACTTTGAGTGCTCAGCAAGTAAGCCATTTGCAGCGTTTCACAGACACATAATCCTATTTTGTGATGTTTTTACTGAAAACCAGCATTTACCTCCAGTTTTTGCCAAAATTGCACCCATAAAGAAACATAGGTTTGTTTAACAACCATGGCATCACTACTACAAAAATGATTGCCAAGTCAGGTTGGTGGGTGACCCGGTTTATGTTCATCACAAGTGACAACCATGATGGGCAAGCTCCATTACAGTTGTAAATCAAGGATTATCTATACAACACTAAATTGTGCCATTAGTAAGCGGATAGCCATGTGGAGGCCACGGTGGTGCACGGGGTAAGATGCTGGGCCTGAGGTCAGCGGCTCGATTTCTGTGAGTGAATAAACCACTTGAGGACAAGAAAGGGGCCTGCCCTGATTGCCTACCAGCATTCAGGCATCCTGCGGATAAAGATAACACTGTCTGAAAAATTTCCTTTCAGAGAGGCAGTCAGCCATGTCAGAGATCCCTAACATGTGCCATACGCTAAAAAAAAAAAAAAAAAAGCCACGTGGATGGGAATTTGCATGTTGTGGCAAGCTTTTGACTAGATTGGACAATTCTTCAGTTAATTCTTCCTTAATTTAGTTCAGATCAGTGGTGGTATTCAAATTTTTTTATTACCAGTTCAGTGGTCATGGCTTGGTGGGCATGGTGTGGCTTGGTGAGTGTGGCATGCCTTGGTGGGTGTGGCAGAGGAAGGATATTGCAAAATCCACCCCATTCCAGGCGAAAGATACTGCAAAATCTCCATTCCCTCCCCACCCCACTAACCTGCTTTCCAGCTCTGTTCTCCTGTGCAGGACAACAAAAGAAGACTTCGATCAGCTGGGACTCAGGAGGCAGCAAATAGATGGGGGCAGGGCCAATCAGAGGTTGTATTTACCGGTTTTCTGAACTACTCAAAATTTCCACTACTGGTTTTCCAGAACTGACTGAATACCACCTCTGGTTCAGATACACAAAGGGGATGGGTGGGAATTCTCTGGATCAAATTGAAGATGTCATAACCCTCTGTAAAGCCACACTATTCAAGGTTACCATAGTATCACTGCAGAGCCTACAAAATGTCAATGTTCACTTCTTATTCTTAGCTTAAATTCAGAAAAGTTGCACACACACACACACACACACACACACACACACACACACACACACATATATATATGTTTTCTGAGGTATGTATATATACATACATACATACATACATACCATGGGTGTCAAACTCAATTTCATTGAGGGCCACATCAGGGCTCTGCTTGACCTTGGGGGTGGGCGGGCATGGCCAACTGGGTAGGTGTGAATGGCATGTTTCCTTTTTGCATTGGGTAAAAGCCATCCTGGTCCGATGTTTTCCCTTCACATTGGGTAGACTGGGCCAAAGCTATGCAGGTAGACTGGGATGAAGCGATGACATATACTATCAATATTCAAAACCATGAAAAAATGGACTATGTTCGTTTTAAACAAAAAGAAGTGGAATAGGATAAAAGTGCTGAATTTCCTGCTAAAAATTCCTGAAAATAAGGAGGTTACAAATGTAACAAATTAATAAATGGCACATATTCATTTCTGAAAAATGATTAGTAATTTCTAACAATAATTAGATATTCACTAAAATTCTTGTATCATTTTTAATGTTACATTTTACCAAAAAAAAAAGAATCAAAATGTTCAGCTTGCATAAATTGAGCCACCTTATCGTTAGACCAATCATAACAACATATTAAGGTGAATTGTGTGCAAAGAAATTAGTTGGTAATTTCTTCTTTCTTTGCAAGAATTTATAACCTTATGGTGCAATTTCCAATTTGTCTATTTTCTTTATATTTGGAATCCCAATTAAACATAATAAAACTGACCTTCAATTGTGGTAGGGTGTTTTTTTAACATAAGAAGTGATTTATAATATTGCTAATAGCATGCCATCTAGTAATAACAGCCTTTAAGATGAGAATGACTACAAAATTTATCACAGGAATGAAAAATTGAAGTAATTTGTAGTCGTTTCTGGTAGATGGCTTAAAACCATGTTTATTGCTTAGTAAAAAAAGTATTTCCAGTACAATTTCCAGCACAATGCAAGAGCCAGCCTAAAGTAGATCAGCTTTTAAAAAGTGCTTCTTTACTTCCAATTTTATTCTCCCCTTCCAATAATAATGCAAAATGTGTATTCTATTCCAAAAAGCCAATGTTTTCATATATATAAGCAATCCACATAAGGCCTGAGGATTATGTCACAAAATGGCCTTCCATTACACAAGAAGATTCCTTCTGAAAAGAACAGGCAGCCCAGAAGCCTTGGATGAATTATGATGAATGGCAGCTATCAGTAGTTGTAGAAAAGGAGGTATGCTTGCTACAATGCACAATATCTAATTAGGATGGATAAATTCAGATGTGGTATTCAGCAGGTTCTGACCAGTTCTGGAGAACAAGTAGCGGACATTTTGAGTAGTTCGGAGAATTGGCAAATGCCACCTCTGACAGGAGATTTTACAGTATCCCTCCCCTGCCATGCCCACCAAGCCATACCCAGAGAACCAGTAGTAAAAAAAAAAATTGAATACCACCACTGGATGAATTACCTACAACAAACTGAAGCATTGCAAACAGATTGCATACTTGCCAAAATTGGGAAAAAATGTCTTTTCACATGGATGAAATAAAAATGAATAGATTTATTTATTTATTTGTGAAACTTTATATGTCCACCCAATTCATTCATGATGATTTTGGGTGGCTAAATAAAATAAAATAAAAACCTAATACAAAATTAATAAACCTCCATACCCCTCCCCCAACAGTCAGTTGATGAGCTCCATATTATTCTGGGTTTTCCAGGCACACTGGCAAAATCATGTCTTCAAGGCCTTTCAAAACAGTATCAAGGTGGGAACTAATCTTATTTCCACAGGAATGATGTTCCATAGGGAGGGAGTTAATACAATGATAGTCCCTTTTCTTGATCCCATTAGATCAGGGCTGTCAAACTCATGGACTGTGGATCGGATGCATCATGTGCTGGCCATGCTCACACCCATTTTAGCAAAGGGGGAAAAAGTCATGATACATCATGTGACACCATGAGTTTGGCACCCCTCCACTACAGTAGATGGACCTCCTTAGAAGAGGAAACTTGTAACATCCCCACAGAAAGGAATATAGATGTAAGTGGGAAGTCATTCCTTCAAATAAAATGGCGCACCTCCAGGTGGGTGGGTGGATGGAAAAACAGAAAGATAAAACATGTGCTCATGTTCTTGCCAAAAGATAAATGAACTGCAAGCAGGTTATGGAAGTGAGCTTAGAAATACTATCAGTTCAGTGCCTTTGTAAATTGCATAATAATTCATGTTTCCTTATGGGTAGAAGTCACAAGTAGGAGCCAAAAGTGATAATTGAACAGAAAAAAAGTTATTGTTATTGTCACCCTCATTATACTTATCACCACAAGTAAATCATCCTTCTAGAAATTATAACCCTAAATGCAATAGGTTTTTATGTATTTCTTGTTGAGCCATATGATATTTGGAGATAGCAGCAGGTGCAGCTTTATTTGTAGGAAGAACTAAAGTACAATGGACAAATGTGAGAAATAAGAAGGCACATATAACCCTTAACACCTTTGGAAATACCTCCCTTGATTGGATTGTATTTTTGACAGCTCCATGATTCTTAAAACAAACTCTGGCCTCGTAATCAATCTGCAAGTAAGGATGGATTTTTAATCTACTAGACTAGAGTAAGACTGGGAATCAGTTGTAAAAGGGCATGTTCCAAAGTCTTGTTCCAAAAGAAACAAAAAGTACCTGCACTTGATCAGCAGAGGGAGCAGAAACATTGTTTTGTACTGCTGAAAAAGAATTTACAGGGATACAGTAATACAATCACCATGAATGCAGGACAATCTATTATACACATAGACCACTAACCCTTTCCTAATAAATTATTTCCCATCCTACACAGTGTACGTGCAAGACTGAGAAAATACATCAGACAGGAGAGCCAGAAATTAAAATAATTGTTTTAAAGAAAGCAGCAAGCCTGCAACTGGATGCTTCAATGTTAAGTTCCTGGAAAAAACTGATATCTTAAATTCAAATGTGGCCACTGCCAGCGTCGAGCTCTGTGTTACAGAATCTATCCAACATGCTTTACAAAGGTGTGTGTATCTGAATATAGATGTGTGTTATTTGTATGTATGTATGTATGTATGTATGTATGTATGTATGTATGTATACACACACACACACACACACACACACACACACACATATATATATGGCATTCAGCTTTGTTCGGGTATTTTCCCACGTCATTGTAGTTGTGCTTTTAAAGTTGTAGCAACGTTTCGGCAGAATCTCATCTGCCATCATCAAGCTTCTGTATAGTGTTCATCTGTGAGTCAGGCTTTTATAGTGGTTTCAGATTTAAATTTGGGGCAGCCTATTGCTGTGCCAGAATGGTTTTTTCTTCATCCTGATTGGTTGGGAGTCTTGGTCTGTGTTTATTGGTCTTGGAGTTTGCTGTGTTCTGCTTGATTGGTGTTTCTAATATCTTCTGTCTGTTTTTTGGCTGCCCCAAATTTAAATCTGAAACCACTGTAAAAGTCTGACTCACAGATGAACACTATACAGAAGCCTGATGATGGCAGATGAGATTCTGCCGAAACGTTGCTACAACTTTAAAAGCACAACTACAACAACGTGGGAAAATACCCGAACAAAGCTGAATGCCATACATGTAAGTACCCGCGAAAACTTAAGAAAACAAATATATGTGTGTGTGTGTGTGTGTGTGTGTGTGTATGCGCACATACATATCTATATTCTGTATCAAGAGAAACTGGGTTGTTGCCTGCAAGCACATTTTTAAAAATACATCCCAATTGTTTTTTCTGCCTACGACAGAACATAACAAACATAGCATAGCCCCCGCTTCTTGCCCTGTGAAATCCTGTTCAAGATATTGCTTTATCCCACATTGTCTGTAAATCTTCGTACTTATCTTGACTGCCCTCACCTGTGTTCAGTTCAAAGGCCCCACTTTGATCTTTAAAATCTTTCACAGTATAAAATCAGGGTACCTGAAAGACCAGATGGCTTCACTCTCGTCAATCAGATGCCTGTGATAGGTCTTGCTGCCCCTACTTGCTGAGGTGAGAAAAGTGGGTGGCAGAGAGGCAGGTTTCTTTGCACTGATAAACAAGTTATGAACAACCTTTCTTTAGGGAAAAAAATTGCCTGCTACTGGATAACTTCATGTTTCTGACATTCCTAGCAAATATATTTTCTAACACCACCCTCTAAACCTTTAGATATAATTTTGTCTCATGCTGCTTTTATAATTTTGCTTCATTTTTGTAGATTACCTGACTGAAAGTCAACATATAAAGATAAAATAATAGAAGACATTTCCCCTTTAAGTTCATAAGAAGTTGAAATCATCTGTTTATTAAATTCAGCACATGTCCTTGACTCCATAGAAATATAAGCAAGAAAAGCTTATAGAAAACACTTAGAAAATGGTGGAACTGAATTGACTTAGTGCTTGGGTAAATTTGTAGCTATGCTTTATATTTTTGTACAGAATACACTATTTGCTTCATAATATAATATACTTGGCTAATATAATATAATCTTTTTGCTTCACCCAAGGAACAATTCAGGGGTGGGCTGCTGCAGGTTCACACAGGTTTGGGTGAACCCATAGCTAATGTTATGGCCAGTTTGGTGAACCACCAAATCCCACCCCTGGCCCCACCCACCTCATCCTTCCCATCTGGACCTCCTGGAAGTTCCAGAAATCTAAAAACAGGCCCATTTCTGGCCTCCAGAAGGCCTCCAGAACCCGGGTGAGACCGTTTTTGCCCTCCCAGAGGCTCGAAGAAAGCCTCCAGAGCCTGGGGAATGTGAAAACAATCTCCCCTGCCATGGTGCAGGAGGCCAACTAGGCTATGTCCATCATGGCCACGCCCACCCAGCAACTGGGCAGAGAACCGGTTGAATGAAATTTTTGAAGCCCACCCATGGAACAACTGCCCATTTTGTATAAACATATTAGTTTTTGAATTATCTTGAAAGTTTCAGTCATCTAATGTACAATATGGAGTCTATACTATATTGTGTATAGACTAGCTAGCAACTGGTTATGTCTGACTAGAAATAATTGTGGCTGGTATGGAAGGAATCTGAGACAACTTTGTTTCCAAGATACTAAGCTGAAGTACAGGAATCTCTCTCTCTTATTTTTAGGGAGTATGCAACTATATCTAGAATGCATTGATAACAATATTCCATTAAATTAGGATAAAATTTCAATTTATTGAGATTTATTCTGTCCACCTAAATCCTATAAAAAGGCATACTTCTGAATTCCATAAGTTCATGCCCAATTCCCAAACCATAAGTGACCTCAATGAATCAGAAAGTATTGCATAAATATTTAAAAGGACAAAATAAAGTTATATCTGGAAATATCATATATATTATGTAATAAAATCTGGAATCATTAAGATTATAACAAATATAAAAATGAGGGTTTAACTCTTATAGTATCAAATTAGTAAATTGTATCCATTCCTAAGCTGAATAACATTACCATCTACTGAATTTAACAGACCTCTTTGTGGAGACGTTTAGACAGAATTTCAAAAAAGAAAAAAAAAGCAGAACAGCAATTATTCCATCAATATATAAAATCATTATTAAAGTAATATAAAATTTTTGCTTGTTACTTAATGCAGCCTTCCTCTCCTAAACATTAAAAAAAATAGAAACAATGCTTTTCTTTCAAAAACACATGAGGGAAAAATGGGAAATAAACCATAGATAATTTACAAAAGTACAACTGACTTTTGCTTCTATCATATGTAATAGCCTTAGGGCAGATCAGGCTCATTTGTAGAATGTTATTCAGTTCTTACAAAATAAACACCCTGCTGTTCAGGTTGCATTAAGCTACAATTTTCTCCTGTACTAATCATGTCCCAGTTGGCTGGTCTGTGAATAGTCATGTCTAGCTGTTATCTGTTGTGAAGCAGACATAAATTCAAGAACAACAGAGCTTCAGGAACCATATCTGGCAAGATCTAGAGCTGAATCAACCATACTGAAGATATAATAATACAAAAAATAAAGCAAATAACCTTAGCTATATTATAAAATACAGCTTAAAATACAGTTAAACTTCTGTCCATATAGTTGTTAAACAGTGTGCATACTCACATACAATGTGCATTGGAGTCAGTGGGTTCAGTGAACCATTAATTAAGTCAACTTGTGGTACAATACTCTAAAGCTAATGCATCAGAGACTGGAAGACTATGATTTCCTATGTCATTCATTTTAAACAGACTTAAAAATATGAATAAAGAAATCTATAATGAAAAACTACATCAGGAAACCATACAAACCTTGAAGTGAGCCAGATAGGTTTAGCATTGGTCTTTCTTGCTGGCGAAGTTGAGACCATGAATAAAGGAATGTCCTGAAAGCAACTCAGGTCCTTCTGCTGTGTCTTCACTTTTTCTTTAGGCCTGGATGAGAAATCTGATGTATAAATTGGAAAATTCCCATCCTTATTTTAGCTGTTTTTCACTCTTCCTAGGTATGACAACTCCAGTACACCCATTAATTATATGCCATTTCACCAACTTTGATTTACAATCTAACTCCAATGGCCAGTGATGAGGAGAGAGAGCAGTGCAAGGAACATTACATTTGACAGAAACCTACTGTATGAAGGTAAACGAAGAATTGGAAACAGTGACAATCTTGATTTTCAATGCAGTTATAGAATAGCATTTTATGCTTTGTAGGCCACTAAAGTGGTTCAAAGAGGGACAAAAATAAACATCAGTAAATAATTTTATACCAAAGGCATGTGACAGAACAGCTTTCATCCAAATTGATGTTTAGAAAGACCTCTCATGTAATAATACTGGCAAAATTGTGATGCAATTTGGTATCTTTTTTTCATTAAGCTTTGCAAGGTAGAGAATTGGAAGATAAAAATGAATCCTAGAATATCATCCTTCCTTAACAAGGTGCTTCCAGGTATGTTGGACTCCGACATAAGTGTGATTAGTACTTGAAAATGTCTGACTACAATATAAGTTTCTTCACTGTTATTCTAAGGCAGGGATGGACACTTTGGAACCTACATGTTGCAATCAGCTTTCCAGCTTTTCTGTGTAGTTCAGAAGATCTTCAGAAAATGAATTGAAAACATTTCACAGTATGCTTTTCTATGGATCTAGGAAGGAAAACTGGTATATTATCCTTAATACATCTGTTTAATTATTAAAATAAAATTTAAAGGTTGAGTACTTTCACTCCAGTTCCTACAATGACATGAATATAATATTAATCATGTTATTAAACATTTCATCAATGCCAAGCTTTTCTCAGAAACTTGGGGAAAAAAACATTTTAGTGTCAAGTGATTGTTTTTATTTCTGTGGTAGTTGTGGAATGGTATAATGAGAGCTCTTTCTCATGATCTTCATTTCATATATCAATTTCTCCAATCTATGCAGGTAGAAAACAAGTTCCCACCACAAATTCTTAATATATTGGGAGAAATGAGTCTGTTGCTAAGATGTCATTGACTTTTTTCATATATCTCTATAGCCCTGTTATTTGAGTAATTGAGCACTTTTCTATAAAGAATTTTTTCACTGCACCAGTTTTGGAACTGCATGTTCTCATGCAATTTCTTATGTTTAGTGGCTGAACTTATTGATTTCTATTTCAGCTCCTGTGTAGCCAAAATAATTTAAAAAGCAATATTTATGTTTGTACAATGCAGCTTTGTATGTTTTTGGAAGATACTTTGTGGGAACTCTTGATTCAACCAGCCTCCCAAATCTCACTTGATGTGGTGTTTACTTTCACAAATTTTTAAAGGTGAAGGTGTGGCTTGACAGTTTTTCCTCTGTAGCAATCACTCAGATTTATTTATGTATTTATTCCACAAGGCCAGGCAAATATATCTTCACAATACTGATTCCACTTTCAAATGCATCCAGAGTTTATCTCAGCTGTTTTAATTCTTTCTTGATTGGTATAACTGCAGCCAAGGAAAAAAGTTACTGTGCTTAATTTGTCAAGATTTCTGAATACTGGGATTTATGGTTACATTTCTCTAATATTTAAGCTAGAGGTCAAAATGACAAATAGATTTTAGTCAAATCTAATAAAGAACACTACAGTTTTCTTTTCATTTTGTCAAGTAGACTTCTAAATATTTTAAATAACTTAAGGCAAACAGTAAGTGTAGGATCTCTGTATATTTTCAGATGCTATAATGTTACTAAACCAAAGATAAGAATTTGACATATTTGTTACTAACAAAACTGGTGTATAGAGAAGGAAACAAAAGCGTATGGATAGAAAATCAATTTCAAATCAACCTTTCAAGTGCCATCATAATTGAAGAACAAAGCATGTCAAGGCATTTTCTGTAGGATCTGCCAAATGAAAATGAAATGACAGATAACTTTATTAACAGCAGTAGCTTGATTAGCTATTTGAAATAAATAAGATCAGTATCCACGTGTAAAAAATGTATACTACTCCCAATTTAACTATTTAGAACCAAGTTCAAAACACTTGTCATGATTTTGGTCTTTAAACTATAATGCATGAAGACAAAATATTCTCTTAGGGCTACTGGTTTTGTGTGTAAAACTCTAAATAATAGCAAATATCAGAATTTATATCAGAATTTGGCACCTAGTTCTAGAAGCACATGGTTGTTAGTTACATAGTTTTCAATGAGACATTCTACCAGTTATAGTAATTGGTGCTCTTCATGACATCAGTGGAGAAACAGCAGAGATGACCAACTGATATCTGTTGATCTTTTTTGCTTTTCCTTCCCAGTATTAAGTGCAGCTACAATACTCACCACTGAAGGGAACAGAGCTCTCTTCTCCTTCCTTAAACCATGGCTTGTTGCAGAATTTTGTATTAACTGAAAAACTAGGCATACATTTAGCAGAAATGTGGACACCAAAGCTGTTTAGAAAAGCAAGAACATTGCATAATCTTCAGTCTAAATATTTTTGGGACACTAGCTTTGCCATATAGAGAAAAGAATTACTACTCACGTTCTGCTGGTTAGAAGCCTCTATGTAATTACAGCATATTCTTAGTCATAGAAGAAACTTTTAACATGCAACTGCTGAATAGGTAGGTATAAGACTATCTCCTTCTCTTGCAGATCTTTCTGTTCACTGTAAGAAACTTGTCTCTTTTTCCTTCACATGATATTTACTCACAAAAGCAAATGAACAACTGGTTAGGATTTCAATTTACAGATTGAGATATAGTAATTGCACATGTTGCTTCTTGAGATGATGGACAAGATGATATCTCACAATTTCATATGCAGAGGTGTTGGGGGGAAAGTATCTTCCATCAAATCTGAAGGAAGGTGGTTAGCTTAGGATGTTGAGGTTTTCATGGAATTCTGTGATAGCTTGAATTTTTTTCTGTAGTCTAGGGGAAAAACCTTATCTGCAAGAGTTCCCCCCCCCCACTTCCTCTCCTTTCCCACTTAGTCATTTAGAAATATTGCTGTGGATGTCACCTGAAAGGTGAAACTGGAACAAATGGCTAAATGTATTCAACATTTTTACCCTTAGTCTCTTGACTTGTTAGCTAACATTCAGAAGCCCCAACTTCTTGATCAGGGGGTCTAGGAAGTTGGTGTGGGGTTACAAACAGCTTCTGAGACTTGAAAAAGCATGAGTAGCCCGGCTATCTATCACATAATATATTCTCTAATGCCTTGCTTCTGCCTCCTCCTTCAGCCTATGCCAGGGGTGTCAAACTCACGTCGTCATGTGATGTATTGTGACTTTTTTTCCTTTGCTAAACTGGGCGTGAGTGTGGCCATTGTGTGATGCATCTGGTCCATGGACCTCAGGTTTGACAGCCCTGACCTATGCCATTCAAGACTATTGCCCCACTATAGTAAAAGTTACTATAAGTAGGATTATCCCTGATTTTGAAACCATAACGACAATGGTGAATAGAGATTTGCCATATATAATTAATATTGCTATTGTAGTTGCAAAATTGCTATTTTTATAGCCACTTTAAAGAGTAAAAATGCAGTGAGGCAAAATAAATACTATAATGATCCCATTTCTATCCATTTTTAATAAGTTAGATAGTTAACATTATGGTGCCTCTGAGATTAGGGCTGCCCTAGCTAACTTTTTAGCACAAATGTTCCTTTCTTATATCAGCTGTGTCTCAAATTCATGGACCTTTTCACCCTAAAATAAGACACATCTTTTGATGTAACCAATTCATCAGAGCCATGGTGGTGCAGTAGTTAGAATGCAGTACTGCAAGCTACTGCTGACTGCTGGCTGCCAGCAATTTGGCAGTTCAATTCGCTCTGACTCAAGGCAGCTCAGTCTTCCATCCTTCTGAGGTCAGTAAAATGAGGATTGTTCCCAGATTGTTGGGAACAATATGCTGACTCTGTAAACCGCTTAGACAGGACTGTAAAGCACTGTGAAGCCATGTATAAGTCTAAGTTCATATTGCTATTGCTATCAGAACTCGTCAACACCAACAACTTTTAAAAGGATGTTTTTTCAACTTCCAAACTCTGGAGTTTTGATCTGGGACAAATTAAGAAAAGCAACTATTAGATATCTCTACTTTGTTTGCCTTCACCAATCCTACTATAGCTAATGGAGAAAGATCCTTCAATCATGGCAACAGCTGTATACTATGTCTGAGTGTATTTCATGGAGATTCTGTGAATTGCACTTTAATAGTTTTTAAAGAGGAAGAGAACTGCTATGTATCATATTATGGATATGTACAATTAGATCACATGCACACTTATGGCTCTTTCAGCTGTTCCTAAGGAAGCCATAAGAACTGGAATTCTTTCAAAACTCATGTTTCAGTACTTTTTCTGATAGATTTAAGCTCTTCCATCAGTATTTCAGATATGGAAGCTGACTTCCTGGTTGCAGCCAACCAGGCCTTCTCTGCTTCTGTATTTTTCCACATCTCTCAACAATGGAGGGGAAAGAGAACAGAAGATTTGGGATGTCGCTCTAACCTTCTTTCCTTTTGTTCTCCATTTCTTTTCCCAAATTGTACAATACCTTTACCTGGAAAATCATGGAATCAATTATTAACCAATCCATTATCCTTCACTTAGAGACAAACAACCTACTCTCTAATAAACAATTTGGTTTCAGAAAAAACTATCCTGTAATCTGCAACTCTTACACTGCAAAAACATATGGACTATACAATTCGATCAGGGCAAAGCAATAGACACAATCTACATAGACTTCTATAAAGGCTTTGATTCAGTGGTACACGACAAACTACTACTAAAACTAAAATCTTATGGTCTCTCTGGACACCTACATAACTGGATAGAAGCATTCCTGTCAAACAGACAACAAATGGTCAAAATTGGGAGCATCCTATCAAATTCTGTACCTGTCAACAGTGGTGTCCCCCAAGGCAGTGTTTTAGGACCAACTGTCTTCATACTCTACATAAATGACCCCTGTGATCATAGCAACTGCGTTCTCTTCGCTGATGATGTAAAGCTGTTCAATACCACAGACAATACTACTACCCTCCAAAAAGACCTTGACTATGTATCAGAATGGTCAATCAAATGGCAACTTCAAATCTCAACAAATAAATGCTCTGTCTTACATATTGGCAGAAAAAATCAGAAAATAAAATACAAGCTAAATAGTCAAGACCTTGTTGAGAATCCAAACTTTGTCAAGGACCTTGGAGTACTCATCTCAAATGATCTAAGTGCTAGAGCCCACTGTAACTACATAGCCCAAAAGGCATTAAGAGTTATTAATCTAATCCTACATAGCTTCTTCTCTGGTAATATCACACTACTAACTAGAGCATACAAAATATTTGCTAGACCTATGCTTGAATACAGCTCATCAGTCTGGAACCCATATCATGTATCTGATATTAACACAATTGAAAAAGTCCAGAAATATTTCACAAGAAGAGTTTTCTGTTCCTCTACTCATTGCAGAATACCTTATGCCACCAGACTTGAAACTCTAGACCTAGAAAACCTAGAACTACGTCGTGTCCGGTCTGATCTATATAAAATCATACATTGCAATGTCCTACCTGCAAATGAATACTTCAGCTTCAACTATAACAACACAAGAGCACACAATAGATACAAACTCAAGGTTAAGCGCACCAAACTTGACTGCAGAAAATACGACTTCAGCAACAGAGTGGTCAATGTCTGGAATACTCTACCTGACTCTGTGGTTTCTTCCCCAAATCCCAAAAACTTTAACCTTAGACTGTCTACTATTGACCTCAACCCCTTCCTAAGAGGCCTGTAGGGGGCGTGCATCTTCTTCTTTCTTCTTCTTCTTCTTCTTTTTCTTCAGCGTTTGTCTCGCGCTCGGGCGAGGTCCGCTAATGTCCTTGAGTACTGCTTCCACACCTCTCTGTCTGCCACGTGTGTCGGGTCTGCCTTCGCGATCTCTAGATCGGCCTTGATCGTGTCCATCCAGCGTTGTTTAGGTCTACCACGCGGTCTCGCTCCTCCGACAGTCACCTTCATTACAGATTTGATGATGGATTCTTCCTTGGCGCGGCTCACGTGGCGAACCATTGTAGCCGGGACTGCCTCATGACCGTGGGGATGGGCACGACGTTGAACCGCTTCACGCACTTCTTCGTTCCTGACGCGATCGAGTAGGGTGAGGCCTACCGACCATCGGAGCATTCGCATCTCCATTATCTGGAGTCTGCTTTCGACTTCTTTGGTCGTCGGCCAGCACTCTGCGCCGTATATGGCCACGGGCGCACCACAGAGTTATAGATTTTCGCCTTCAGGCGCATCGGCATCTTCTTGTCACAGAGGACGCCTGTGACGGACTTCCATTTGCCCCACGCTGCATTGATCCTGGCTGCCACCTCAGTTTGTAGTAGGCCTTCTTCCCCAAGAGTAGTTCCCAGGTACTTGAAGGTGGAGGCGCGCGGTAGCTCCTGCCCGTTCACGTGGATGGAGCCTGTCATTTCAATGTCAGTGGTCAGGTATTCGGACTTCTTTAGGTTCAGCCGGGCCCGAACTGCTCGAGGCGGTCGTGCCACTGTTGGACTCGGTGCTCGAGTTCAGCCTTGCACAGGTTGGCCAGGAACACATCATCGGCGTAGAGCAGCGTCCATGAGGCGGGCGTGTACAGGTCGTGTGTAATTGTGTCCATCACCAGAATGAACAGCAGTGGTGAGAGAGCAGAGCCCTGGTGTACGCTGACGGTAATATTAAACTCCTCTGATATCCCAGCTGCCGCTTTACACGGCTTTTGTGACATCTGTATAGGAGTTGGACCCATTGTACGAGCAGCTCAGGCACGCCGTGATCTCGCAGCGCGTACCAGATGAGATCGTGCGGGACTCGGTCGAAGGCCTTTTCCAAGTCTAGGAAGGCGGTGTGGAGCGGGATTTTCTTCTCTCTGTGAGCCTCCATCAGCATCCGCACACCGAAGATGGCGTCGGTGGTGCCGCAGTTCTTGATGAATCCAGCCTGGTTGACGCTGATGTCGACGATGTCCCGAATGCGCTTATCAAGGATGCGTTCAAAGATCTTCATAGTGTGTGACAGTAACCTGACCGGTCTGTAGTTGGAGCAGTCCGCTGGGCTGCCCTTTCCCTTCCAGATCGGAACAGTGGTGCTGCGGTACCAGTCGTGTGGCACTTTTCCCGTGGAGACGATGTTGTTGAACAGCTCGCACAGCCACAATGCCGAGCCCGGTAGTGCCTTTTTCCAGAAGTCGGCAGGGATGTCATCTGGTCCTGTTGCCTTACCGTTTTCATGGCCTTGATGGCGTCGGCGACCTCGCTGGCATAAATGCCTGAGACTGGGCCTTCAACTGGGTCACCTCGCGGGGTTTGTGGGTGTGGGAACTCCTCGGTGGAGATCTTCTCGAAGTATTGCCGCCACCTCTCCGCAGCGTCTCTGGGGTTGACGATCAAATTTCCCCTTTCGTCGTTGATCCCATGAAACTGGTCAATGTCCAGGGTCTTCCTGTGTCTGCTTTTGGCTAGGCGGTAGATCTCATTCTCGCCTTCTCGCGTGTTCAGCTTCTCGTAGATGTCATCGTAGTGGGAGCTTCTGGCTGTCGCTACTGCTTTCTTGGCTGCCTTTTTGGCCGCCTTGTATTCGCAGAGCTTCTCGCTGGTCTTGTCCTGAAGAAAGGCCTTGTAGAGCCATTTCTTCAGGTGTACGGCATCTTGTACTTCCGGTGTCCAGAGCCATGTATCTCGTTCGATGCGTCTCCGTCCTGGCTTGGTGCAACCAAGCTGTTGGCAGCCGGCAGTGTGAACAGTGCTCTTCAGCATGGACCACGCTTCCTGTGGCCCGTCGACCATCTGCAGGAACTGCTCCGGTTTGATGAGGGGTCCCGCCATCTTCTTCTGGTTCCACCACTTGATTCGTGGCTGGTCTGCATTCCTTTGTCAATCCTGGTCTTGGGCTTGCTGATCCTGATCTTCGCCATCAGCGGCCTGTGCTGACTGCTCGATTCGTACGGGTACACCTTGGCGTTGAGCACGTTTTTAGCGGCTCTTCATCGTACGATGATGTAGTCGATCTGTGTGTGGTGGCTCCCGTTTCTGCTATGGTAGGTGAGGAGTTGAGATTCTCGCCTAATGAAGCAGGTATTCGTGATGGTCATATCATGGGAGTCGGCAAAGTCCAGGATCCTCTGGCCATTCTCATTCGTATCGCTCTGTGCCGTGCCCACCGTGGCACTGGTGTCCGTTTTTGTCCCGCCCTACATGACCATTCAGGTCGCCCGAGATGATGATGTCGTCTTCGTGTGGGATCTGCCTGAGTTGGATGTCGAGCAGTTCCCAGAAGGTATCCTTCACCTCGTGACATCCGGTCTGAGGGGCGTAGGCGGACAAGATGTGTAGGCGCTGCCTCTCGGTCGCCACGAAGATTATCATCAGTCGTTCTGTGAGGCGCTTAACTTCTGCGACGGAACTTTGCCAGCTTGGACTGACAACCACAGCTACACTGCCACGGTTTTCCTTACAGCTGGTGTATATGATCTTGTAGCCGTCTATAGTCGTAGCCTTGTTGCCCTTCCAGCGAGTTTCCTGGAGGCAGCAGATGTCCAGCTTCCTGTCCCGCATGGCCCTGACGATCTCGGTCGAGCGTCCAGTCAGCGAATTCACGTTCCAGGTGGCCACCTTGAGCGTCTGGCAGTCCTCTGTTCCCCGCTTGCGTTTTTTCACACGGAGCGGGTAGTCTCCGTGCGCATCGGACCCGGACGCGGTCGCCATAGCTTTCTCACACGGTGCAGGTGCGCCGTGCTTTCGCGTGGACCATTTCGTTGATTTTTGGCGCAGGTCAATGGTCTCCTGCACCCGTCGGTTCCCCCGAACGCGGTAGCATTGGACGTGTGTTTTGTAGTGGACTTTTCCACCATGTTGATGCGGCATTTGAGTACTCCAGCCGGCCTGTCGCGTGGGCCTGTCGTCGGAGGGTCTGCTCTCAGTTACGGTCAGCGTTTGACGGCTTCGCGCATCCAGGGGACACCACTTGGAGGTGGCAGACCGCTCGTCCCCCAAACTGTAGGGGGCGTGCATAAGTGCACCAACGTGCCTACCATCCCTGTCCTATTGTTTTTTATTTTTCTTATAAGTATCTATCTCATGTATTCAAAACTATATTTATTTTTATACCTGTATCTTGTAAGTGATTGACAAATCAAATAAATACTAAATACTAAATAAAATGCATTGTTGTTCATCCTGATGGCCTTGTATTCTTGATAAACGTGGAGCATGTTTTAACAGGAAAACTAATAGGAAAACTAAACATAACCAAATAAAATTTTTTTACTTGATTTAATTAGTAAGGAGAAGCTTGGGGTTATGTTTCTCTGCCTCATTTCCCTCCTGCTTATCTTTTTATTTTGTACCTAGAAAACTCTCATCTGACCACAGTGAGTGAAACTGGCTTCTGGTTTCCTCCTTTTTCTCAGGCAGATTTTTCTTCCCTCTTAGCTGAAGTGTTATTATTTCTCAGAGCTTTTAGTAGACTACAAAACTAATGTGGATGTTAATTACATTGTAAGCAACCAGCTGAGATGCATTAGCAAATCGCTCAAGGGAAAAAGGAAAGATTGTGTGTGTGACAGACTTTGAATGTGTGAGAGAGAAATCTAAGGCACTTTCACACCATCCCTAGCCAATCTAATTAAGAATTTGCAAATATTAAATAGTCCATCTCCCCAATGAAGGCAAAAAAAATGCTTTCATTCAGTCCTCATTCAGAATGACTTCATCTAAACTGCTGGGTGACCGGCTGAATATTCCAGAGCCTTTTGATTGGTAAACATAGTCAGTTCTGAGTGGACTCTCTATAGAAAATTCAAGACCTCAGCCTCTGGCTGTCAATATCCAGCTTGGCCTCTTGCTGCTTTGTTATGGGAGTCAGACTAGAGGTTATTTGCTTTATTTAGTAAGGCTCAGCCTGGCTTTTCAAGATATATGCATAGCCTCCTCATTGCCAGCCTAGACCAAACAAGGTCAACTAATTCTGCTCTATACAGATTCTTCAGTCCATATGATCTATTTGGTAGCAAAGAGTGAGATTTTTCTGATTTATTTTTTTTTGCTGCCTTGCAGTATCATCCAGACTTTTGCACCCCAAATCTGATAACCATAACCATGACCAAAGAAATAACCATGTCATTTAGTTGAGAAGCAGTAAAAGAATGCAGTTTTAATGACTTTTTTAAAATAGCCAAATCCAAGCCTACTTCACGTTTCATGCTCTCTCAACCAAATGCCAAAGAAATTATCAGTGACTGGGTCACTGAAGGGTGAATTTTGGCTTTGCAAAAGGCAGGTTTTAAAAGAATTCATGCTTGCTGCTGATCAGTTTTCTGTCAGGCTCCTGGGAGTTTCCAGTAGAGTGGTACTGGCATTCATTAGCCTGAACTCCTGAGTAAAAAAGAAACGGCAGCACCCAAGAGTTCATTGTAAGCAAGGGAGGGGCCTAGTTCACCTAAAGTAATCCATTAGGCTGACAGGACAATCATCAGAGGGTTTCAGATGTTATATATTCTGAAGGGATCAATATTTATAGCTTACTCAAGGTAAAAATAACCTTAAAATCAAAATAGCTAAAGGAGATTTAACTCTTTTTACTTATTGTGTGGAGACAAGATGAAGACCATATTGAAAGGATATGGAGCAAAAACTTATCAAGTATGTTTGTCCTACAGTTATGGATGAGTGGGTAAAGATGCTAAGTAAAATGTCAACTTACGTGTACCAAGGCTTTAGTTTAAAAACAAAAACAAGATTGAATCTGGAAGCCTGAATTTGGTGTATATCATAAACATTCCAAAAGCAGAGCATAATACCAAATGCTTCCAGTAGTTACCTAATTGTGCAAATAGAGATCAACCATCAAAGGTAATACATAAGAAACTATGCAATATGATTTAGATTTATGACTTCAATGTAATGTTGATAATACAAATTTTTCGGTTGGGTACTTCTTTTCTGAAAGCATACATTATTATTGCAGGTTGGGGAATTTTGGGAGTTGAAGTCTACATGTCTTAAAGTTCTCCTAGAATGTGAATGTGAATCATAACTTTAACCATAAGTACTTCTTGGTAGTGAGAAATTCTCAGAATATGCAGCAGTATTAATTATCTAAGATACAATTTACCACTTTATAAAAGGTAACAATCATATTTCCTAAAGATTTCAAGAATTATAAAGTTGAAACCATGATCGTTAAGCATAGCAGGGTACTCAATGATGAAAATATATGATAAATTTATAGCAAAGGGTAAAAAAGAATCCCAGCAACTGTTTACATCCAAATTTGACTAAAGTTGTACAATGACTTTAAACTTTTGCATTATAATTTTTAAAGGTTCTTTCTAGGAAACATGGTTTTAAAAGCAGCAAGCAGCCAGGGACTTTCTTTTCCTAGCTTCAGGAACAGTAACTTACTACGTGGGATAGTGTTGCAATAAATCCATCAACCACATCTTGTGGTTTTATCACCAAGTTCAGAACACAAAAGCAAGGTCACTAGAAGCATAGTATCCACAGGAGTAAATAAACTTAAAATACAAGCCAGGTTCAATACCAGGTATTTATTTGTAGTAAAGATTCAGTTGAATTTGAATTCTAGGCTAACCTCCACGGAACAACATTGTTCAGTAGCGTTTTGTCCTTCTTACATTACTTGCTAACTATAAGAAGATCTTTTTAACCCACTGCTATGATCCTGGTTAGGCTTGGTTTCCTTCAGCAAATTAGTCTGAACTAGCTCCGCTTGCTTCAGCTGTTTGTTAGCACAGGCAAGCACTTCTACATGTGCCTTCTAACTTTTGATAAATACATATACTGGAATCTTGAGCATAGGTGGACTTAGCTTCCTGTCTGTGTCAAAATGTGTTGGGTCAGAGAGGACAATAAGTTTTGCTATTGGCTTAGCATAGTACTCAAATTTGGAAGTGCAAGAATGGAACTTGGGATGCTTCCTTTATAACACTAGGCTGAAGCTGCCGTACCTTACTTGGTCAGTCCACACTATGGCCATTGCAAAGAAGGCCCAACTCCACCTGCACTTTCTGAGGTTGCTGAAAAAGAGTGGTCAGGGTAAAAAGTTGCTAGTTACTTTTTACTGTTCTACCATCGAGAGCATTTTGGCATACTCTGTAACGGTGTGGTATGCTGGATGCTCTGTAGTGGATAAGAAGATGCTCCAGAGAGTTATAAACACAGCACAAAAAAATCATCGGTTGCTCTCTTTCTTCTTTGGAAGAGATTGCAAAGACCAGGCTCTTCTCTAGAGCACTAAAAATCTCCACAGACCATTCTCATCCTGGACATTCATATTTCGAACTGTTACCATCAGAGAGGCATTATAGGTGTCTTAAAATGAGGACTAATAGACTGAGAAACAGTTTCTTTTCCAAGGCAATAATTGTCTTGAATCAAACAATGCATATGTGATTTAGCCCTATGTATATAGTGGCATTTTTAAACTATCTAACTTACTATATGTTTTAGATAGGTTTTAAACTAGGTTTTTAATTATTATTATTTTAATTATTTTAATTTTTAAATACTCTGTAGTGTGATTGTGATGTGGTGTTTGGGGCACTTTGCTGGAATAGCTTTCAAATTTCATTGTATTTATAGAATGCAATGACAATAAAGGTATTCTATTCTATTCTATTCTATTCTATTCTATTCTATTCTATTCTATTCTATTCTATAAATCGTCATCAGTATGCTGCGTGCACAGAAGCAGCCTTTGAAAAAGGACTTTTTTTCCTGCTTTTTAAACTGCTCTTCAGAGCTAGCGGTTCTACAGAGGTGGACAGAACTGGTAGAAACCCACCCCTGGATACGCCCTTTTCCTCAAGTGAGGAAAACTGATCTTGAGGTATGACATGTTTTCAGTTTCTCTCTTAACCAACATGATTAATAGCTAAGAGTGCTCTTCTAAATCTGTGAAATTTTAGTGTACAGCCTCATAAGTACCCACTGAGATTGATTAATGCAATAACTGAGAATGAGGATAATCCAGCTAATAATCAAAGAGAAAGCAAATTTGCTTAGAAAAATAGTCCACAGTCACCAACCATTTATTACATGCATATTGTACATCATATGTAGCAACTCAATCCTGCATACTTGCAGGTTGATCTGAGTTCAATAGGACTTTACAATTGCAATCTTAAGATCAGTTTACACATTATAAGGGTTTTTTATAACAGTTCTTGTGCAGTATTTTTAGAATGGAATGTAGCCTTTCCATCTCACATTTCTATTCTCAGCTGGATACCAATTTAACTAATTGATTAATCAATACAGTTTTCCCTAATTGGTTAAACAATGTATGCTCAGTTGTTTTACCATGTCCAAGAAGTTTGGGGAAGTGACCTCTGTTTTATTAGTAACAGAGCAAATGGAGGATTGGAATAGAAACATGATCAGAGCTGGAAATGTTAAGCAATCTACTATTTCTTTTACTTATGTTCAGATGCAGTGATTCCAAGCCAAGTTCAACTTCTGGCTACTTCACAGCCATGGCTAGGCAGTTTTCTTGGTGTTGGTATGCAGGTATCATATAATTGTCTTCTTTTTGGACTCTTTTTCAGAGTCCCAGCCCTATTATTCTATGGTGACTTCTCATTCTAATATTTCACCCTTCTTGGAATGTTTAATTTTAAAAGAAAACATTAAGGAAACATTCAAATTTTTGAACTTTAATTAAAGAATTACTTTCCTATATTATTTGATATTGATTTTAAGGATTTTATCATCATAGTTCCGCCTAGTTCAAAGATTTTTCCACTCTGTAAACAATAATGCATTCTCTATTTTGTGTTCTTTTTATATAGTTATCACAAATTGCTATAAAAACAAGACATTTCCATGGAATTGTTAGCAGTGCTAACTAAAAGATACCATTCTTGTCTAATGAAAGGGCAATCAAGCATACACCTCACATTCATGGTCAGCCAACTGTATCTGAGTTTCAATTTCAGGGACACCAAGCAGGTTGTTACTGAAGGAATCCATCTTCCAACAGCTCTGACTGAAATTATATCAAGCCTGGGATAGTCTAGAGGTGGATTTTGTTATGTCTTTGGGACTGGTTGGTGTTCCCAACCAGGTCCGTTCTTTAAGCGGGAGCACCAGCAGCTCCCATTGGTTGGCTCCGTTTGACAGTCGATTATAAAAGCCGGCTGTCGGGCTGAGCCAGCCGTTGTTCGCTGGCAAGTCTGCCTGTTAGCTGGCAGACACGACAACCATTTATTCCTTGAATAAAACCAGTTACTTGTATGCTCTGGTCTAGCCTCTCATTTCCCTCGATCTACAACACTGGCGACGAGGATGGGATCGGCAGGCTAGCCAGAAGCACTCATTCAAAGAGCTGAGAATCACGCTACCAGAATCACCGCGCTGAACCGCAGCCGTATCGCTCGCAGAGAGCTCGGGCTCAGATCGCTGCTGTCTGAGAGTGAAAGTCACGAGCGTTGTAGCCGCTCGAGTTAGAACGCTACAGTTAGTGAAAGTTGGGCGCTGAAGCCGCAGCCGCCCGCGCTCGCAAAGGAGCGCGAAATTCAAACCGCTGCCGTTTGAATTCAAACACTGGAGTGAAGTTCGGCACTGTAGCCACAGTCGCCAACGCTCT
Organism: Pseudonaja textilis; assembly: GCF_049901715.1. Lineage (NCBI taxonomy): Eukaryota > Metazoa > Chordata > Lepidosauria > Squamata > Elapidae > Pseudonaja > Pseudonaja textilis. The sequence continues at coordinate 37,600,614 of NC_141993.1, forward strand.
CTAGGGAGCGTGAAAATTCAAATTGCTGTCAGTTACGGCACTATAGCCATAGTCGCCAACGCTCTCCAGGGAGCGCGAAATTCGAATTGCTGTCAGTTACGGCGCTGTAGCCACAGCCGCCAAACGCTCGCAGAGAGCGTGAAAATACAAACTGCCTTCACAAAGGCTGGAGTCACTGAGCGAGTTTAGGGCGCTGTAGCCACAGCCGCCAACGCTCACGGTTAGTGTTAAACCAGGGCCACGAACACCCAGAGAGACAGACCAGTCTGCTAAGAGACTGAGGGATCCAGAATGAATGTCAATCCGGCATTCCCACCATTCAAGCCCGATGAGGAAAAATGGGATTCGTATAAGAATCGCTTCAACCATTTTATTGATGCCATCGGTTTGGCTGATGCTGCGGAGCATAGGAAGAAATCCTACTTCCTCAGCTACTGTGGGGCTGCAGTCTTCGATACCGCCACAGCACTTTTCGCACCACGAGAGATGAGGAACGTCCCGTGGACTGAGCTGCTGGAAACACTTTCCAACCACTACTCACCGAAACCGTCCCAGATCGCTAGACGTTTCGCGTTTAGAATGAGGAAGCAAGCCGAGGGGGAATCCATCAATCAATACATGGCCACCCTGAGGACAGCAGCTCTACATTGTGAGTTTAAGAACTATTTGGACGATATGCTGCTCGACCAACTCGTCTGTGGGGTAAGAGATCTAAGGCTCCAAAGACGTTTGCTGGCCAGAAAAGATTTAAATCTCGCCCAGGCCGTTGAGGAAGCCTTAGCTGCTGAACTCTCAGCCCAATCAGCAGCCGAGATCCAGGGCACCGCACCCAAGCCCAGCACTTCCTCCATCCACTCTGAAGAAGTGGTGGGTGAAGATGACCCTGCAGAATACTCTGACATTCATCGTCTCAAGCCGATGAGACAGCCGCAGGTAGGAGCGAGGCAAAGAAACAACAGTGGCCCAAAACAAACACTTTTGTGCCTAACCTGTGGAGGTTCCCATTCCCGGGCATCTTGCAGGTTCAGAAACGCCAGCTGCCACAACTGTCACAAGAAAGGTCACCTCGCAAGAGTCTTCCAGGCAGCGCGCGTTTTTCCACAAAAATCTCTTTCTTCTCCTGGTTCCCAAAGGCAAGTAGAGAACTGCTATACTTGCTACCACGCTAACCACACATGTCATACCCCCAATAAAATTACACTTTCTGTCTTCTTAGAAGGTAAACCCTGCCGCATGGAGGTAGACACGGGGTCAGCGCTCTCAATCATCTCCTGGGACACGCTTAAGAAGATCCAGCCCAGACTGACAAGGAACCAGCTTCAAAAGTGCCATCTCACCTTGAGGGACTACCAAGGAAAGAACATCCCGGTCCTTGGGAAAGGCAAGTTCCTTGTTAAATTCCAAGCCTTCAAAGGCCATTTGCCTTTAGTGGTTGTTAATGGTGCCCTCCCTAGTCTTTTGGGATTGGATTGGTTTCCCTCTCTTGGCCTTAGTGTAACAGGGATCCATGCTGTCTCAACTTCGGATGTTGACTCCTTATTCTCAGACTATTCTGACGTTTTTAGTAGCGAGTTAGGCTGTTATAATGGCACTCCCATCTCCTTCTCAGTAGACCCCCAGGCAGTTCCCGTCCGCTTAAAACCACGTAGAGTACCTTTCGCCATCCGCCCCAAATTGGACGCGGAACTAGACAAGCTCCTCAAGCAAGGGGTGATAGAACCCACTGATTTCGCTAAGTGGGAGACCCCCATAGTCACCCCACTTAAAAAAGACGGTAATTTAAGAATTTGTGCTGATTACAAGACATCAATTAACCGTTATCTACAGGTTAGCGCATACCCTGTTCCAGTCATTCAGCACCTGTTACACACATTCGAACCTGGCAACATTTTCGCCAAACTGGACATGTCACAGGCATACCAACAGTTCCCTGTTGATAATCAAACGGCTGACTTACAGACCATAGTAACACACAGAGGGGCGTTCAGGTGTAAACGTCTCCAGTTTGGCGTAAGTGTAGCCCCAGGTATTTTCCAATCACTGATGGAACGAATTCTCCAAGGCCTCCCTGGCGTAGTTCCATATTTCGACGACATTTTGGTCTCAGCCAGGGACAGACCCCAACTCATCCAGAGAGTCAGGGCAGTATTAGAGAAGTTCAGGCAGCATGGCCTCAAACTAAAACGGGAGAAGTGTGCCATCGCCACTAGACAGGTGGACTTTCTAGGATACAGGCTAGACGCCTCAGGCATCCACCCAGTGGAATCTAAAGTCAAGGCCATCCACGAGGCACCCACGCCTACCAACAAAACCGAGTTACAAGCCTTCCTGGGGTTATTGAATTTCTACGCTTCGTTCCTCCCACACAAAGCCTCAGTCGCTGAACCGCTGCACAGACTCTTAGATAAAAACTCACCATGGCACTGGGGACCCAAAGAAAACCATGCATTTAAGGCAGTCAAATCTCTACTCACCTCTGAGGCTGTCTTAATCCAATTTGACCAACGCCTTCCCTTGGTCCTAGCCGCAGACGCATCCCCTTCTGGGATAGGAGCTGTCTTAAGCCACAGACTCCCCAATGGCTCCGAGGCACCAATTGCCTTCTTTTCAAGAACTTTCTCAGTGACTGAATGTAATTACAGCCAAATAGATAAAGAGGCCCTGGCTGCAGTAGCAGCAGTCAAAAAATTCCACGAATTCCTATTTGGGCACCATTTCAAACTCATTACCGATCACAAGCCGCTTCTAGGACTGTTATCAGGGGACAAGCAAACTCCACAGGTATTGTCACCCAGGATGACTAGATGGACCTTGTTCCTGGCGGCTTACTCGTACAAACTGGTCTATCGTCCCGGAAAGAATCTGAGCCACGCAGATGCCCACAGCCGCTGTCCCTTGCCGGCCCCAGTCGAGGACCCAGCTCCTGTGCATGCTATTTTCGAGGTCAACGAACTTAAGCTGCCAGTGACTGCAGACGACATCGCGGCACATTCAAAAAAGGACAAAACAATCGCCCAGGTTCTGGACTGGGTGGGGAGGGGGTGGCCGGAAACTAACTACTCAGTTGATTTCACCCCATTTAAAACTCGCCAGCAGGAGCTTTCTAAGTTGCAAGGATGCTTGTTGTGGGGTACCAGAGTCGTCATCCCAACCACCCTTCGCATACCCATCCTGAAGGTACTGCACGAGGGCCATCCGGGCATCGTACGGATGAAGGCGTTGGCTCGCAGTTACGTCTGGTGGCCCGGGATGGACGATCAGATCGCCAAGTGGGTAAGCTCTTGTCGACCCTGTCAGGAATTTAGGGCAGCCCCGCCAGCCACCACACCCACCAAGTGGGAAAGTGCCAATGCCCCATGGTCACGGCTTCACATCGACCTGGCCGGGCCAATGCATGGCAAGACTTTCTTGGTGGTCGTGGACTCGTATTCTAAGTGGATAGATGTGGCCTTACTTCCCACGACCACCACCCAGGCAGTTGCTAAAGCCCTGACTCGTTTTTTCGTGACTCACGGACTTCCTGACACACTGGTCTCCGACAATGGCCCCCAGTTCACTTCGAGTGAATTTAGCAGGTATGTCACCAATCTGGGCATCAGACACGTCCTCACGGCCCCCTTTCACCCTGCTAGCAACGGGTTGGCAGAGAGAGCAGTTAGATCGGCTAAGGAGGCACTGGCCAGGTTCAGCCAAGAAGACTGGCATTCTAAACTGTCTCGTTTCCTCCTAAGCCAGCATACTACACCTTGCACAACGACGAACAAGTCCCCGGCCGAACTGTTAATGGGGAGACGCCTGAGGACTACCTTAGACTGGCTACACCCCCACTACTGCCCAGACACCCCTTTGGGGTCTGACAGTCTGGTCAGAGATTTTGCATTACAGGACCTAGTCTTTGCTAGGAACTATGCGGAGGATCCTCTGTGGGTGCCGGGGAAGGTCGTGGCTGTCACAGGTCCGAGATCCTATCGGGTCCAGCTGGAAGACGGTCGCGTGTGGCAGAGGCACCTGGACCAACTGAGGAGGCGACGGAGCGGTCTGACCAGCTCAGAGCCATTTCCACCGGACAGTGTTCAAGTTCCCCACCAGAGTCCAGTCGAGAGTTTCCAAAGGGACCAGCCATTCCCAACAGAGCAGAGGGAGCCGGCAGTAGACCGGGACTGCTAGCCTGAGACTCCACCACTACCACCCAGCGAGGTCACCGGCCATTCGGGCAGAGACTGTTCTCCAAGCCAGCCCGAAGGCAGGGACTTTCCCCGGGTCCAAGATCCAGCGCCGAGTCAAGCTCGCTACCCAACGCCCTCTGACCAGGGCCCCACGGACTCGTTGCCACCCAGTGGCTCTCCTGAGCTACGACGCTCCGGTCGCCAACACAGACCACCGGCGTATCTCAGGGACTATGCATGTTCCCATCTAGGGGGAAGGGGTGTTATGTCTTTGGGACTGGTTGGTGTTCCCAACCAGGTCCGTTCTTTAAGCGGGAGCACCAGCAGCTCCCATTGGTTGGCTCCGTTTGACAGTCGGCTATAAAAGCCGGCTGTCGGGCTGAGCCAGCCGTTGTTCGCTGGCAAGTCTGCCTGTTAGCTGGCAGACGCGACAACCATTTATTCCTTGAATAAAACCAGTTACTTGTATGCTCTGGTCTAGCCTCTCATTTCCCTCGATCTACAACAGATTTCCAGTGAGCAAAGCAAAGCAGACATTTCTGAAGAAATAAGGACATCATTGCAGTTAGAGGGGCAGCCAGACTGATTTCTGCTGATCAAGGAGATAAAGGAAAGATCATGGAATTGTGCCACTTGCACTGCAGACATCTGCTTTTAAGCAGAGGTTGGATTCAAAAATCCCAGCAACCAGTTTGCTGCCCAGTTGCTGGGTGGGCGTGGCCATGGTGGGCATGGCCTTCCAGAACTTCTGGCTTCCAGTGAGCCTTCAGAGCCTGGGGGAAGCCTTTTTTGTCCTCCCACGGGTCTGGAGGCTTCCCCCAAGTTTCTGAGAGGGTGAAAATAGCCTCTCCTGGGCTCTGGAGGACTATTGGAACAGGCCCATTTGTGACTTCTGATTTTCCAGGAAAGCCATTGTTCACCCTCCCAAGGGTCAAGAGGCCTCCCCCTGGCCTCTGGGAGGGAGAAAATGGCTTCCCCTGGGCTCTGGAGGCCCTCTGGAAGCTGGAAACAGGCCCATTTCTGGACTTCTGGAAGGCCTGTATTCCCCCTCCAAGAGCCTCTGCATAGACCCTGCACTTACCTCCATCAAAAATGGGCCATGTGGAGGCTCCTGGGAGGGGTGCGGTGAGGTAGGTGGGGCCAGCCAGTCAGTTGAAATACTGGTTCGGTGACTCAGATGTAACTTTAACATCCAATTCACCTGAATGGGTCCAAACCGATAGAATCCTATCCCTGTTTTTAAGTAAACTACAGGAATTGAGGTTTCTGCAATCAGCTTGTGGGTTGAGTGTGCTAAGGGATTTACAAGTGCACAGTTAAAGTTTAAGAACATTTTTTTAAAAAACATTATTGGTTTAAACAGCAAGAGGATGATTACAACATTGATTTTGGAAATTTATAAATACACTAAAAGTCAAGATGGATTTCCATGGGAAAATGCTGTTTGAATTCTAAGAAGAGAACATGATGGGATAGGAATTTGAATGTTTGATTACTAGAGGGAACCAGAATAAATAAAATTTACAATTAAAGGAGAACACACTTAAATTTGACTTACTAACATAAAATGAAGCAAATGAAACCGGTTCATATCTTAATAATTAAAAGGAAAATACAAGTAGCAAAATAAAAGAGTGAGTTGGTTAATTTCCTTATATTTGATTTAAAAAAGATCTGTTAAAAGTACGGAACAATTTTATGAGAATGACGAAGATAAGTTGTTAAATTGCTTATACTGGTTTCCATTTATTTACTGCTGGTCAAATTCATACTCCTGCCCATCTCAGAAACAAGTGACTTTTGTTATGCAATGCATAGCAAGACTAAAAGCTATTAATATATAAAAAGAATTATTATTAAAAATCTTAAAAGTAAACATAAGTTTTAGAGAACAAACATGAAGCTAAGAAGCTATGAATTAATAACAATGCAACTACTTCAGTATCTCACTTTTCTTCTGCACTTTCCATTTTTTCTTTTTCTTTCAATAGATTGTATTAGTTTTATATGTCAACTGTAATTTTAAAAAAATTATATAATACATAGGATGTAAAGATATCTGGTTTTAGATCAGGGGTGTCAAATTTGCAGTTCATGGCCCAGATGTGTCATGCGCACTGGCCATGCCCATTCCCAGTTTAGCGAAGGGGGAAAAAGTTGCGATACTTCATGTGACGATGCTGTGTCATCGTGACTTTGACATCCCTGTTCTAGATCAAATTGCATAGGATTATAATTTTAAGATTTTGCTTTTTAAAAAAGGTATGGTATTTATTATTGAATTGGCCCCTGAATAATTAACACTACCTCTTCACCTAATTACTTTTTTCTGCTTTTTGTAGTTTTTTTTATCATTTTAAAGTTTTAAATACTAACATTAATATTAATTTATACATGTTGTATGCTGTTTAGAGTCACTTGACTGTGACATGACCAGCTACATAATTATGAATAAATAAATAAAACTGTGCTTCTGAGATCTTTTTTTTTATTTAAAACAAATTTTATTGATTTTACAAAACAATATACAAACAAACAAAACATAAAATATGATGACATAAGAAATCTTTTTCTAAAAAAACCAATACAACATCTTATTTAAAGACAGAATTATTCCAAGTTATCACATTTCCATACAAACACAATTTAATATATATATTTACCTTATCTGTTCATCTTCATATCTTATCCCGAACTTCTCTTTATTACTTCCTTTCTTTCTATTTATTCAAATTATATCTCTTTAACTTTAGATTGTATACATTTTTTATATCCATCTGTCTTATACATTTTCATTATTCTCTTCCAATACAAAAACAGACAAGACATAAAACATAAAACCATGAAACATCTTTTCTGAAAGTTGCTTGATCCCGGGTTAAAACTCATCGTACAGACACCACTTCAAAAATCATGTTCCTTTTATATATCATTCCATATCTTATTACCATTTTCCATTTTCTATATAGCTTCTTCTTTTTTTTAACTCTCTTAGTTTTATTCTACTTATCTCAGTTCAAATCATAATACTTGTCATTCTTTGTCTGTTCTCAACTATCCATTCATCTTTTCTCTTTAAACAAAACCTCTCCTGTACACTGATTGAAGTATGACGCCTTTAACTCTTTCCCCTAACCTAATAATACTTAATATCACACATAACTTGTATTGGGATTCTGTTTAGCACATCCTAAAGTTACACAATATATTATATAGAGAGAAAAAGAAAAAAAGAAAGAAAGAACAACAATAACAAAGAAACAAATTTATAAATATATAATATAGCTAGTACCCCTGTCATTGCCATTTTAATCATACATATTAATACTCATTTATATCTTAAACATTTTATTCTAAAAATGCCTATAATAACACAATCTTATGTACCTTACAGAATCCCTTTTTCAATTAGATTTACCCATTGTCTCTAAATAAATTTTGTTTCTTTAAATCTTGCTTCCCATCGTTGAGACTTCTCACCCCTTCCTTTCTCCCTTGCTTATTCTTTTCCTTACCCTTTTTACCCCTTTGTCTCTCCACCTCCCTTTTCTTCTTCTGCTTTCCCCCTTTCTGTTGTTTTCTAACCTTATATCCACCTTTCAACTCATTTTTATCTTTTTTGGTTGTTTTTTTAGGTTTTAAAATCCCTTTTTCCTTTTCCTCTTTCTTCTCCTCCCCAAATAGGATCACATGTTCATCAAAGATGATTTCTTCTTTGTCCCAATTATCCTGCTGCGCAATCAATTCTCCATAGGAATGCACCGCCATTTCTAGAGATTGAAAAAGAATATCCAAAGTATCTTTCCAGTCTTGTTCTTCCTTTTTATATTTTGGATATTCAGTTTTAGATTCATCCAAGGATGATGCCATTATAAAGAGGAAAAATCTTTCCCAAAATAACCACCCGAGTGTTTTTAAACAAAGAAAAAAGATTTCCCAAAAGATCCAAAGTCACCAAACAATCCAGACAGACTATTTCTTTTAGCACTTTTTCCCTTCTTCCATTTCTTTTTCTGGGGTTGCTATTAAATCACAAAATTCCAATTAAAATATGTCTTTTTGAAGTCTTATTAATGTTCAAATGGCTCTTTAAAATTCTAGGCAGTCTGCTCCTTATTTTCAAATTCTACTTCAATTTTTTTCCTCTCCCTTCCCACTCACAGCAAAAGAAAAAATTTTCTTTAAATATTTAGAAATCCATATCCCTTTGGCATTAACATAGTCTTTAGCATTTAGCATACCTTCAATGCGGTTTTCCGATTTCTCTCAAAGCTGTTCCGTTTGGAAGGAGAGTGAAAAGAAAAAAAGTTTTCCTTTTAATATCCATTCGCTGCTTACTCAGTCTGGGAACAATGTGTCTTTAGTAGGTGTTAATTACCAGGATACTTTCACTGTTCCTTTGTCCCAGTCAGCAAAGATCACTTTCACTTCTTCACAAGCTCCTTCAGCACTTTCTTTTTCCGGCTGAGCTCTTCTATGTGGCAGCCATTAGAGACCGCCGCTCAGCTGCCTTCGGAGAGGGAGATTTAGCCGGCTAGGGAAGGGAGATGCGATGTCTCTCGCCCCTGCCAGAACGCCCCAGTCTTCACCACCTTCTACAAAGGTGGCTTAGCCCCGAAGCCAAATGGCTCGGGGCACTCAGGCAGTGAACACAGGCAGGGATCGCGCACAGTCACGGATTCCTGCCTGCACCGAAGTGCCACAAGCCGGAAGCGTCTCTTCTGAGATCTTTTTATGGAAGATATGTCAAATTTGAAGAAACCTTCAATATGAGTTCTGGTTACTATTTCATGATTTCTCTTTGTGCAATGTTACTCTTTTGAACTTTTCAAATCAGAAGCTATTTTATCTTGTCCATACTTTGAGCAATTATGAACAAAACTCCACACATAATATCAACCCTACTTGACTTTTTTTTGCACTACCAACTTCTTTGACTAGAAGTGCACATATATGCGGCTTCAGATACTGAAAAATTCTCTATGCTTTGAGAAAATGTTTTTTGAAGGAAAAATAAATAATTTTCTTCAGCTATCAAACAGAGAGATAAGCATATTTAACTAAGAAGAAAATTCAAATCAATATTTCATATCCCTTAAAATTTTATGCCAAATTGCAACATGAGTTTTCTTCAAGAATGAGGGTTGAATGCTTTAAATGTCCTGTGAAGAGCATTCATACACACACAATGCCAATGGGACATCTGCTGACCTTTGTTAAACATTAAGCTCTGATAAGAATTTGAAGACCTGAATGTGCTTCTAAGCGTCATAATGATCATTCCCCTATAACCTCTCTGAACCTTCTTTTCGCCACCTCCTCCACTGGCTTCCCTGGATTTTCTTCTTCTCCCACCAGTTCTCGTCTTATTTCAATTTCCACCTTTCAGCTTCCTAGAACTATTCACTTCCAACTTATACCCCCTCTCCTTCAGTCTCTTTCTGTTTGTAAAAAGTGCTGAATCACAGCTCTTTCTTACTGTCTCGCCGCCTGTACTATGGGGTTACCCCCCCCTCACTGGAGTTCTTTTTCCTCGGAAACAAGTTCAAACTTACTTTTGGCAAATCATCACAGTTGCAACTTTGGGATTTTAACTTCAATGACACTTTCTGTTGATAATCTTCTCTTTTCGTCCTCATTCATGGTTCAGCCATGGCCCAGGGTCTGCCATAATAAAATGACAGACACTTTCACTTTGGGTTTTCAGGGGTTTCCTTTCTTGCCAACTGGCGATCGTGTTTCGCCTCGCCATCTTCCGGGCTTCCCCTCTTGTCCGCTTGGCTCCTCACACCCTGAAAGGCCCCAAAAGTGAAAAAATGGGATCCAGAGACAGAGACTGCTCTCCCTTTACCTTTTCACCAAGGCATTACCACCGGAAGCCATAAAAATGCAAACTACTCATGGTGGTTATGCACCTGGCAGACAATAATTAGGATTTACTTTATTATCTTTTTGAAAACATAAATTCAATAAAGGCTTATCACTAATCTCTTTGGTTGTTCACTTAATTCAGGTAAGGAAAAAAAGCCAGAATTGATAACTACTATTCTGTTTGATTTAAGGAATTCTGGAGAATAAAATCAGAGCCTTGCCCATTCTTATTAGATATCACAACTTCAATTTTCACTGGGGATAATGGAGAGTAGGAGTAAAGTAAAGTAAAGACATAGTTAACCTTTGTATAATAAAGTCTATTGTATCAATTACAGTAAGTCCAACCATTTTTCACAAGTTCCTCAGTAAGCCTATGATATTTTTCAGTATACTAATAAATATATTATTTCAGAAATGTCACATTGACTTTTTCCCCATATCCTCCTGACAGATATTTGTAAGTATAGAACATTTTTGTTCATGGCGGTTGTGATGGTTCTTGAGAGATTCTTTATTTCTACATTAATTTTTAGCAGTAAACATAAAACTTGCTTTTTCGGAGCAGTTTCAATGTTGAATCAAACCATGAGTGTACTAGAGGGAAACGTTTACATAAATTCTTTCAGACTTAACATTCAAACAGGGAACAGACATAAGAAAAATGTTTCATACATGACAAGCATCACTGAAACAAATAAAATGTGAACAAAATTGGCTTCATATACACAGATAAACCAGCAAATTGGCAATTGAATCTTACTTCAAAACTGACAGGAAAACATTTTTCACTCTCCTGATGGAGGTGGGTTGGGCACAAAGGATGCCCTGTGGCAAAGAAAGCTCTGATTTCTGAAACCTTGACATCACTCTAACTCCACATCTCAAAATATCACATCTAACACAATGGAAGGGGTATCCAGCTCAAAATGTGAACACTTTTTCTATCTGTCATGGTACATAACAAGTCAAGTTCCATTCCTGATAACTTTATGGGAGAGTACACATAAGGTTTTCTTGCAAATAATATTTTCAATAATACCATTGCTTTCCTCTGGGATATTGTATGTTTAGTTTAGGCTACAGTTCTGAGATTTCCCATCTGGACTCAACGATGTGCTGCCATATAATTGGGACTCTGCAAATAGCCACATGATAAATTAATATTAATCAAATACACTACAACAGAATAAACATATTTCTCCTTTAGGTGTCTATTGGTTAGAAAAGTTCAGTTTAAGTAGTTTTTAAAGACAGATTTATCTAGTAATTTCAATATCAGATTTCCTTTAATAATATAATAATGTCTTTCATACAGAAATTCAATATCTCTCTATACAGTGCTTACTTATAACATATGTTGAAGGGTTAGAATTTATAACTATAATTATGACTGAAGTTAATAAACAGTTGGCAGATTACAACATTAAAAATTTTCCTGGACTCTTAACGTTGGATGAACATAATAATATCGCAAATGTGGATATTCCTACACATAGAAATTAAATCTCAGGCAAAAGAACTTAAAACAATCTGCATTTTCCATTAATATCTGCATATCTTTTTAAAAATATCCTTCTGCATATTAAAGTTATAAGACATGTTTATTAATAATGCATTCCTAGCTTGGACCTCAGTTACAGCCACTTCTCATTTAGCAACTACCATGATTAATGAACACTCATATATATATGACTGTCATAAATAGCCTTTTTAGTTCTGCCACCCACCATAGCTATGAAAATGTTTCTAGGTCATGTTTTCTGGAACTTCCCAACACCTACAAAGATCTTTTGACATCTATTGAAATGCTGGTATTCTAGTCATATGATGTTTCTAAATTTATGAATATTTCATTATGTATCATATATTGTATATAGTATTCTCTAGTCGATTATGTTAGTCTATAAATTGAATCAGGCAAGCTATTATTCAGTAAAAGTTAATGTGCACACAATAGCTTGAGCCCCAGGCTATGTCAATTTATAATTCATTCTGGCATATGGTTACCTACCTAAATATTTACTAGGACTTATTTTCATGGAAGTAGCATAGAAAGGCAACATAAAATAAGTAAAAGAAAGCATATTAACCCAATTTCTTCCTCTTTCCAGTACCTGTCTTCCCTGAAGGAACCTTGAAAAAGTGCTATGAATTTTAATCAAGTTTTCCCCAATGATTTACCTTCTCCATGCTTCATTGGTATGATTTCTTCCACACTGGTGTTTTGATGGACACAAAGGGTGGAGAAAGAAGATAGGAATTCTTTCTTTTTGTAACTTAGTTTAGGATCCATGTTTTGAGTGCAACAATAAACTTTTATTAAAGAATTTTTTTTTAAGTCACTTTTTCTTCATTTTCAGACTTTGGTAAATCTGATTATACTACATCAAAAACAACCTACAAAGAAAGTATGGTACTAAGCATTTCATTCATAGAGTCTTAAAGACAGTACTTATAGAAACAAAGGCTTTTGAGTATCCAATTTACTTTGTATCTGTGTATCTCTATTAATTAAAAGAAGAAAAGATGGAAGAGTCGAGGTTCATTCAGTATTTCAAATAAGACATTTTTCATAAAGATGACTAAAAGAAACTAGTTTGTTACTGCAGTTATACATATTTCTTTTTTCAGTATCACAATCCCAAATCTTAATATTTGTTTCTCAGTTGGGTTAGCATTTCTCTTTTTTAGATTGGATCTCTAATACTTTCATAGCCCTCAGGGCTTAACAAACTGGCTTTGCTTCAATGTCTTCAATTGTTTGCCAGTTGCAGCCTTTTTAACATATGGATTAACTTAATTCCCAGATTAATTCCATTTTCATTGTTAATGCTGGGATATAACCTGTCTTATTCTAATATATAGAACTACTGAGATAGGCTTTGGCTATGCTATGATTTCCATAATTCCTATGCTAAAAGATGCTGTTACATGCCCTAAAAATTCAAACAGGTGCAACATGACAGAGTCCTGAGCTAACTTGCATTTTAAGCATTTTCCTTGCATTTTGAACATAATTTGCATTGGAAGCAGCAGAGTAATCCTATTAAAAGTAGTGCTCAACTTACCCATTCATTTAGTAACTCTTTATGGCAGTGAAAAAAGGGACTTATTAACATTTTTCACACTTACAACCATTGCAGCATCCATGGTCATATGATCAAAATTTGGATGCTCAGCAACTGATTCAGACCTGAGGGTCAGAGTGATCCCCTTTTGTGACCTTGTGATGAGCAGAGTCAGTGGAGAAGCCTGATTCACTTAACAACTGTGTTACTAATTTGACAACCACAGCGGTTCACTTAATAAGCAGTTCACTTATCACAACGTTCACTGTGTTAAGAAAGGTCATAAAATGGATCAATGTTCACTTAATAACTGTGTCATTTAGCAATAGAAACATTGGGCTCAATTGTGGTCATAAGTCAAGGACTATCTATATTGCATACTCCCAAGTTCTCTTTTGTTAGCACTAGAGAGATCAATGTCAGTTCCAGTATCCAGCAAGAGAACATCATGCGTGCGCACACACACACACACACACACACACACAAGTTTTTCAATGTTACTGAAACTCGTGGGGGGAGGGCTTCTAGGTTGGTGTCTTTTCAAAGAAGGGATCATTAGTTCATAGACTAGACTGAGAAACCAACTTAGAAGTAAGGATAAATTTTCTAATTGAGGACAATTAATCATTGGATAGCTTGGTTCCTGGAGTTGTGGATCCTCCATTGCTGGAGATTTTCAAAAATAGACTGGGCAACTATTAAGACAGGCACAATGCCTTAAAGAGGGAGCTGGACTAGAAGCCTTCAAGGTCTCTTCCAGCTGTATGATTTGGTATTCTGTGTTCTTCCACAGTATACATGTGTAAGTATGCACCCTGAATTTTATAAGGCATTTGTAATTTATGAAACTAATGAATAATTAAATTATAAAATCAATTTAAAAATGATTCTACAGGCATTTTTTCCCCTTTCAAAATGAAGCCTAATGACAATTTCTTCATGCAGTACAAAATTTACAAAAAGAACAGAAGAAAGGCTGCTTTCTTTTGGTGCTTGAACTTGACGGCAAAATCATTGGTAGAGTTGTGCAGAGCTCTGAAGAGGCATGTTACTTTGATGAAATGTCAGCTGATGCACCCTTCACCCCAAATTGCCTCATCAAAGTGAATCTTTGTACCCCAAGTTGCTGGTATATTACAGATTTATTATTGGAAGAGATGCTTCAACTGACTTAAAAGAAAGGCTACAAAACTTGTAGAAGAATTATGCAGAATTAGAACAGGTTGGTAATAATGATTTTTAAATGGGCATATAGCAGGAATGGGCACTTATTTAATGCTTTTTATTTTTAATTTTGATGGCCTCCAAAGGTCACAGAAGTGTGGCAGTAAAATGATAAACATCAAGCATTGGGCTTACTTTAGATTTATCACTTTAGATGCAATGTTTAACACCCCATTTTAGGGCTTAACATTTCCATTTTAGATCGTAAAACACTTATTTTAACTCTTGCAACTTTGAGACAATTGCATGACTGATGGATGTTGAATGTCAACGGGCAATTCTGTGGATGTACAGAAGAGGATTTGGCAGCCATAATATATGCAGGAACAATCTAAAGAAGACAGGTGTTCCAGCAACTTAAAATAACATTGTGCCATTTATTTAAATGTAATGGGGGGCTTCTAATTTGCACATAGCATATTTTTGTCATTCTGGTCAGACAAGATGTCATGATATCAAACAGGAAAAAATATAAAAATATACTGGATAGTACTAATTTCCTTCTAAAAACTAAGAATATAACCTAATTACATAAAGCAAAACTAACATATAACTTAGTTTCGCTTTGACCTTTTGAGTCCTGTTTTAGGTTTTGATACAATTAAAAACTTCTTGCATTTCATCAGTATCAAGAGGACTGGTTTCTTAATTCTGGATCTGCTGATTTGGAGATTTATCAAGATTTTCTGGCTGAGAGGCTACAGCTCTCTCTACACTCTGGCTTTGCTCTCCTTTCCCAGTGCTGCGTTCGGGGTAGAGCTCCTTGCACCAGAGCGTGCAAGTCAATGGGAAGATCCTGCAGGGCCTTGCCTTGAATGCAGTGGCAGTGGGATTTTTCTCCCCCTGAATTGTGCCCTGCTGCTCACCTCCAGCACCCCCCCTGTCGCCTCTTAGCACCCCCTGCCAGCCCCCTTGCCTCTCAGCACCCCCCTAAAGTATCCCACTGCCCCCCAGGGGGCAGTACCACCCACTTCGGAAACCACTGCTTTACAGCCTGCTCTAAGGAGTTTACAAAGTCAGCATATTGCTCCCAACAATTTGGGTCCTCATTTTACCCACCTCAGAAGGATGGAAAGCTGAGTTAACCTTGAGCCTGATGAGATTTGAACTGCCAAGCTACAGGCAGCCAATAGAGGTAACCTGCAGTACTGCACTCTAATCACTGCGCCACCACGGCTCATACTATAACTAAGCTCAAAAGTATTACCTGAAGAAATTATAAAAGAACCTGATACTAAAGAAGAAAACAGAAGACTCTTTCACAAGAGAAAATAACTTTTAGGAAATTGAAAGGCATGTTTCTCTGCCCTGCTACTAATGAAATGCACTTTTTTGATCTGGTGGAGTTAAGATGAGAAAAATATTGGTCAGATAATTCTGTAACTTTTTTCTTCAGAGAAGATTTCTTTCTCCATACATTGATCACTGCCCTGTACATCTGTCTTCCAGCTCTTTGTTAATTCATGTAGCATTGCTCAGTTCTTTTTCATTCTTCACTACCACTTTGAACTAAGAATTCTGCCTCTTAACTTCTAAAAAAGTTTGCATGCTACATTTTTAGAAAATTAAGGCTAGAACTGTGAAGGACTGTTGGATTAATATTGTAAAATATTAGCTGAGGCCACATTGTCAAATGAAAGAAACCAGCTAAACAATATCTGATTATTATACTGTGGTGCAGTGGTTAGAGTGCAGTACTACCGACTACTTCTGCTGCCTATTGCCTGCCTGCAATTTGGTAATTCAAATCTCACCAGGCTCAAGGTTGACTCAGTTTTCCATCCTTCCAAGGTGGGTAAAATGAGGACCAAATTGTTGGGGGCAATATATTGACTCTATAAACTGCTTAGAGAGAGCTGTAGAGCGCTGTGAAGCAGTATATAAGTCTAAGTGCTATTGCTATAGTCCAATCACACTTGGCCAATAAAGAATTCTATTCTATCTATTCTATTGCTAATATGGTTATGTTATGCTAACATAACAAGGCAAAAACTGCCGAAGCTATACCTAGAACACTTTTCCTTCTTAAAGAACATATTACACGTAGTCTCCAGCATACAGTTTATTTAATGACCGTTCAAAGTTACAATGACACTGAAAAAAGTGACTTATGACCATTTTTTCACACAGCCCTTGCAGCATCTCCATGGCCACGTGATCAAAAGTCAGACATTTGGGAACTGACTCATGTTTATGACAGTTGTAGTATTTTGGGGTCATGTTCAAAAGTCTGACAAGCAAAGTCAGTGGGGAAGCCAGATTTACTTAACAACTATATTAGTAACTTAATGACTTCAGTGATTCACTTAACAAGTGGGGGCAAGAAAAGTCATAAAATGGCCCAAAATTCACTACCCCATTGATTTTGCTTGCCAGAAGGTCACAAAAGTTGATCACATGACCCCAGAACCCTGAAACTGTCATAAATATGCACCAGTTGGTAAGCATCTGTATTATGATATGTGACCATGGGGATGCTGCAATGGGCGGAAGCGTAAGTCACTTTTTTCAATGCCATTGTAACTTCAAATGGTCACTAAATGAACTGTCATAAGTCGAGTACTGCCTGTATCTAATTCATAAGAGTTAAATTATGTGTGAACCAAGATATCTGAAAACTAACTCGCTCTCTCCCTCTCTTTCTCCCCCCTCCCTCTCCTCCCCACTCTGGAATGGGACAACTTGCCAGAGCCAACTTGCTATGGCCAACTCACCACAGTCAACTCACCATGGCCAACTCTTCACGGGCCAACTTGCCAAGGGATAATGTAACAATTTAATTTAATTATTTAACATAAATTTTAAAAAAATGACTTTTGTCATTCACATTTCATTCTGTCCTCCTTTTGCATCCTTTCTTTAATTATTATATTTCACAATTTCTTTGAAATTAGTGTAATTCTTATCCCATAGCAAATTGTTCCATGGGCAAGTTGGTTCTGGTGAGTTGTCCCACAGCAAATTGGCCATAGCAAGTTGGCCATGGTGAGTTGGCTTCTGCAAATTGTCTTAGATCCATCTCTCTCTCTTCCTTTCTATCTCCCTCCCTCCTCCCTCCCTCCCCCCCGCATCTCTTTCTCTCTCAGACACACACCCATACACCCATACAAAACAATACTGGGAGATAGGAAATGTGATTTCAATCAGGATTCAGCTGTATTGTTATTATTGTCAAATGCTGCTATTAGAGATGGAGAAGAACCTAGAACCTGTATCATGCTGGGACTAAGAATTAGTCTGCAATGTGAGAATCACGGTTATCTTCCCAATCCCACAGCTAATTCAAATGGAATGAATTGGGCAAGGCAAGTTTATTCAAAACTAGTTTGCAGGAACTATTTCATGCTTTCATTGGAATATGAAGGCTGCTGGTTTCTACCTTTCCTATCTCTAAATATATGCACAATCAGTTTCTACAACCTGTACCAAGAGAAAATACTTAATCTGATTGTTTTAGCAATTCTGGAAAAGGTAAATATATCTATAGGATGTCACTCCTGCTCTTACCAAGGAATGTTTTGTTCATTCCACACAAGATTGATAATTGCTTTTTTTTTAATGGAAGACAAAGTACTTGACAAATTGTTATTTGCGTTCATGAAAATATGTTGTACTTTGGGCCCAGAGGGTCCTTTGTTTTATTTCTCTTGGTAGAAGAGAAAAAAAGTGAGGTTTTCTGTAAAAAACTATGAAGAACAGAACGTGATTGAATGTATAATGATCTTGATCTGATTTTTGTTTCTTGTATTCTATAGCATTTTGGTAGGCAAGGGGAATGTTTCTTCTTAAATTAGTTTAATGGGGAAATGATATGTTTAGAATTGCATAGAAACAGTTATGGTCCTCTGAGATTTCTTGAATAAATTGTTTTGTTCATGTCTTGTTTTTAAAAAATCCATATTTTAATAAAATTCATACAGCAGCATGACTGTGTATTTTTATTTCTGTATTTTGTTGACTGACTAATTTAAATATTTATTGGCTAAAATAATTGTTTCATATGAAGCAGAAAAACTAAGTTAATATTAACATAAATAAAATAAAACCTGAGTGAAGTTCTTTTTAATAAATGTTGTTAAATATTACTTATATATTACAAATATAACCAAAGATTTGTTTAATGTACAAGTAGTCCTTGTTTAGTAACTGCTTAGTTTAGCAACATTTAGCAATTATGACCGTGATGAAAAACTAACTTTACAACCAATCTTCACATTTATGACTTTTACAGGTCTGTAAGCAAAGGAAAGCTGAAATAGGATCATAAGCACAGTCCTGGTTTGCCTTAATGACTGAATTCCTTATCCCAGTTGTGATTGCTAAATGTCAATGTTTTAGAAGTATCCCTTCAGGTCTCTGAAACTTACTTCTCAATGCTGACAGACATCTATGCGACTTTTATAACCTTTCCTCCATCCCTGGCTTCCTAAACTCTTCCAATTGTCCTGCAAATAGACTGATAGTAACTTTATCCTTTAGGATATGGGAGACAAGGGATGGGATGGGATTGTGATAGGAATGATAAGCAGGGATGAATTCACTGGCTTCTGCTTCCTCTACACCAGGATTGTCCAACTATAAGACTTGTGGACGTCAATTCCCAGAATTCCCCAGCCATCCATTCTTCAACAAATTGCAGTGCATCTTCTGAAATTCAGGTATTGCAACTGAGTGAAGTTTTGTTTCTCAGTTCTTATTTTTCACACTGAACTTCAATACCATGTGGAGTATGCTTCACATTTTTAATCCTTGTTTAGGAAAGCTATGAAACAACTATCCAGTATATGTTTTCTCTTGATGTAAACAGCTAAATATACCAAACTTTAGAAGTAGAGACCTGCTGGCTTCATTAAAAAGTATAAGAGAGAGTTTGACCTCCATCAATGCTGTTTCCCAACTTTGATTAACTGGGAAAAAAATATAATTTTCCCCTAAGTGTACTAGCCTATTAGAAATCTGAAATGTTACCATGCTGTGGCCTAAATGCTTGAGGTTTTGTTTTCCTGAAAGGGCAATCTAAAAGGGCAGCTAACTTATTTTTTTCAGGTTATATGCCATGCCCTTTTTCCACCGAAGATAAGCATCATAAATGATGGAGTGAGTTTGCAGTTTTTAAGCAGCCCTTGTTCTCTAACAGGATAGCCTTCAGTCTCTTAGGCAGACTGAAAAGAAAACCATTTTTTTTAAAAAAGGACACCCTCCATGCCTGTGGAGAGCGAAGTGGTATATTCCTCATTGCCTCAATTTAAGATTTCAATATGGTAATTGTTAGAAAGTGCCATCTCTTTTTACTCATGCAGTAAAGGAAATCTGTATAATCTTTAGACAGCATGAGTAGAGCCAGCCTAAGTAAATGAGCACAAAGCTGATGCCATTTTATTCTCTACATGACTGGAATGAGGCTGCAGTTCCCTAGAGGCAGTTCCTGTTGGGCTTCAACAACGTTGCTGCCAAAATGAAGCCTGACACATAATCACGTCCTCAAGATTGGAGCGAGCTATCCTTCCTGATGATCCCAGCTTGATGACAGCTGACGACGCCAAGTGCAACCTCTTTTCCCCATGTTGGGTTTCACCAACACTGCCAACGAAACGATGCCTGATACGTCATCATGGTTGAAGCTACTGGCTGGGAGACTGATTGGTCATCTATTCGGCGCGACCGTCTGAGAGATTGCCCTGTCAGCTGTTTGGTGTTTTTCAATTCTCCCAGCAAAACGCCTCTCCCTTTTCTCAGTGCGACCAGCCGGAAAACATTTTAGAATATAGTATTGGCTGGTCGGCATGTAATATGGGGGATCGGGGTGGAGGGACACCAGGGGTAAAGGGGAGGTGTTGTCTGGGGGTTTGCACCATAGTTAGAATCCAGGTGGGTGGCAGATGTTGGGTAGTTGTTAGGGGCAGGTGTTCGCTAATGACCGGGGGTGGAAAGGGATTATAAATAGCACTGAGAGGCAGACATTCTCAGCGCTGGGTTTGCTCAGACTTACCGTTTGTTGCTGCTGTTGGAGGAAGCAAGCTATAATAAACACACATTGCCACACCAGGACTGTGAGTAAAGTGTTTTATTGAACCAGTTTCAGCAAACTCCCACAGGAGCTGACAGATCCCTGCTTAAGACTTTGCCAGCTTAGATTTTGGCTGAAGCAAGTCTAGTGGGGAATTTCCTTACTCTCTCTCACCTTGCTGGAAAGGTTCCCTTTCACCCCAAGAAGACAAATGAATGATGATTTGGCATACCTTGATCTCACCTTGTCAGCACTACCTACTTTGGGAGGGACTTGATAAAATATTGGTCGACTGAAGGAGAGATTTTCAGATTTAGATATCCAAAATGACAAAACCAAATTCTCCTATCCCTTTCATACCACAGTTGCTTCTCTTGCCTGGACTGTCCTTAGATATTTCTTTAACACCTTTTATGCTCTTCATAGGAAATGATTTAATCTGTCTTCAAATAAGGTGTTACATATTAGGCAGTGGTGGGATTCAATTTCTTTTACTACTGGTTCTGTGGGCGTGGCTTGGTGGGCATGGCAGGGAAACGATACTGTAAAATATCCTGTCAGAGGTGACATTTGCTGGCTCTCCAAACTACTAAATATTTCCACTACCAGTTCTCCAGAACTGCTTAGAACCTGCTCAATACTACCTCTGATATTATCGGGCAACAAATGGTAAAATATATGTCTTCCCTATGAAAGCTAAACCGGCTCCTGTTCAGATTTGAAGGTAGAATCTGTCTCATGTGTGCTATTAAAATGTCTGTTCTGTATAGAATAGCAATCAAATCTAATAATTCCAATTCTTAACAACTCTAATTGCCATTGTGACACAAACTTGTCACCTTTCTCCTTGGTGACTACTCTTCAGAAGCCTTTAAGAAGATTTTTATCAATAGCTGTAACTGGTACAAGTCATTTGTTTTTTCCCTTATGTTCTTAATACAGCTGTTAATTATTTTAGGATTTTCTTGCAATTTTTAAAAATTACTTTTCATAATTATTGTATTGTTGGCTCTTTTCTTGTTCTGAACTCATTCAGTTCTTGACCATTTCTTTCTTCATTATTTTTTAAATGTTATTGTCTGCCTTCTTCCTGAGAGCTGAAGAGAGTCTATGTAGATAACTCCCTTCATTTAATCCTCACAATATCAACTTTGTAATGTAAGTAACTTGTATTACTTGCCAAAATTACCCACTGAGTTTCATTGGCCAGGGTGCTCTTGCTCATAGATTACAGTTGCAAACCAAGACTTCAAAAATATTACAAGATGTTTACATTATACAAAACTGTAAAGCACTTCTAGTGAATCAAACTTTCTGTTAAATAACTGAGACCAGCCAATCGGTGCTTACTTCACAATTATTGGAGTGCTTCACCCTGCTTCTTCAAGTCTGTGCTTTAATCATTTCATCCTCATCACACAAATAATTGTTTCCCATAATTTTGTGCTCACCAGCCAAATTATCTTACTTTCAAAATTCTTGAGAGCAGCAGGTTCATAGTTATGCAATTGGGATTCTATAGCTAAAGAAGCTTTAATTCTTTACGTAATCATGCCAGCAAAGAATTATGACAGCATGCAGGAAGCAGCTGTCAAGGCAAGCCAAGAATTGAGTGCTGAATGAGTGCTCA